>NC_047114.1:64968265-65568265 GCF_902500255.1 Thalassophryne amazonica | reverse complement strand
GGACAGGGCATCCGATCGTTGGTTCTTGGTTCTGGGGCGGTATGTAATCAGGAAGTCAAAACGCCCGAAGAACAGTGACCAGCGGGCTTGCCTGGGGTTCAACCGCTTGGCGGTCCGGATGTACTCCGGACTGTGTTCCGATGGTCTGTGAAAACCGTGAAGGGCACCGTCACTCCCTCCAACAGGTGTCTCCACTCTTCAAGAGCCTCCTTCACCGCCAGGAGTTCCCGATTGCCAACGTCATAATTCCTCTCAGCCGGGGTCAACCTGCGGGAAAAATAGGCACAAGGGTGGAGGACCTTATCGGACTCCCCGCTCTGGGACAGCACGGCTCCTATCCCTGAGTCAGAGGCATCCATTTCCACTGTGAACTGGCGAGTAGGATCGGGCTGCACCAGAACTGGTGCAGACGAGAACCGGCACTTCAACTCCCTAAACGCGGCCTCGCACCGATCCGACCAGGTGAAGGGGACCTTAGTGGAGGTCAGGGCTGTCAGGGGGCTAACTACCTGACTGTAGCCCTTAATGAACCTCCTGTAGAAGTTCGCAAAGCCGAGGAACTGTTGCAGCTTCCTACGGCTTGTTGAGTGGGGCCAATCTCTCACCGCCGCAACCTTGGCCGGATCAGGGGCGACGGAGTTGGAGGAGATGATGAACCCCAGGAAGGACAAAGAAGTGCGGTGGAACTCGCACTTCTCGCCCTTCACAAACAGCGGTTCTCCAACAACCGCTGTAGGACCTGACATACATGCTGGACATGAGTCTCAGGGTCCGGAGAAAAGATGAGTATGTTGTCTAGATATACGAAGACAAACCGATGCAGGAAGTCCCGCAAGACGTCATTAACCAATGCTTGTAACGTCGCTGGGCGGCGTTTGTGAGGCCGAACGGCATGACCAGGTACTCAAAGTGATCTAAGGGGGTGTTAAATGCCGTCTTCCACTCGTCTCCCTTCCGGATCCGAACCAGGTGGTACGCATTCCTAAGATCGAGTTTAGTGAATATTTGGGCTCCATGCAGGGGCGTGAACACCGAATCCAACAGAGGTAAAGGGTATCGATTGCGAACCGTGATCTCGTTCAGCCCTCTGTAGTCAATGCATGGACGGAGTCCGCCGTCCTTCTTACCCACAAAAAAGAAACCCGCGCCCATCGGGGAGGTGGAGTTCCGGATCAACCCAGCAGCTAAGGAGTCCCGGATGTAGGTCTCCATTGATTCGCGTTCCGGACGTGAGAGGTTGTACAGCCTGCTGGACGGATACTCAGCGCCCATGATCAAATCGATGGCGCAATCGTACGGTCGGTGCGGGGGAAGGGCGAGTGCCAGATCTTTGCTGAAGATGTCAGCAAGATCATTGTACTCCTCCGGTACCGCCGTCAGATTGGGGGGCACTTTGACATCCTCTTTAGCTGTCTCACCGGGTGGAACCGAGGATCCTAAACACTCCCGGTGGCAGGTTTCGCTCCACTGCGTCACAACCCCAGACGGCCAGTCAATCCTGGGATTGTGTTTCAACACCCATGGAAAACCCAAAATCACTCGGGAGGTAGAAGGTGTTACATAAAAGCAGAGCAGTGAAAGCGGTTAGAATTTGCTGCAGCTCACCTAACACGCCTCCTGCTGGCGCCTGTGCACCTCGCTCTTCCATTGGCTGTTCAAGCTCGGGTTGACGCCCCTCGGGATCCATGACGATGGCCGAGAAATCCTGTTGGGAAGGTGTCGTGACACGGACCTACAACAGGGGGCATTAGTGAATGGACAATGGAATAGCCAAAAAGTAACAATTTAATGTTGTGAAGCGCACAACGAAGTACAGACAATACAAATATTGTGGAATGTCAATCATACACAAGGTGACGTGTGGCAGGCTCGAAGATAGAAGACGTCTGGTGCGAGAAGAGCCGGATCCCACACAGCTTCCACCACCAACGGATCTGAAGAACACCGGAGCCGCCAAGCCCTGCGCCCCAGGTGGCCACTGTCTTCAGCAGTCAGACCCGGTACTGCTGGCAGAGAACAGAAACAGTTTTTGATGAGTGTGAGTTCGCACACTCAGTAATCCCACAGTCTGTGTTCAATTAGGAGGGAGAACCTCCACCTCCGATAACACACTCGGACAGCTCCTGAGACAACCACTTATCTGGGTGGGGTGGGAGGCGAAGCCGTCGCAGTCCACACCAAACGCCAACACAGCAGACAAGGAATCCGTCACAGGAAAACGGCTGCAAAAGAGATCAGACTATTGTTCGGTTTAGATTCAGCAGAGAAAATTACCTGTATGGTAGCTGATTTCTCGGCGGGGAGGTGGAGTTGCAGTCCGGCTTTTATGGAGGTTGACGTAGATGAGTGACAGCTGGTGGTGATGTGACAGGTGTCACTCCACTGGTTCCGGCGCCCTCTCGTGCTTGAAGCCCGCACTCCAAGCAGGGCACCATCTGGTGGTGGTGGGCCAGCAGTACCTCCTCTTCAGCGGCCCACACAACAATTTTCAACCAGGCCATATGTGAATAGGTAGGAGTGATTTAAACTGGGAGCTCATTCTTTAAAAAAATGGATTGTATGTTGTATGTATGTTTACATTTATAACCCCTAAAATAGTCCCAGCTCCTACTATCATTAAGAGCAAACCAGACACTCAACTGATCCACTAACAATGAGGAGCAGTTATGAAGTGACGAGTCACACAATTGACAAACCTTTGCTCACTATCTGCTTAGTACAGTAAGCGAACAAAATATACATAAGTTATATTTACATGTGTGTCTGGTGTGTGGGATTCAAACCACGTCAGTGTGTAGGGACAATTAGGTGCAGCCTAGGAAAGCATCATTACCGCGTGCCACACAGATAGTACCTTTCTTTGGTAGATGAAAAGCAGAGTTAAAGTTCCACGTCAGCTACTACATTTGAAAAGTTCAGTCAATGACAGTGGTCATCCAGTGTAATCGCACTATTTGTGGCCAGCCTGCTGCGTTTCCAGTTCTTTGATGAATGACTCCACACTTTCAGGATCAGCAAACACACGAGGATTCCCTTAGTGGACGAGCCTGAGTTTAGCGGGGTAAATGATGACGTAGTCTACACTCAGGTCTTGTAGTTGTTGTTTCACATCACTGAAGCGCTTTGTTTTCTTGTGTAAATCGGTGGAGATGTCTTGAAAAAACATGACGTGGTGGCCTTCATACATGATCTTGCCCTTCTTTCTAGCCACTTGCATGATTCGGATCTTACCATGGAAGTTTAAAAACTTTTTATCGTGACTTTTCAACTTTTTCTGGGAGATTCACCAGTCTAAGATTTGAATGATGGCTCCTGTTTTCTAGGTCATCCACCTTAGAGGTAAGCTCAGATATCTGCTTCTCCAGCATTGCGATTTTAGTTTTCTCACTAGCAATATCATCCGCTATATCACCAATCCAGTCCTCTGCTTGTTTTAGTTTTCCTGAAAAATCTTTAAAATCCAACTTGCTCTCACTGATCGCAGTCAGAATTCTGTCAAATTTGGAGCCAAAGTTGTTTTTCAGGGCTGCAATTGCTTCTAAGATCTCCGCTGCTCCAGGACTCTGCACATTGCTGGTTAGCTTGCAAGCATCTTCCCCTGTTTCCTCAAGTCGGTCAGTCTTATTCTGAGCCTTCTGGTGACCCAAGATGGTTTTAGGTGTTTTGGTCAACATATCTTAGATTATACATACACAACTTTAGTTTGCATTCATGTTTAACTCAGGATATTTAAGTTTAGCCGATTGCTACGGTGAGCTCCAAAATCCGACCACTTGGCTCCGTGCCATAGCCACTCCCCACTCATGACCTAGGATGTGACCTGCATGGAGCCTCAGTGTTGAGAACCACAGCTACTGGCAAAAGCCAACACTATGGCCACATATCACTTGATTGCAGCAAAAATGTAGATGGCTGCTTTCAAGAGGTGGGGATGGACCAGTTGTCTGTCTAGGTAGTTGCTATCCAGGACCCATGGCAGTTTCATAGTGTGATAGATGTGGTGACCAGCGGTACCAACGCATGCTGCCAGACCTTATCTGAACACATCTTTAACCATAGTCTTGTTTGCAGTGACTATAACATCACAGAGACTATGACAGTTTCTAATGAGTATGTTAATCAGAATGGCTGTATTGCCACTACAGTAGAGTTTGCATACAGCACCTTGTCTGGTCTGTTTTCTTGGAGAAGTGGTGTTGTGGATAATACAGTTTGTAATGCAGTGATAAATGCGACCATTTGGCAAACAAAGGTATTAAAGTTTTTTTTTTTCTGCAGTGTCCTCCATCCCCAACTCTGATGAATCACACACACACACATTGACTGAAAACATTTTGTACCTCACTGCACTATCCCAGTGTGTGTCATACAAGTACTACAACACCTGCACCACACACCTACTAAAGTGGAGGAGATGATGTGTAAATGGTGAGGGGGGTTGAATGAATGAATGGCTTCAGGAGTGACTGAATGAAAATGAGGAGGTGAAGGAGGAGGTGTCGTTTGATGCGGATGGATGCTCACACCCTTACCTCCCACTGTCTCCCTGCCCCCCCCCCTCTCCGCCCCTCTTCTCTGCATCCGGATTGGTTGTCTTCTGTTTTCAGGGAGCCCTCAGCATGCAGCAGTCAGTAGGGGCAACCCTTCCTCCATCCCGCCCTCTCCCCTTCCTCCCCTTCCTCCCTCCTTTTTGCCGCTGTAAGGAGTGGTGCTGTTTATGAATGAGCCTCAGAGCCGCAGAATGTGAATGAAAAATTAGAGGGGGGAGCGATCAGATCAGGGTGCAGGCTGAATGAAATGCAGCAAGGTGGAGAAGGAAAATGAAGGAAGGATGCTGAATGAGGGAGGCGGGGGAAATGGGGGTTTGTGGGACGCACAAAGCATTAGCAATACCAGAAATTGTCACCAAGAGGGCTTTGCTCAAAATACCACGTCGCTTTAAGCGTGACCACATGTAGGCAGTAATATTCCCATTTACAGGTGCAGAGATGAGGGTGGATGATGGGAAGCAGGATGCTCGGACCAGTGGCGGCTCTGCCTTTGAGCCAGTGGGAATCTCCACCATCTAACACACACTTGCATAGACACAGCTTTTTCTGCAAGTTGCTGCTCCGTGCTTGGAATAATAATGGTGTTACCCGGGCAACCAGGCTCGGCTGATCGATGGGTTCAGCCGTGACAAACAGAGTACAGAGGGAGTGTGCTTCTGCGTGTCACAGGGCTTCTGTTATCTCAGTGGGAGTTTCTTTGTTCTTGTACAATTAGATAATATCTCATTACCAAATCTTTCCCACATGTGATTACATGTGTGCGCCTGTACCAAAACACAGACACAGCCACTGTTTCTCTGCATCAGTATGAACAATTAAATGTCAAGATGGAAACTTTATTTTAGTGCTGTTGTCATGATGAACACCCATGTGTTAGAAAAAAACAAAATTGCTGAATGAAGATGGGGATAAACATTCAAATGTGAATGTAGTAACACAAGAAGGTTGGGAGAAAAAGAGGTGAATCACTCAGAGGAGGTGATGTAGAGCTATGATATGAGTAATCCTGTTGTAATGACATGCATATTAAGAAATTAAATAAATGCTTTGAAAACGCAGTAGTATGCTAAAGTGTGGAAGGAGGAGGTTGTAGCACCTCTGTGTTAGTTAATGCATCAGTGTGGTTACAGCATGTCATAAAAATGCCCTGATTTGGATCTGTATTTGTGCATTTGGCAGACACTTTTTTCCAAGCTTTAATCACATTCTTGTTTTTATAGTGACAATAAAGATACTGATTGATTGATTATATATATATATACACACACATCCTAGTCAGGAGGATATCAGACGTAGTGTGGGCTGTGTCTCTTGCTCAAGGACATCTTGCCGCACAGACACGAGAAGGTTTGGACAAACCAGAAGACCTGTTGTTAGGGATGTCCTGATCTGATTGCAGCAGTTGGAATTGGCATTTTTTGATTGATTAGCATCGGATATATGCAGCAAGAGTCACACAGATCAGTGTGTGTTGCACCTTGCTCTGTTTCATAATCGTGGTTCCAACAGCTAACAGCCACTGCTGTATTAGTGCTTACTGCCAGTTCATGAGCAGCACTGCTGTATACACTTCAAAAGCATATTTATACTTGCATCCTTGTAAAAGAGGTTTCACTCTCAATGGGTTTCTACCTGGTTAAATAAAGGTTATGCTCTTCTCTTCTTCTACATCTCTGGGAAGACTCGTGTATGGCGAAGCAATAATTAATAATTGTGAAGCGTGACATGTTAGAGTGCGTCAGTGTCCTGTGTTTTTGAATGTCTGTCAGCAGAGGAGCAGTCAACCATACATGAGAACATGAAGTCCAATAGAGCTAATTTAATCTGTGCTTATCCCTGGCTACCGTAGCATCAAGTGGATGAGAGTCTGTGACTCCCTCTTGACGCAACACCAGTACATTGCAGGTTGCTTTCCTAGCTAAGGTTTACTGCCGGTTGGACCAGGACAGTCCCAATGAAGTGTCTTGTCCAAGGACATAGACTGGTAGCGTGAAGCACACACTGTGACTTGACCCCAGGTCAGCATATTGGAAGATCAATTCCTATCCTACGGTATTACTTGATCTACCCATATACAGCCTGGGATTAGAGTGATTACTTTGTCAGTTATTTTCTTGATTAATTGATTGGTTGGACCATAAAATGTCTGAAATGGTGAAAAATGTTTGTCAGTATTATCCAAAGCCCAAAATGACATCCTTAAATATATTTTGTTTACAACCTCTCATTTATTGTCAGAGAGAGTAAAGCAACTAGAAAATAAACCATATAGGATTCACATTTATGAAGCTGAAATGAAAGAATATGGACATTTTAAAATGCTCAAAATAATGAATCAATTACAATAGCAAATGGACTGCATTTATATAGCGCTTTTCCATCTGCATCAGAAGCTCAAAGCGCTTAACAATTATACCTCGCATTCACTCATTCACACACCTATATCAAGGTGTTGGCATGCAGGGCGCTCCCTACACACTGGGAGCAAGTATGCAATTAAGGACCTTGCCTAAGGGTCGTTAGTGATTTTCAGGTCTGGCTGGGTTTCGAACTGAGGATCCCAACCACCTTCCAAAGTAATTGATCAATTTAAGTTAATTAATAAACTCAATTAATTGTTGCATCTCAACCTGGGATAAAAATCAGAACACATTTTAAGTGTTGTGCACAGTATGATTAAGTGAATAAACCCTCATGTAGGCCTGTGTACATCACTCAGTGGTGTTGTATTGGCAGAGGTGGGACAAAGTCATTTTCAAATCATCAATCTGCAAGTCCAAAGCCAAGTCTCAAGTCAGCTTGCAAACAATTGGTGGTCATTATGACTTGAGACTTGCTGATTCATGACTTGAGAGTGACTTTGTCCCACCACTGTGTACTGGGTTTATGTCACAGGCAAAACATATTGTTTTGAGCCTCAGGAGTACATTGTAACGTTAAGCAGTCGTCATGCTGTCTCCCCTTTATGTAGCGAGTGTTTTGACATTACAGTAAGCTAACAGTGCTTCCTCCCTTTTGTGTCATCTGCCTTCCTCCTATTGTAATGGTTTCACAGATGACTCCAAAGCAGAGAACAACAACGGAGTGTGGTAAAAAGGTTCTTACTGGTCCAGCTGGCTTAATAAGAAAGCACAACATGAAAAGTCTGTATCACAATATTGTCTAGGTAGCAACAGTTTTTTTTTATCAGTCAGGTGAAAGTCCAGGACACACTAAAACGGAGCTAGCTAGAAACCTAGAAGACAGAAGACACCAGACATGTGAACCATAACATCCAGCCCCCACTTTTGCTTTCCCTCCCTCACAAGAGATTGAGTTGGAAGAAAGTGACTGCTGAGAAGGGACTTTACAGCTAAAATCAGCCTTGGAAAAATGTCTGTAGCCTGCTCTGCATCACAGAATTTCTTGCTGTGACAGTTTTTGTGTATTCAGTACTTTAACATTTCCCATAATCCCTCTGGTGGCCCCCTGCACTTCCCAGAATGCACCATGGTGCCAGCAGAATTCCGGCATCTCAGTGCATGTAAACAATGGCTAGCGAGGAATTGGATGCTGCTGATTCAGTGAGTCCATGGGCGTTTATGATGATGATACGTTCTCACAAGTTGAGAGGGTTATGTAGAGGAGTTGTAGCACCTGTGATGGAATTCTGCCATGCCCCCATGTTGTTGGGGTACAGCTTGCTGGAATCTGTGATTTCAGCAAGATTCACGTCAGGTCAGGTCCTAGAGCATGCACTAATGCTGCCCATCGCCAAAACTACCAAACTATGAAACTACATTGGGTCTTCATTGGCAGTGAAGTAAGGTTAGGACCGATCCAGTCCAGTATCTGAATCGGCTTCCGATACCAACGTAATTCAAGTAACGGAAAATACTGATACAATCTATGGCATTTTCCGACATTGGAGTGAAGCCATGTCTGTGAAACCTCTCAACTGCTACTGCTGGCTCTCTGCTCTGTTTACTGCTGAGCGTGAGCCGTGAGGAGGCGAGGGGGGAGGGGGAGGTTTCTGAACTGAAGTCAAGCTATTTGTTCCACAGTCGTGGGTTCAAAGCCATGGGTAGGGACAAATTTCCGCCTGGCTCTCAGGTTCAAATGGTCTGTGTCACCAAGCACGGATTTTCCGAAAAATTAAGTTGAATTGTTACTGAAAAATCAGCTGCTTCAATGCCCGAGGCTATGAAGTGCTATGAAACAGCAGCTCAGACCACAGCACAGTCAGCTGAACAGAGATTCACTGTTTGCTGAATGGGGGGAAAAAAAAACTCCATCAAAATCCTTACGTATTAATTCAGTTACTTGTGTGAGTGTCGCTGATGATGCATTTAAAAATTTATGATTTATTTTGCAGTTGAAAGGCTTCTCTTTCCAAGGGGGGGGGGGGGGGGGGGGGGGGGGAACCTTCTCGCATATTGTAGCTGAACTTTCAGGTCTTCTTTTTAAGAAAATCCTCCTTTAAACACTTCATCATGAAGCTGTATAGCTGGGAATACAAAACATCTTTATACGAGGTCTATTAGAAAAGAAACTGACCTTTTTATTTTTTTATAAAAATATTTGGATTTGAATCATGTGCGATTACATCAGCCAACCTTGAACCCTCGTGCGCATGCGTGAGTTTTTTCACACCTGTCGGTTACGTCATTCGCCTGTGGGCAGGCTTTGAGTGAGGAGTGGTCCACCCCCCTCGTCAGAATTCCTTTGTCTGACTTCTTCCTGAGAGACTGGCGCTTTGCTTGATCAAAATTTTTTCAGAACCTGTGAGGCAGATCGAAGTGGACACCATTCGAGAAATTCAGCTGGTTTTCAGTGAAAATTTTAACGGCTGATGAGAGATTATGGAGTGTTACTGTCGCCTTAAGAACTTCCCACGGAGCGGGACGTCGCGCCGCGCTCAGAAGCGCCGTCGTCAGCCTGTTTAGAGCTGAAAACCTCCAAATTTAAGCCTCTGTTGACCCAGGACATCGTGAGAGAACAGAGAACTTTCAGAAGAGGTCGGGATCAGCAGTTTATCCGGACATTCCACTGTTAAAGGAGATTTTGTAATGAAAGACGTGCGGACGGATTGGCGTGTTGGTAGGCAGCCGGCGCGGCGCGCCGCCACAGGAAAAACACCTCCATGTTGATAACCATTTGTAAAAACCAGGCGGCTTTTGATGGCTTTCAGTAGAGTGAGTATCTGAGAAATTGTTTAGCAGCTGGACATGCACCAATCCGTCCGCACGTCTTTCATTACAAAAAATTCACGCATGCGCACGAAGGTTCAAGGTTGGCTCATGAAAGCACATGTGATTCAAATCCATCAGGTTTTTGAAAAAAATAAAAAGGTCGGATACTTTTCTAACAGGCCTCGTAGACTCATCAGATCACAGCACACTTTTCTACTTTGCGTCTGTCCATTTTAAATGAGCTTGGGCCCAGAGAAGGTGGCAGCGTTTCTGGATGTTGTTGATGTATGGCTTTTGCTTTGCATGGTAGAGTTTTAACTTACACTTGTAGATGTAGCAATGAACTGTGTTAACTGACAATGATTTTCTGGAGTGTTCCTGAGCCCATGCAGTAAGATCCTTTACACAATGATGTCGGTCTTTAATGCAGTGCCGCCTGAGGGATTGAAGGTCACGGGCATTCAGTGTTGGTTTTTGGTCTTGCTGCTTACGTGCAGAAAGTTCTCCAGATCTTTGAATCTTCTGATTATATTATGGACTGTAGATGGAGTCCCTAAATTCCTTGCAATTGAACATTGAGAAGCACTGTTCTTAAACTGTTGGACTATTTTTTTTTTTTTTATGTAGTTGTTCACAAAGTGGTGTCCTCGCCCTCGCTTTGCTTGTGAATGGCTGAGCCTTTTGGGGATGCTCCTTTTATACCCAGTCATGACACAATTAGTGTCCTCAGTTCTCAAACGCTTATTGAGTGTTGTTAGAAGGAAAGGTGATGTAACACAGTGGTAAACATACGACTGTCCCAGCTTTTTTGAAAAGTGATGCAGGCATCCATTTCAAAATGAGCACAAAAACAATGAATTTTATCAGTTTGAACATTAAATATTTTGTCTTTGTGGTGTATTCAATTGAATATAGGTTGGAAAGGATTTTGAAATCATTGTATTCTGTTTTTATTGACATTTCACACAATGTCCCAATTTCATTGGAATTGGGGTTGTACAAGACAGAACGCTATAAGAAGAAATGTCTGCATTTGATATTTTGTGCTCATCAGATAGCAAGCACAGCGCTGTATTCTGAGTCTCAGTGGTGTCATTAACCTCTCCTCACATGCTCTAAGCAGGGAAAGCCCTGTCTGGTCTGTAATTTGTGTGTGCATGTGTGTGCCTCATCATTGTCCCCAGACAGTTTTTTCCAGTGGTGAAGTACACTCACTCCTGCTCTTCAGTGATTTGTACAGATTTTTGTACAACTTGTTACCTATATGCACGTACAGTTGTATGCACCCCTGATGATTTCCATGATTTTCCTTTATAAATCACTGGTTGTTTGGATCAGCAATTTCAGTTAAATATATCATATAGCAGACAAACACAGTATGCGTAATAGGACTAGGTGTTAAATATCCCTTAATGATCATGGGGATTTCCTCTTAGGTACATTGGGGGTGTCCTCCTGGGTGGTAAGTGGTTTATCTCCAGTAAGACACATCATCAGTTGTGTACCCTGGGGTCATTGGGTGTTTCGGCCATTATCACAATACACCCTCACCCGAGGACGGCCCACCACAGGCTGATCAAACCTGGGTGTGTCATACTGGAGGCTCCATGCATGGCCCATAGTGTGTCCTTTCTCTTCAGCCATAACCAATGGCTGCTTCTTACAGCAGCAGCTGAGAGCTCCTTGATGGTCTTCTGCTGAGCCTGCCCTCTGATTCCAACCTCCTTCAGTAATCTTATGGTGGAGCTCGCTACGAAGCCTCTGCAGCCCACCTCCACTGGATGCAATAACACTTTCCAGCCCTGGTCCACTGCATCAGCTGCCAGATTTGCATATCGCAACCTTTTCCTTTCGAATGCCTCATCAACAGCTTCCTCCCATGGGACTGTCAACTCCATGATGAAGACACGTCAGGATGATTTAGACCAAAGGACTAGGTTTGGCCACAGGGTGGTTGCTGCGATTTCTGGTGGGAAGGTAAGTTTCTGAGTCAGATCCATCTGCATTTCCCAGTCCCGGGCTGCATTCAGTGGGCATGAGTCTGGAGACACGCGTTTGGCTGGCTGCTTCTCCCCCTCCCGGACAAAGGATGCTAGATGTTAGGAGGCAGTTTTGGTTTCTAAGGGCATGGCATTGGTGGTTACCCTCTTAACCTCCAGTGCAGCCGTAAAACACTTCAACACTTGGTTGTGGCGCCAGGTGTATCTGCCTTGAGTAAGGCTAGTCTTGCAACCCACCAGGATGTGTTTGAAGCCTAGTTTACACTAGCAAACATTTGTTTGCAAACACCACCAAACTAGTTTGCCCGAGTTTGGTAGTGTGGACATATTGCCAAACACCACCAAACTAGTTTGCAAAAGTTTGGACATGTTCATTCTTGAAAACATGTTTGGTGAAGTTTGCCAACAAACAGCCAATCAGAGAAGAGCTGGTGATCATGTGAATTACTAGTTGGACAAAATGGCAGCCTCCAAGAAGGAAAGAGTGTGGGGATTTGAAGAGATACAAAATTTAATTGAGGAATATGAGAAACATCCATGCCTATACAACACCATAATCAAGTGTGTGTCTTGCTTTTGTATCAGTGGCTCCACCTTCTGAAGGAGTTTCTCGAAAGCTGCCTCATTCTCCTCAGAAAGTTCTTATAACTTGGTTTGTCTGAGGACTGTATTTCTTTAAGAAGGCAATTGTAGGCCCCATACTTGTGTCTTTTCTTAATCCAGGATCTACACCACAAGCGAGGCTTGTGTTGTTTTTGGCGGCGGCGGCGACGTTCCACAGCAATTACACATATTACTGCTGCAGATGCCCTGATGACTTCTCTCTTGAATTTTGCCATTGTTTCTGATAATTTTTAGAGGAAAGTACAAAACATTGGAAAACATTACCAACATTTGTTTGGTAATGTTGGTACTGTTTTCATAGTATGGACGCCCAAGCCAAACATAAGCAAACGCGGTGTTTGGTAATGTTTGCAAACAAGTTTGGTCAAGTTTGCCAGTGTAGACTAGGCATTAGAGTGTCTGAGGCAGCACACTGGAGACAGGCTGGATCTTCTCCAAACCAGAGATGTAAGTTGGTTGGGGAGGGCAGGACATCATATGTGGCTCTGATGGTAAAGCTAAGCATACTTGACTCCATGTTCCACAACTTGCTCCAGGTGATTTTCCTTCTCTCTGCACTGTCCCACTTCATCCAGCAGCCTTGCTTGGCCTGGGACACAGCCCTCGCACACCTGTCCACTTCCTCCTGGTGGCGCACCTCCTCTATCACTAGTCGCTGGTGTTCCACTGGAGTAGCCTTCTGCGACGCAGGTGTTGTTTCTCCCAAGCCTAAGCCCCCTCTGCCAGTTTGAACTCGACCCACTATATCTCGATGCCTCAGTGCATTTTTTGCCTGTGCCACTTCTGCACCTGGCCTCCAATTCATCCCTGTTGTTAAGGTGGGAGTAGCACTTCTGACAAAGGGATCCCAGGATTCTGTGAGGGTCATTTCCATCCTTGCTTTGGAGCATTTGTACTCCTCCACTAGGCTTGAGATTGGAAGAGAGAGGGCTCCATTGCTGTACAGTCCTGTGCTGCTGAGGCATCTGGGTAGCCCAAGCCACTTCCTCACCTGTGTATTTACCAACCTCTCCAGCCGGTTTGCATGGGATAGGGTGACCTCATAGATGGAAACTGGCCACATGAGGCATGGCAGCAGCCCAAACTGAAAACACCTAGGTTTCAGCTTCCCAGGGAGAGCAGTGCTATTTATTTGCTTGAGGCCACTGATGGTATCTCGCCTGAGTTGTTCCACCTGGTCGGAGTCTTTGAGCTCTGCATTATACCAATGCCCAAGACTTTTGATGGGTTTCTCCAGGATCGTTGGTATCGGCTCACTGTTGATATGGAACCTCTCGTCTGTGAGCTGCCCTTTAATGATGGAGATACTGCGGGATTTGTTTGGTTTAATCTCCATTCATGCCCATCTGATGTTACCCTGGAGTTTATCCAACAGGCGCCTGGTGCATGCCTTTGTAGATGTTATGGTTGTCATGTCATCCATAAATGCGCTGATAGGAGGAAGGCGTATCCCACTCTTCAGGCGTTCCCCTCCAAGATGCACAAATAATTAACTCCATTGCCATGGTAAAGGCCAGTGGAGAGATGGTACAGCCTGCCATTAGGCCAGTCTCCAATTGCTACCAAGCAGTTGTACTATCCTGGATTGTAATGTAGAACTGGAGGTCTTGGAAATAGACTTTGACCAGCCTTGTGATGCCCTCTGGGACCTGGAAAAAAATTGAAGGCTATCCACAACAGCTCATGAAGCACTGACCCAAAAGCAATAGCAAGGTCTAAGAAGACCACATGCAGATCTTTCTTTTCCTTCTTGGCCATTTGTACCTGGTGCCAAATGATGTTTGCGTGCTCCAGACATCCTGAGAAACCCCTTATCTCTGCCTTTTGCACTGAAGTGTCAACATGGTTGTTCTTCTGTAGGAACACTGAGAGCCTTTGGGCCACTACACTGAAGAAGATCTTTCCTTCCACGTTCAGTAAATTAATCTGGCCGAATTGCTGGATGGTTGTGGAATTCTTCTCTTTAGGGATCAGCATCCCACCTGCCCTTCGCCATGCCTTTGGTATAACACCTTTTTCCCACGCCACTTTCATCAGTCTCCAGAGATACTTCAAGATGCCCGGTGCATTCTTATAGAGCCTATATGAGATGCCGTTGGGCCCAGGGGCTTAAGCTGATCTTGCCTATTTTACTGTGGTCTCAACTTCCCTCCATGTAGGGGGTCTTGTGTCCAGCTGGTGCTCAGGTGGTTGAATTGGTGGTATGTCAGCTGGGATGGTGACTGGCACGTGTCTCTGATTGTGGGAGTAGGTCTTCCTCAGGTGCTCCTCTATTTCCCTCACAGGTACTTTTATAGTCCCTGTTTTCTCCTTGACAGAGAGGTCTTTTACAGACTTGTAGGGATCTCTATAGAAAGCAGCCCTTATTTGCTCTTTCTTCGTGTGTCGCCTTCTCAAGCATTCTGCTCTTTGCAGCATTGTAAGACATTGCTTAATATCACCCAGCAATATTTGAGAAGTGAAATGAAGTTTATAGGATTTACAGAAAGTGTGCAATAATTCTTTAAACAAAATTAGCAGGTGCATAAGTTTGGGCACCCCAACAGAAAAAAGTACATCAATATTTAGAAGATCCTCCTTTTGCAGAAATAACAGCCTCTAAAGGCTTCCTATAGCTTCCAATGAGAGTCTGGATTCTGGTTGAAGGTGTTTTGGACCATTCTTCTTTACAAAACATCTCTAGTTCAGTCAGGTTTGTTGGTTTCTGAGCATTGACAGCCCACTTAAAATCACACCACAGATTTTCAATAATATTCAGGTCTGGGGACTGAGATGGCCACTCCAGAATGTTGTACTTGTTCCTCTGCATGAATGTTTTAGTAGATTTTGAGCAGTGTTTAGGGTCATTGTCTTGTTGAAAGATCCAGCCCCGGCACAACTTCACCTTTGTCACTGATTCTTGAACATTGTGATCAAGAATCTGCTGATATTGGCTGGAATCCATGTGACCCTCAACTTTAACAAGATTCCCAGTACCTGCACTGGCCACACAGCCCCACAACGTGATGGAACCACTTCCAAATTTTACTGTAGGTAGCAAGTGCGTATGCGTGGTATGGGGTATGCGTTTGAAACTTGATACAAGTCCTTGTTATAGGTTGGAAATGTGCATATTGTAATATTGTAGAAGATTGACACATTTTGGCAGAGTTATGGCTCTTGATTAACAAACCTTGACACTTCCAGTTTAATGAATTGGTGCCTGCATTCTGAAATAATCTATCACACACCTTGAAATGCTATCAGAATATAGCTTGTACCAAAGCAGCATTTGTGTTGGAGATATTTTGCTCTCAAAGCACTCTCATTAGAACTGCCTACTGCACATGCGGTTTGTATTTCTTAGTGACTGATGAACAGGTGTACCTAATAAAATGGCCATTGGTCGTATGTATTCCATTATTTTGGTTTCAGTATTTTCATTTAATTTATTATTTTGTAGAGATTTCTTTTCAGTGTGAGTTTAAGGAATATGTGTAAAAGCCGAATGGTTCCCAAGCTTTTCCATGACATGGTATATCAGCCTGTGCAGGTAATGATGGAGCAGATAGTGTGTTGTGAATTGTGGTGCCTTGCTCATTTAAGCTGAGATCTAGGGTGTTGCCCAGAGAGAGACTGATGGGGTGAGATACTTTTGGCTGGTCAGCTGAGATCACTGCGGCATCATCTGTGAAGACGAGCCCATCGACCTGTACAGTATTGCATGGTGTTGAAGTCAGTGATTGCATGAGGAGACAAATTCAAACAGCCAGCGGCGAGTCCGTTTCTTGCCTGTTACCATGGATACCTCTTCTCCAAGAAACTATTATTTTAAAACATTGTCATGCAGGAATTTTTCTGCAGAACTTCAGTAAGACTGAAGTTAACTTGTTTTTCATTATGAGCACAATAATGACTGTGAAAGCCACGTCCCAGTGGTTAGGGATTTGTTGATATTGTGAAGCAGTGAATGACTTTGCATATCTGTGGAAAGCATATAAATGTATTTAACTGCTGTTGCATTAATGAAATAAAGAGCACAAATGTAGGCAGATTGGAAGGCACAAAGAAAAGACTGGGTGAAAAGGGAGTTGAGCTGCAGATTTTTATAAATCCTATTGCTGGGAGTCCTTCCAGATCCTGTGTTCCCATGCAGATTAAATCCAGCACATGCGCACGCGCACACACACACACACAAGTGCAGACTGGTTGACTGTGGTATTGGTATATTACAACACATCCTGCCACTGCATTTGACCCAGATGAGGTTCCAAAGTGGCTGCTGTAACATGACTTAGCTCTCACTTTAAAGATACAGTGTGGATGATTGAGTGCCATCCAGTGGTGAGGTTGCAGATTACATTATGCTTGTCACAATTTTGTTTCCCTTACAGTGGGGATTCCTGCCATTTTGCCTTCTCTTGAGATCAGCAATATGTACGATCCTTGTCCTCTTTTTTTTTTTTTTTTTTGCCAGACTTCTGACCGTGGATGCAAAATGTGAAATGCAGAGTATGTATGTTCTTTTTGGGCTTCTGTATCAACATGGCGATGTAACATGGTGGCCTCCATGAAGGGGTCTGTTCCCATGTAGATATGTAAGGTCATATGTTGTTGCAGGTAATTACAGAGGTGCCAACATTACGGTTCAACACACGCAGTATGGCATTACCATAGCTCGTGCAGATATATTAAAGGATTATTAACCAAGCATGGGAGGTTAATAATTTGTTTATTATACGGCTATTATATATATATAAACACACATACCAACAGTATCACCTGAATATGAAAGCTGCTGACGATTTTAGGCTCGTAGTCAGACCTATTCGCTTTCTTCATCTCTGTGAAGAACTTGCTAACAGATGGTCCAGTTGGTAGCTGGTAAGCTTTCAATCTGTGTGTTTTTTCCAATGCTGTTTAGATATTTATGGAGTATGTCCATGTCAGACTTGTTTTTTCTAATCGTGTTTTTTTGCTTTCTGGTTTGTAACGAATCTGATACACGATCCAGGTCGATTATCATGGTATGGGAAAATATCAGACTGAAAATATAAAATATCAGATGCGTAGAGTCATAGCCATATAATGAGAACATTTATTTGACATTTACTCGTGTTTGTGGCCTTGTAGGGTTGAAACTGGGTGCCTGTGTTGGTGATGTGATGTTAGCCAGTTTTGGTTCCTGTCAGTTGCAGCATTGGTCTCAAATGCTAAAAAGGTTGGTAAAAGTTCCCAAAGACTAAAGGTTTCCAAGCTGTGGAATTAAAAACAGTCAGACCTGAAGAGGAAATGTGCAAGTTTAATTCTGGAGGGCGGGCTGGTAGAAAAGATAAGATGAGATAATCCTCTATTAGTCCCAAGATGGAGAAATTTATTATGCTTTAAGTATGCTTTAAAGCAAAACCACTGTAGGAGTGGTCTAGTCACATTTAATATTCAGCATTTCCTCTGCAGTATTGTAGACTTGACTGTTCTCCAGCCTAACAAGAAACTTTGCCAGTTGAGAAATATTCTTTGATAAGGCAGATGAAAAATAACAGATGGAATTAAATATCCATAGTCAACAATCATTTCACCTTATCTGCAGCAAACACTCCGATCAACTCTGCAGCTGTTCAAATTACACACAGCTCAGGTTTTTCTTTATTTTCTTACCTCCTGTAGTGCTGCACACATCAGACAAAACACCTGGTTAACCATTTTCTTCTAGAAGTATATTTTAAAGTTATTTTCAGATGAAGACCTAACAGTCATGGAGATATTGTTAAACAATTAATTTTTTGGTTCTCTGAGGTAGCCGACTAAATGTGAAGCTGCGCAAAAAGCTTTGATTCATTAAGATTTTCATCCAAGTTTAAAAGAGCAGATTTGAAAATGACACATTATTGCTCACAATATAATACCCATTAGTGTCTAATTACAGAAGTGCCAACCTTCAGTGATGCCATGTCTTAATGTTGGAAAGCAAGCAGATATGGGCCATTTTCGAGAATAAACTGTGATCATATTTTAATTATCTGCTCTACAATCAGAGCATTTGGATGTACAGTACTGTTCAGAATAATAGTAGTGCTATGTGACTAAAAAGATTAATCCAGGTTTTGAGTATATTTCTTATTGTTACATGGGAAACAAGGTACCAGTAGATTCAGTAGATTCTCACAAATCTGACAAGACCAAGCATTCATGATATGCACACTGTTAAGATTAAGAGTGTGGATTAAACCTGGATTAATCTTTTTAGTCACATAGCATTACTATTATTCTGAACAGTACTGTACATCCAAATGCTCTGATTGTAGAGCAGATAATTAAAATATGATCACAGTTTATTCTCGAAAATGGCCCATATCTGCTTGCTTTCCAACATTAAGACATGGCATCACTGAAGGTTGGCACTTCTGTAATTAGACACTAATGGATATTATATTCCTACACACAGCAGCTTTCAAGTGCCTGTGCATGCTGTGCCGTGTGTGTTCATGGATAATACATGCCATCCTCATAGAGAGCTGCAGGAAAGTTGATGAGCATTCATACTGTGACTGTCATTTCTCTCTTCTTTCTTTTCCTCCTCCCTATTCTGCGTCCCTCTCTTTCATTGTCAGGTATTTACTCTATCCCAGTCTTGATTTGTTCACCTCTATGCATAAAAATTTCCAGCATCCTACACTTTTATCTCAGATGCTCTTTGCTTCATGTTTTCCCTCTCCTCTTTTCGCTCTGTGTTGTTGTGACTTGTTTATTTTCAGGGTCTCTTGTTTCAGGGTCTTCTCACGCCCACTGCATGCTGAGTGTTTTTGGGTCTGTTGTCTCCATGCATTGTATCTGCTCAATGTTGCCTCTACCTTTTGGAGTCATCTCCCCCTCCCCTATTCCTTGTCTGTGTCCTCTCCTTTGGAGTCTGTAGCTCACGTTACATAATGCACGTTAGTGAAAGACAGAGAGAGAATTGGATGAAAGAGAGAAGCGTGTGTGGAGGAGGGGAAGATGACATCTTGATGCTGCGTTGAGAAGCTTCATCTTCTCATCTGTCGAGTAGTTGACGGTGCTGCTGTCATAATATGGTTTTTACTTTTTTTGAGGAGGAACATAGGCTTATGTGTGAATTCCAGGCCTTGTACTCATGTCTGCTGCATTTGTTTTTATGCACCTCTTTTCGATTTAATTTCCTCACATTATGGGATTCGCCCTCATTTGTAAGCAGTGTAGCCTTTACCGCAGGTCCAGCTCGTTTTCATCTTCAGATGCTGACATCTACTCTGCCGATAACTGTGTAGCTGCCCCTCCTGTTTTCTTTCCCACCCCCCCTTTCATCCCATCTCTGTCATGATTATATTTTGCCTCGTTGACCTGCGATGATGTAACTGCTCTTTGGCAGCAGATTTTTACCCTTGCCAAGCTTTCTCCATTTTTCTGATTGCTGCCCCCTCACAATCTCTACATCCAGCACCTCCCACTATTTTTTTTTTAAAGTTATAATCTTATTCCTATTGCATTTCCCACCAGTAACTCTGTGAATCCTACGGGTGGCGTGAATGAGTTTGAGTATGTTCCCAGACAATTTGGTGCTCCACTTGTAGGACTGTAAGATTTACAGTTGCTGAGGGGAAGACCTCACTTGAACCTGTGTGGCTGCTCCTGTTAAGCCACAAGGGATGTGCTCCTGAAAATTTCTCTTATCAAGACATTTATCTAAAGTGCTGCTGACGGTTTTTCCATTCTGGCATAACTCTGTATTTAAGATTCAGTGCCTTTGTAAGGTTAAATAACCAACATTTGCAGGATGGTTGTGTTCAGAAAACCACCTACATTGACAAGTACCTTCACTGTGAATGATTATATCTTACTGTTGAAACCACATGAGGAGCAATCACACCCCTTTTTAGCTTGCAGAAAACACTTCCATGGATAAACCTGAAAATGGAGAACAGAAATGTCAAGGATTGCACTCTGATCTTGTGGTTACCCTAATTGTAAGAAAGTAAATCCTATACAGCTACAAAGGCCGGTGCTAATCACCAGATGCTGTAGCATTAAACGGAGGAAGGCCCATTACTGATCTGGGTAGAACACCAGTCCATCCCAGTGTCCAAAGACACTGACAAGTAGCATGACAGGCAGTCAAACCCAGGTCTACAACACGTGTTGGATTGCCCAGGGCATTGTACTTGTAAATATGCCTAAAAAACGGAGGGTGGGTGGATGCATGAGGGCATGGTCAGTATTACATTTGATGGAATGCCTATCATGTCTGGGCTAATTCATAAATGGGTAAAGAGGTGCAGCAATGGCGATACCCTGCATCTTAGAGTTACAGAATTTACAACTAACAGGCTAAGAGGGCTCAACTTTGCTGCTGGCTCAATGGTGATTTGGACTACTGTCAGGCCACTAAGGGCCAGTAAAACTTGTAAAATGATGGCCCGCTTGGGCCACGACAAATATTGGCAAAATTCTGTTTATTTTACCTTTTTTTTTTTTTTTTTTGTCGGTTGCTTGTACCCGCAGTCTAGTTCTTTCAGTCATGACCCAACCCTCATGACCATAGGTGATAGTAGGAACGAAGATTGACCAGTAGAGCGAAAGCTTCGCCTTTTGGCTGAGCTCCCTTGTCATCACAACAGTACAGTGGAGCGAGTGCAATACCGCCCCTATTGCGCTGATTGCACTACTTTTGGGAAAATAAAGATGAATGTAAACATTGCAGAGCATGGTTTAATTCTGCTGCTCTCATTATTAAGAAAAAATCTCTCCTGATGCAGTATGAGCAGTGAAAATAATATGGGTCCAGTTTTTAAATAAAATTGCATCAGGGAAACAGGAGCCACTTTGTGCCAACAACAGCATTCAGTATCGCTTTGAAAAACATAATTTCTCTGCAAATATTTCATCTTGAGGAGACTCTTCAGTTTGACAGCCACATTGTGATTAGTCAGGAGAGGGTCCCAGATCCTTTAAGATGGGTTAACATTAGGAAAGGTCTGGGTCTAGATGGCATTTGTGGGTGCTTTGTGTGCTACTGCGCTGATCAGTTTGGAAGTGTCCTACATTGTCTCTTCCAAATGTCAGGCCATAGTGGGCAAATTTCTGCAATCTGGAAATCTTCCTAAAACTGCAAATGGTGTGTAACTTTCAGATCTGTGCTTCTTATATCAATTGTAATGAAAATTATCAATAAATAAATAAAAATAAATGTAGAGGTGGGTGAACCCGGCTTCAATGAGTAAAAGTCCTGCCACATATTTGTTCCATCCACCCAATTATCAAGATCATTCTAATTCAGCTCTTGAGGTAGGTCGACGAGCTAATCGGTGAAATTGCCTGTTTTAGGTCCACAGGTAGAAACAATACATGGCAGGACTTTCACTCACTGAAGCCGGCATTACCCACCTCTGATCTGTGAGTATGCTTGATGGGAAAGTGGATGCACTACAGTTTGCTTATCAGACAGAGAGCGGTGTGGAGGATGCTGAGGCTTTTATCCTTATAAACATTTAGATTGGCCTCAGGCTCATGCCAGACTACTTGCAACTTTTTCTTTTAACTAACAGCAAGCAGGGAGTTCTTGTAAATGAAAGCTTATCAGATAGGATTACCACTTGCACAGGTTCACCACAGGAATGTCTCCTGTGGCCTTTGCTTTTCATCTTGTACACTGATAGCTGCAGAAGTCACAGTGAGGGCAGCTATCTTGTGAAATTTTCTGATGACACTGATCTGTTATCCCTTCTTCAGGCTCCACACTCAAACCATGCTCATGCTGTCACTAATTTCATTAGTTGGTGTGATGGTTTCTTAGATTTACATTACTCCAGGGGCCAGAATAGCCCCCAATGCCCCTCCCCAACACACACACACACACACACACACACACACACACACACACACACACACACACACACACACACACACACACACACACACACACACACACACACACACACACACACACAGAGTAAAGCAAGACTTTTTCTGAAGACTGGATATGTTCACAAGGTAACAATGTATAAACTCATTTGCACTGCTACTTTTCAAGTGATTTCTAACGCCACTGTCAGAATCACATTTTTTATGCCGATTTCATGTCCAAATTGAGACTGTCTTTACAGAGTACAACAAGGGAGAGAGTGTGTCTGTGAGTAGAAAGTATCCAGTGGAAGGACTCTTGCACAGCTATTTGGACATCCCTGGAAGAACTGTAGACAATCTGAGACTTCCATTCCCTCAGTCTGGTTTTCCTCAGACTTTGTCCTTGTCCTTTTCGATGGACGTTCCTTACTACCAGGTGAAGGTGACTCTGCCATGGTTGGCTCCATAGTAGTTGTTGATATTCAGCTAAAATAGGGTGACCAAACGGTTCTGTTTTCCCAGGACATGTCCTGTCCTGGCCGTCCTGTTTTTTTTTTTTTTTTTTTTTTTTTTTAGAAAGTGATGAAGATGCTTTTCATCTTTGAGCATCTTTGAGTAAACTTCAAGTATCATTTCGGTATCTCATTGCTGAGCTGAGTGTCCTGGTTTTCGGGAATCAAAATATGGTCACCCTAAGATAAGAGGAGGTGATGGTCTAGTAGCACTAAAGCATTAGGTTTGAGACCAGATGATCTTCGGTTCAAATCCCAGCCTGACTGGAAAAATCACTAAGGGCCCTTGGGCAAGGTCCTTAATCCCCAAGTTGCTCCAGGTGTATAGTGGGCGCCTTGTATGGCAGCACCCTCACATCGGTGTGAATGTGAGGCAACATGGACACGCCCACATACGAGCTTGGCATCGGCTCTGTCAGGTCTTGACATAGGCTCTGTCAGGTCTTGACATAAAACCTGTGTGTGACATCACGTATGGTTTGTCCAGTATGTATACAGTCTATAATTGTGTCTCACAAACTGACTTTCACTTCTTGTTTGGTGACTTTGAACAAAATGTAATTTAAGGGTGACTGGTGCCACCTACTTTTATGGATTTACATGATGTGTAGCAGTCTATTATGTGATTATAAGATGACTGTGTTTTTCAGATGGAATTTGTGGGTAGAATAAGCTTGTTTTATATTGGAGCCAATAATATAAAATGTCCTGTACATTTTATATTTTTGTTGCTTAGATAGAGATGTTTCTGTCTTTTGAATAAGTACTGTATTTTGGATGGATTTGTACATACCTGCAATAGTTAGTAGGGTTGGGGCCAGACCTGTGCTTCCAGTTGTCAAGTTTTGTTTTGTTTTTAAAGCAAGTGTATGTGTGTGTGTGTGTGTTGGTTCATTCTCATAAAGTATGCAGTTGGAGTTTATGCTGCAGCACAGATGCTTAATAGAGGAAACGGCGGGGAAGAGCGAGTTAGACAAAGACGTCATACCACCCTCTCAAATCCAGCTCTCCCCTCTCTTCTTTATGTTTGCTCTTGCCAATTATTCCTTTTCAGGCACACATCTATCTCAGCCTGCTCGACTTCCGCATCTCTTCCCTTTCAGTAGTCACCCCACCCCCTAAATTCCTGCACTCTTATCCTCATTCATATAACCAGTCATTCACATCCCTCGCTCTCTCGTTTCCACCAAACTGAACATCATTCATACCTCTCTCACTCACCAGCAGCCTGGAACATGGAGCAAGCTTTTGAGAGGAACAGTAGCCCTCGTTATGGTGCAGGTAGCCGTGGAGGATCACAGGTATCATCACCACAGAGACAGATGCAGCTCCTGTGTGCAGTTTAAGTGGCATTAGTGTTTTGGTTTGATGTGCAGTTTCAAGAAAAAAAAAAAAAAAAAGTGATGATGATTAGAAGGAACCACACCACTTCAGTATCTACTGTACACACACCATATGCCATTCAACAAGACAGATCTAAAGTCCAACACTATATCAATATATGCTTGTGTTTAATACTTCAAATATAAAGAAAAAGCATAGCACACTCAAAATATTGATGTCCTGCCGCTGGAACACTTGGTCCAACTGAAGCTGCAATCTGACGAAGGCCTTTGGCCGAAACGTTATTATGAAATAAAACAGCGGCAGGACATCAATATTTTGAGTGTGCTATGCTTTTTCTTTATATTTGAGTTACTATTTCTGCATATGCACCTCAGCAGAGGATCTTGGTGTGCATTTTTTACCTATTTATTGTGTTTAATACTTTGTCATAAAAGTGTACTTATCAGCAAAAGGCAAAAATGGTGTAAGAACAAAATAAATCTGACTTATAAAATTCCTTACACACACACACACACACACACACACACACACACACACACACACACACACACACACACACACCTTCAAGCAGAATCATCATAAATTACAAATTACACACTGCTTTGAATTGTGGACAGATAAATCTGCCTCATATCCCGCCCTCTTACATACCCACATTCAACGACAAATGGTCAAGGCAAAACACCACATGAATGGTCAAACAAACACACGAAGCCCGAAATGTGTCACGGGCCTCATGGCTACCGGGAGGAACAACAGAAAATAGAGACATTTCTGAAACAGAAATAAAGGTGCTTGTGTGTAACCACAGCAGTGAAATGACAAAAACAAAACAAGAAAAACAAAACAATAAATGCAGTGAATGGCAACAGTAGATGGTAACAGTGCGCTTACAAGTACCTTTGAACCCAGCCATACATGTTGACTGACTTATGGTGCTCCATGTTTCTTCTTATCTTTGACATCAAAATCCCTTATAGACATGACTTTAATAAACTATAAGACACATTAAAAAGCCCACCAAAAGAACTAGCATGAAACTGTCCAAAAAATTATTTGTCGCTAAAGTTGTCCCAGAATCCTTTGCTCTGCTGTAACCTCACTGTGCACCTGTATTTAAGATATAATCTCTCCTAATAAAGTGTGAGCATTGAAAATAGCATGAACCCATTTTTAATATGAAAATTGCAGCAGAGAAATGATTTGTTTCATGCCACTGTAGTTGGCAGAACCTTGTCGAAATGATGCTGATAATGCATTAGTGTCCACCACTAATAAATTTACATTTCAGCAGCTGTGGTGCACTAACAAATTATTATATGTATGGTTGGATGTAAAGTTTGATTTGGTTTATAACAATTGAACAGTCCCTCTGGAATAATTATGGCTCATTGTCACAAATATTTTTTAATTATTTGTGATGTGACATGTTAAGTGGAATTTAATTCATCATTTTATGTATGATGCTACCACTCACATTTTAACCCTCTCCAAAATGTTTGTATGCATGAGTCACAGTTTGCGAACACGGTCGGTTTTTATTAATTGCTCAGGAAATCCCTTACACAGTTTGCAGCCAGCTAGCAGGCGAACATAAGCAGTTCTGCGGCTGATTAACTTTCATCGCAACATGTCCACTGTACTTTACACTAAACACTGCAAAGCAAGACAGCAACATGCAATGTTTGCAAAGCCGTTGTACTGAGAAGGGAAAGCTCCATCATAACCTTTAATTGTCGTGATTCATGGCGTGGAATGAACAGTATGCTGGACACAAAATGCAGACTCAGGCTCAGAAGGTTGAATATTTAAAGGCTTTATATCGAAAAACAGGCACAGGTTCGGTAAACAGGAGATCAGTCAGCGTGGCAAAGGTAATCAGTAGACGTGAGGCAGAGGCAAATGTCAAAAACAAGCTGGGTTCAGAGGCAAGGAGAAACAAGGTTGTCAGAGCTGAGGCAAAATCTGAGTCCAAAAAACTAGCAAGGTTCAAAAACACAGTGAGTCCAAAATCAAGAGGCAGAGGCAAAAAAAACAAGGTCAAACAGAGCAAGGTGATACACAGAAAAGCAGATGGTCAAGGACTAACAAAGCAACACTAACCTGTAACGCAGACAAAGTCAAACTAACTGGCAGAGAACAGAGAAAAATGCAAGGCTTAAATAACAGGGTGTGATTAAGGAAAGTGAAAACAGGTGTGTGAGAAAGTTCAGGAAGGAGACAAAGCTGAGACAAACAAGAGCAAGAGAGTGCAATAAAACAAACACTAAGCAGACAGAGAGGTGTGGAAGAAAGAGACAAAGATGAAGTGAACAGGTGCAAGAGAGTGCAGAAAAGTAAACACTAAGCAGGCAGAAAGGAAGTGGAAGGTGAGTCCCAAAAATAATGCAAGAAAAACCTACACCTGGAAGGAACAAAGGAACAAAATCAGGAAAACAAAAGTGAGAACTGAAAAGTGATCAACAAGAAAATTAAAGGCTGGGGCTGAAACTAAAACAGAATTAACATGTGGCAAAAGCATAACAAACAGAAATTACAAGCAATAGCGGTAAGTGGTAATATGCAAAATAAAACCAGTGACTAAAGTAATCCTAAACTGAAAATCAAAGACAGGGGACATGAATACAGACAGAACCAAGATAAAAACTCAGGCCCGGGGCAGACCATGACATTAATACAGTGAACTTAATCAAACATTTGAAAAAGCGCCACATTAAAGAGCACAAGGATTTTTTAGCCAGGACCCAAAAGGGTTGCGATGTTTATCCAGACTGACTCAGACTGACTGCAAATATGAGTAAATTAAGTACATTAATTTATTTTTTGGTGGTTTCTTGTTGCATTATGGAAATGTGGAAATGCACTCCGTCCTGAAAACGGTACATGTACTCGGGCAGGCGTGTCATCTGGTGTTCAAGAGATGAAACTTCAGCCACTGACCCAACAATAAATAAAAGTACTTAATTCTTTCACCAAAACATCAGATCTAGGCGTGTATCTTAGATGTACCTTATGGCAAATTGTAGCTGAACTATCAGGTCTTTTTTTTAAAGAAAATCCTCCTGTATGCCACTTCATCATGAAACTGTATAACTGGAGATACAAAATATCCTCATAAAATCAACAACAATGATATTAAAGCATACCGAGCTCTGCTATTGGAATAGTATCGGCAGATATTCAAATTCAGGTATCTGGATCGGGTCGGAAGTGAAAAAATGTGGATCGGTGCATCCCTAGTTGGTAGAGAACTTACTTTTAAACCAAGAGTCCAAGGAGCCAGTAAGCTAAACCGGCTTGCTGTGCATCGTGATGAACGTGACTAAATGTGTACTCAGGTGGGCAGGCTTCGTTAAAGTTTCTGTGCAATATTACGATGCAATCGTACTACGTGGATTTGACATTGTGGGCATAATTGCTTTGACTATATCATGAAGTCACTGCACAGCATCACAGTATTTGATGTGTCTTTATTGTGCCACAGTGATGCAATGACATTTAATGGGTACAGACTGAACTAAAAATCACTCTGAGTGATTCAGCAGGCCTTGGAGCAGCACAGGCACTATGGCAGAGATGATAGATTTGTATTGTTTGAGGGCCCCAAGAGATTTCTCATCAGGGAGCCACAATTTATTTATTTATTTATTTATTTTTACATCCTTAATTCTTACATAGATCATTGTATGACACCGCAACTTTGTTGTGAGATGAACATGCTGTTTTATTCTGCAAGGATCGATATCCTTATTCAGCTGTAATGCTCCTGATCTAGACAGGCCTGAAAACCTGATCCATATTGCACACCAAGGTCAGGCAATAAGTGTCCTTTACCTATACTTGCAGGAACTGTCAGCTGGACCAACCCACCTACCAATGTGGAAAATTAAAGGCCAACATTGAACATTCAGGTCACAAATAATTAGACATTGATGTAGGTCTTGTTTTGGCCATTGTGGAGTTGTAATTAAATAATGAACTGAAATGATGAATTTGAGCTCATAAGTACAGATTGCCAGCGTTACTATGGCTGTTTGTATCCAGATTAGGCAAAGGTTGTCAGAATTGCATTACATTTTGTGTGTAATTCCTTATTTTCAAGTATTTTCATTTTGTCCAGTTTAGTTTTTTACTGACCAAGCCGTGACTGGTGATGTAAGATGCAAATGTTGCATCACTCCCAGTTTCTTCAGTCGCATCCAAAGAAACCTATAACTTCTTCAGGGTTGACTGGCTGTGTTGGTGGCTTCCTTCACTGTTAGTTCAGTTTTTGAGAAACACCTCCTTCAGACAAATTATTAACAATACAGTACCATTCTGTTTGTATTTTTTTTAATGGTTGATGTAAAAGACATTTATTAGGGCCCCTTCACACAGTGCAAAGTTTGGATGAAGTGCACACTTAGTGTGCATGATGCAGGAATCGTGTGCAAACCGTGTAATGTCATCGCTGCCTCCAATGCCTCGTATGCCTGTTGCTACAACTACTTGCGCACACAAGCGCCCGAAAGACAAAGTATGCGTTGTGCAAAACCATTGCACCCTCTCGCAGCAGGTGCCAGCCAAATTCCAGGTGGCACACACGAACATCTAACACTCACATAGCACTTATAAAATGTGTGGCCAGTCGCACTCTTGGCACGATAACAGACTGCAGACAATCACTTTCGTACTCGCAGAGAAATTTGTCTAAGTACCACATGAGTGTGGCTTTGGTGTGTGCGCTGAGATGACAGGAGGTGTGTCCTCCCACTGAAGCGGCTGTGGAAATCTGTGGATCTGGACATTCGAGCTGGACACCACAAACTGTGTTTGGACGGACATGGACAAACAACTGTCCACTGTGATGCGCGAGTGTCTGTTTGCTGTTACCAAGTGGACACAAATAAAAACATATCACTGTGGCGACATACTGCAGCGAGCGAGCATGCGCACGGCGCGCACATCGACAGGCTGCTCCCAGGTTGAAACGGACCATCAGATCAGAACACGCAGCAGGCGATCTCATTGTCATGTCACCCACATGAGCTCTGTTTCACATGACGCAGTGTCCTGCTGTGCATCATCCACAAGACACGCGTGTAAGGCCGGTTGGAGATGTGCCAGCAGATGTGGACATGAATGAGACGAGCCAACTGCTTCTCATTCATGTCATTTCATGACTATATGTCTGTGACCATGGGTCATTTACAGAGGAACTGAACGGATCATACTTGTTTTGCTCGCTTGATAAATGGGGTGTTTTTATATAGTGTGTGTGATTTTAATTTATTTTGTAATACTTCCATGTCCTTCCTGATATGAGGCAGATTCCTGCAGCTTTTAAAAAAACAGCTCCGTAGCTCGGTGGCAAATTCTCTGACTGGCAATCAGAGCTTTTGGACGGCACAAGTTTGTGTCCAGTGGGTCGTATGTTTTTTTTTTGTTGTTGTTTTTTCCCACATAACCGTTGTGATGTGGTCCCACAGGCACCGGCTGGTTTTATTTTTATATATGTATAGCAGGGTTCTAGCTAGCGCAAACTTGCGTTACGGCCCGTTACAATATAATTTTGGACCGTGTAATCAGCCGTTTCTGCAGCGCGACTCCAGTTTGAAGCGTGAATCAATGAAGCAATGCTTCGTTTCAGTGGCTCATGGCTCTTTGATTCGCTGCTCATCAGAAGCGGTAAGTCCACTTCTTAACCCCTCTCAAAGCCATTAAAATATCATGAGTCATGTGTGTATGTACGTGTGTATTAAAGTCGCTAACTGGGACTCTTGTCTTGTTGACATTCATGCCAATAATAATGTCTGAAAGGAAATGCTTTTGACAAAAACTAACAGATTTGATTTCTGTTTATGTCCAGAGATCAAGGATCCACCATGTAGAGTTTATTATGTCGAGAGTTTAAGGATCCAGTAACCAATTTCATATTTATTTACTTTAAGACTCAATAAAATGTTGTTCAGTTTCAATTTAATCAGCTTGTAAAGCACCAAATTACAACAAAGGCCGTCTCAAGGTGCGTAACACAGAACAGTTCAACATAAAAAAATTAAAATAAATAAAAAAAAAAAAAAAAAATTCAAATACCTATTTAAAAACAGAAGTAAAATAATAAAATAAAAACTACTCATATGAAAGAGAATAAAAATAGGTTTTAAGTCTTGACTTAAAAATGTCCACAGACTCCAACTGTCTCACTGAGGACCATGTACTGGCTAACCCAGAATGAGATTGCCCACTCAACAAACTTCCCCAGCCTTCTGGACATGATGAAGGGACCTGGGCTGTCGTACCTGGCTTTTCCCCTTTGGGTACCCCTAGAATGCCCAATTTTTAGCATAAATTTTCAAAAGCTGCCCCCCTTCCGCACCATCCCCCCCAGGCACTTCACTCCCTTGACATTACCACTACGCTAAAATTTTAGCCTAGCTAGAACCCTCTATATATTCCACATAAGCGGCGCAATGTGGTCCCACAGGTACCGGTTAGTTTTTTATATTTTCTTCACATAAGCGGCGTGATGTGACACAGTCAGCTGGCACTGTGTGTTCCTGCCTGAAAGACACCAGCGCGTGCACAAACTCTCGCACCGGGTTCGTGGACACCTGCCCATCAGCGCGATGTTTCGTGGTGCACTAATTTCGTACGGTTTCACGCTGTTTCGCCGTTTTCATCCAAACTTCGCACTTTGTGTGAAGGGGCCCTCAACATTAAAATGTTCATTTATCCAACCCCTGATTTGCCTCAAGAAAACTGGCTGTAAAAGTGATGATTTGTATTAAAAATAATCCAAACTGTAAATGAATATTGGTTGTTTCAATTCATCTGCAATGTTAGTCTTTAGTGGTAAATTTACAAAAATTGTCACTGTCCAAATGCTGATGGACCAGACTGTATAACTGCTGGTTTGCATTGGAGAGAATTGTGTAGGAGTGTGACGTGGAGGTGTCAGTGTGAGCCTGCCAAACTTCAAAAACAATACCTGTGTTTTTAGGTGAATTTAATTTAGTCGCAGATGTGGTCTTGTGTTACCTTCCCTGGTCTGTCACTACACTGTGTGTGTGTGTGTGTGTGTATATTCAGGATTACAGCACGTCATCCTTTCTGTCAATATTGCAACCACTGCAACAATTTAACTACTTTCAATTTATTTTTCTATCATCAAATCACAACATAAGTCGCCCCAAGCTTTGACACACGAGTAGGTTTTAAGTCTTACCCACCCCAAGAGCAACAACATTGGCAGCAGTGGTAAGGGGAAAAACTCCCACAGGCATTTTTTGTTTGTTTGTTTGTGTGTGTGTGTGTGTGTGTGTGTGTGTGTGTGTGTGTGTGTGTGTGTGTGTGTGTGTGTGTGTGTGTGTGTGTGTGTGTGTGTGTGTGTGTGTACACGCATGCGTGGGTGCGTGCATGTTTCATTTTGTTTTTAAGGCAGGAAGAAATCTCAAGCAGACCAGAATCAGTGGGGTGACCATCTGCTTTGGCCATACAAACAAAAACAAAATAATGAAATAAAACAAAAGTACAACAAAGAATTTTCAAATATGCAGAATACCCCCCCACCTCCCGCCCGCTACCATTGCCAGTGTACTTGCTCAAGGGGTGGGTAAGGGTTAAACCTTACTCATGTAGTGACTTATGTTGTTATTTGATGTTGTATGAATAAATGGAATTTAATATCTGAATTGTTCCACCTATAAGAACCAGGGACAACCGCAGCAATATTAATAATAGTTTTATGCTTTTTTCCCCCTGCCAACTATAAATAGCAGCAATTTATGTTTTCTGCTTGACACAGACTGCACATGATACAAAAACATAAATGAAAATGAGAAAATCTCATCTGTTCAAGGCCCAGTCTCAATTCTCTTTTGTACCCCTTCCCCTTCCCGTTGGCCCTACTCCTACACCTATCCCTTTAAATCAGGGGGTAAGGCGAAGGGGTATGCCTCTAGCCCTATGAATTGAGACACCCCTCTGCCACATTTTTGAATGGGTTTTGTTTTCATAATATTCTGATTTTCTGCGATACTGAATTTGGGGTTTTCATTAGTTGTCAGTTATAATAATCAAAATGAAAAGAAATAAACACTTGAAATATATCAGTCTGTGTGGAATGAAGGTATACATTATACAAGTTTCACTTTTTGAATGGAATTACTGAAATAAATCAACTTTTTCATGATATTCTAATTCTATGACCATTCTGTGTATGTTATGGGGTGCATCTAGTTCTGTTAATGTTATATTTCTTTTTCAAATTCTCACATTTTTTTGGAGGCCTGGAAACTGGTGACTACTCCATCCAGCACTATTTCCTTTAGAAGTTTCCTTGACAAAAATAATTGCAGTCTATTAGGACATCAGGTTATGTGTTACACATATACATGTGTGTGTATATATTTTCCAACTTACTCCCATTGGTCTTTAGCTGACTGCTTAGAACGCAGAAACTTCTCATTTTCTGCCCGAAAGCGAATTAGGAGACGAGTGCGCTCAGGGCTCCCTGTTTGTTTACAAAATACACACATTTTACAGACCTTCAGATCCAACAGCAGGAGTCGCTATTATCCAAAGATTTATGAGCATACAAAATAACGTGCTTATCCTTTATCATGATTTTCGCCATTGTGAGATATAAAAGTGTCTTATCAATTAATCAATCAATCAATCAATTTTTTTATATAGCGCCAAATCACAACAAACAGTTGCCCCAAGGCGCTTTATATTGTAAGGCAAGGCCATACAATAATTATGTAAAACCCCAACGGTCAAAACGACCCCCTGTGAGCAAGCACTTGGCTACAGTGGGAAGGAAAAACTCCCTTTTAACAGGAAGAAACCTCCAGCAGAACCAGGCTCAGGGAGGGGCAGTCTTCTGCTGGGACTGGTTGGGGCTGAGGGAGAGAACCAGGAAAAAGACATGCTGTGGAGGGGAGCAGAGATCGATCACTAATGATTAAATGCAGAGTGGTGCATACAGAGCAAAAAGAGAAAGAAACAGTGCATCATGGGAACCCCCCAGCAGTCTACGTCTATAGCAGCATAACTAAGGGATGGTTCAGGGTCACCTGATCCAGCCCTAACTATAAGCTTTAGCAAAAAGGAAAGTTTTAAGCCTAATCTTAAAAGTAGAGAGGGTGTCTGTCTCCCTGATCTGAATTGGGAGCTGGTTCCACAGGAGAGGAGCCTGAAAGCTGAAGGCTCTGCCTCCCATTCTACTCTTACAAACCCTAGGAACTACAAGTAAGCCTGCAGTCAGAGAGCGAAGCGCTCTATTGGGGTGATATGGTACTACGAGGTCCCTAAGATAAGATGGGACCTGATTATTCAAAACCTTATAAGTAAGAAGAAGAATTTTAAATTCTATTCTAGAATTAACAGGAAGCCAATGAAGAGAGGCCAATATGGGTGAGATATGCTCTCTCCTTCTAGTCCCCGTCAGTACTCTAGCTGCAGCATTTTGAATTAACTGAAGGCTTTTTAGGGAACTTTTAGTACAACCTGATAATAATGAATTACAATAGTCCAGCCTAGAGGAAATAAATGCATGAATTAGTTTTTCAGCATCACTCTGAGACAAGACCTTTCTGATTTTAGAGATATTGCGTAAATGCAAAAAAGCAGTCCTACATATTTGTTTAATATGCGCTTTGAATGACATATCCTGATCAAAAATGACTCCAAGATTTCTCACAGTATTACTAGAGGTCAGTGTAATGCCATCCAGAGTAAGGATCTGGTTAGACACCATGTTTCTAAGATTTGTGGGGCCAAGTACAATAACTTCAGTTTTATCTGAGTTTAAAAGCAGGAAATTAGAGGTCATCCATGTCTTTATGTCTGTAAGACAATCCTGCAGTTTAGCTAATTGGTGTGTGTCCTCTGGCTTCATGGATAGATAAAGCTGGGTATCATCTGCGTAACAATGAAAATTTAAGCAATACCGTCTAATAATACTGCCTAAGGGAAGCATGTATAAAGTGAATAAAATTGGTCCTAGCACAGAACCTTGAGGAACTCCATAATTAACTTTAGTCTGTGAAGAAGATTCCCCATTTACATGAACAAATTGTAATCTATTAGACAAATATGATTCAAACCACCGCAGCGCAGTGCCTTTAATACCTATGGCATGCTCTAATCTCTGTAATAAAATTTTATGGTCAACAGTATCAAAAGCAGCACTGAGGTCTAACAGAACAAGCACAGAGATGAGTCCACTGTCCGAGGCCATAAGAAGATCATTTGTAACCTTCACTAATGCTGTTTCTGTACTATGATGAATTCTAAAACCTGACTGAAACTCTTCAATAGACCATTCCTCTGCAGATGATCAGTTAGCTGTTTTACAACTACCTTTTCAAGAATTTTTGAGAGAAAAGGAAGGTTGGAGATTGGCCTATAATTAGCTAAGATAGCTGGGTCAAGTGATGGCTTTTTAAGTAATGGTTTAATTACTGCCACCTTAAAAGCCTGTGGTACATAGCCAACTAACAAAGATAGATTGATCATATTTAAGATCAAAGCATTAAATAATGGTAGGGCTTCCTTGAGCAGCCTGGTAGGAATGGGGTCTAATAAACATGTTGATGGTTTGGATGAAGTAACTAATGAAAATAACTCAGACAGAACAATCGGAGAGAAAGAGTCTAACCAAATACTGGCATCACTGAAAGCAGCCAAAGATAACGATACGTCTTTGGGATGGTTATGAGTAATTTTTTCTCTAATAGTTAAAATTTTGTTAGCAAAGAAAGTCATGAAGTCATTACTAGTTAAAGTTAATGGAATACTCAGCTCAATAGAGCTCTGACTCTTTGTCAGCCTGGCTACAGTGCTGAAAAGAAACCTGGGGTTGTTCTTATTTTCTTCAATTAGTGATGAGTAGAAAGATGTCCTAGCTTTACGGAGGGCTTTTTTATAGAGCAACAGACTCTTTTTCCAGGCTAAGTGAAGATCTTCTAAATTAGTGAGACGCCATTTCCTCTCCAACTTACGGGTTATCTGCTTTAATCATAGCGTTCGTGTGTATATGCATTATAACGCCTCAGCACATGAGCGAAGTCATGATATTCTTCAGAACGACAATATACGCAACACGCATCCAGAGGCATACATGTTGCTGTTATAGACAACTGCCTGAAAATTTAATTTTTTTGGCAAGTTATAACTTTCTAAACAGTGTAATTTGTAATGAAATGCACTTACATTTGTGCGACTCTTTCGGTGCCGTGTTTGTTTCTTTGGAGACAGCGGTAAGCTCCTCCTACCCTTCTAAACGGAGTGTGCATCCAGATTCCCTCCGTTTGAAGGGGTTTGTAGCCCTCCGCCTACCCGTCCGATTCACTTCAAAAAGAGAATCGGGATACCCCTCTGTCTCTCGTGCCCATGCAAAACGGAGGGAAAGGGGTAAGGGGAAGGGCCGAGGGGTAGAATTGAGATTCAGCATCAGACTCTACCTGCAGACCTCTGGTTTGGGGACACACTTTTGCTCTCAGGAAGCAGTAACAATGAAAGAAAAAGGTTATCAAAGACATATTTGTGTAAGCATCGTTTAAATTTTTATCTTTTTTCCTCCCTTTGGATGTTCTGTATTATAAAGCAAAACTTTCCTTTCAATTGGCCAGATGTTTAAAATTACAAGTAAAGAACACATTAAACACACAGTCATATAGCCACTTGCTAAAATGGTCTGATGGAAAGATAAACATTACTATGTCTGCATCTGACTCAGCCAGAGCTATAATGATTTACAAAGAGAGTGAGGTGTGTTGACAGACGCATCTATTAACACAACTGTGTAAGCAAACCGCCCCAGATAAGCTTATGTAGGTAGTGTGGCATGACTAAATTTTCCTTTTTTTGTGGTTAGATGGAAATCGTTTTTCAAACAACCACACAAAAAACACACTGTAACTGTACAGTGACAGTATACAATATGTTTACTTTTTTGTGTGTGTCCAAACAGCCGCACCTCACGTGTCATCAAAAGAGTAATTGCCTCACTTACTGTTTTTGTGCCAGTCAAGATAATTGCAAGGGTTGTTCTCAGTCTGATCCAGTGCCAGTTGCTTGCTGCTAAGTGACCTGAGCAGTGTGGTTTCACACCCAAGTACTTAATTATCGATCGCATCCAGCTCTGTAAGAACTCACTGAGCACGAGCATGAATATCCGCAGGTCTTCTTTTTGGCCTATATTGATTTTTGCAGCCTATGAGGTGGAGAGACATCTGAGAAGAGCTTATAGAGTCATGAGGTCAATGAACAGAGGTGTTTGGTGAAGCTGATGTCTTTATAGGAGAACAGCGGTCCAAATTTTGTGAGACATGGATGCTAAACAGTGACCCAACGTGATGACAATATGTTTTTTGTCTGAGGTCTCTCTGAGGGATCCTTGGGGAATTGCTGGAACAGCTAGGTAGGGAGACTCTGTTGAGGCATACTGACATTATGCCCTTATGACCTGTTGCACAGTGTACAATCCAATGACCTGGCTTGCAAGTACATCAGTGCTGAAGAACTCAGTAACTAAAAATGACCAGATGGCTGATGATGGCAGGGGGTGGGGTGGAGGTGGTTATCACCGTCTGAAAGTAGTCATCTATCTGCTGCAGCCATATGTCTGGCTGGATAGTTGCCAGTGAAAACCCAGATTGGTTCAGCAAAGTGGTGGGTGTGGTGTAGCACCAGTGCATGCTCCCAGACCTGACCAAAAGGATTTTTTACATGACAGGGCCGTTCTAGTTCTTACACCCAATAACACGATAATCCATCTAGATCTGCATGTACACAACTCTATATATAACATAGTACTTGAACTGTTGTGATTCAGTTTCACTTACAAGTACACACAGCATCTCAAGGGGTTTAGATTCTCCTGATACTTTTTTATTTTATTTTACAATGACAGCTATGCTGTCTATGAGCATTCAGAACAAAGTGCATCATGTCCCAGTATAGCACGCGCTCTCTTTCTCTCTTTTTCTACCACCACCCATTGCTCCTATCTCTTCCACTTTGTCTGAGATAAACCTACTCATGCTTGTTCTCTGTCTGCAGACTGTCAATTCAGCACAGTCAGTATTCTGCTGTAGTTTGATCTGCTGTGGGGCACATATGTAGGATTCAAATGCAAACGCTGCAGCCCAGTGTACTGCCTTCAGCAGAGGGTAAAGTATGAATCACTCAGGGTTGTATTGTATGTATGATGTGTATGTACAGAAACCATACACACAACGACTGTTATTCATAAAGGAAGAAAAATGGCTGAGGATCCCTGCACCACAGACATGCAGTATTTCAGACCGTGTGTGCAAATGGTTTTCTAGCACATTTGCGAAGGTAAAGATGAGAGACTGAGTCATCATACACAAATTCATGATTGTCACCTACATTAATTCAGTGTGTATTGGCCTCTCCCCATATTGGCCTCTCTTCATTGGCTCCCTGTTAATTCCAGAATAGAATTCTTCTTCTTACTTATAAAGTTTTGAATAATCAGGTCCCATCTTATCTTAGGGACCTCTTAGTACCATATCACTCCAATAGAGCGCTTCGCTCTCAGACTGCAGGCTTAAGCCCCATTTACACATAGACGGTAAACTCTCCCGGAAGCGTCCCGGCAGAGATTTTGCCCCCTCCAGGCCGTTTTAGGGATCAAACGCCATAGTTAACGTTGGCACACGGGGGCGTGGTTTGGTTCCGGCTTCACCGGGAATCGTCGAAAAAATTATTCAACATGTCGAATAATTCCGGGAGCGCTCCCGGAGAAGTGGCCTGACGACGGAGACAACACAAACAACGGCGTTTGATACTTTTTAATCGCCGTGTCATCCCGCCCCTTCCTGTAGTGCCGCAGTTTACACCGCCGTAATTGGCGGCCGGCGTTGTATCCCTAACCAACGGCGTGTAAAACGGCGATAGAGCCCACATCGGCGTCCTCAAAGGCGTTTTAACCGGCGACAGAGGCAGACAAAACGGCGGCGCTAGCGGACAGTACGCTGTTCTAAACGCCACCTCCCGGTTAACGGAGTTCCAAACGGCCGATAGGCGGCGGTCAGTATAAAAACGCTAGTGCGCTGCATGCAGGTCTCTCACCCGCGGCCAGCTCCAGATATTTTTGCAGAGAAGCTCCAGTATACCTCCTAAAATAAAATTGGCAGTGACAAGGACTTACCAAGAGGTCTGGTTCAGGGGTAGCCCTGTGGTGGAAACGAGCAACACGTTGAGGAGGGGAAAAAGAGAGAAAAGAAAAGGCTGAGAGGTGATCTCCCTGTCACTCCCTCCCCCTGCACTTACAGCTGCTTCAGCCTATTATACTCTGGGGGCTTTGCCTATAAGCAGAAGTTCCTGGAGTAACGCAGGATTTGCCTGGATAAATCCAGCGGTACACAGGGCATTATCGGCGGCAGCAAAACACCGCCATTCTCACGCGCGTCTTAACCTGCAATTGTAAAGGATAGAACTGAGTATTAACCCCCGTTGCCTGACGTGTGCCGGATGCTACGGCATCAAAACTCTGCTTTATTCGGCGGCTTTAGCGATGTTTTATCAGCGTATTTGCGGCTAGTACGGCACTCAAAACGCCGGTGAAATGCTCCGCCCCTTTCCACCGCGAAAACAGCCGGAACTACTGCGAACTTCGGTCTACGTACTACCTGCGGACAAAACCGTCTGTGTGTAACCTGGGCTTTACTTGTAGTTCCTAGGGTTTGTAAGAGTAGAATGGGAGGCAGAGCCTTCAGCTTTCAGGCTCCTCTCCTGTGGAACCAGCTCCCAATTCGCATTAGGGGGACAGACACCCTCTCTGATTTTAAGATTAAGCTTAAAACTTTCCTTTTTGAAAAAGCTTATAGTTAGGGCTGGATCAGGTGACCCTGAACCATCCCTTAGTTATGCTGCTATAGACTTAGACTGCTGGGGGGTTTCCCATGATGCACCCAGTGTTTCTTTTTATTCACCTCTTTTTGCTCTGTATGCACCACTCTGCTTTTAATCATTGGTGATTGATCTCTGCTCTCTTCCACAGCATGTCTTTTTCCTGATTCTCTCCCCTCAGCCCCAACCAGTCCCAGCAGAAGACTGCCCCTCCCTGAGCCTGGTACTGCTAGAGGTTTCTTCTGTTAAAAGGGCGTTTTTCCTTCCCACTGTCGCCAAGTGCTTGCTCACAGGGGGTCGTTTTGACCGTTGGGGTTTTTTTGTAATTATTGTATGGCTTTTGCCTTACAATATAAAGCGCCTTGGGGCAACTGTTTGTTGTGATTTGGCGCTATATAAATAAAATTGATTTGATTTGAGTGTGTATGATTTGCAAAGTTATCTGCATCACTAATAGTGCAGAAAAATGTGTCACAATAAGATGTTTAATTTTTAACCAAGGCCAAAATATGGCCATCGGGTATTGCGAAGACTCTGCGACCGTCCATTCATCTGTCTGTACTCAGAGCAAGTCCAGTCCTATCACTGCCGGGGTCTTCAAATTCACAGGGAATATTCTTGGGACACAGACCTTGGACAAACTAAAAAAATGGCAAAAAAAGATCACTTTCTGTTTCCTATTTTCATGCTCATACAGCTGAGGGTATTTTAGCATTTCATGATATTTAATGGCTTATTTTTAATTAAGAAGAAAGAAAACTTCAATTTTAAACAGTAAATTTTGAAGTTAACTTTTCTATGATTTTAACTGTCTTCTTTGTTTTTTTTGTTGTTGTCATTTTGGTAATATTTTATATTAACTGCACGCTATAAAGCATTAGTAAAGCATTTATAAAGTATAAGTAAATGCTTAAATAACTACGTGCAAACATTTACAAAGCATTCTTTTTTATTAGCTACTCATTGGTAAGAACATAAATAGATGGGTTTAATTATTAATGACAAAATATGGAATGTCTTTATTAAACATTTATAAATGATTTTTTAAATTCTCTATAAACCATTTAAGAAAAGTTGATCATTAATAGTTCATCATTTACAAATGTAAAATCAGACACTATTCTTTAGTGATAAAAATACTTTACAAATCATATTTTTATTGTCTTTACATTTTTTTCCTCACAAATTATTAAGCATTCTTTTTTATTAGCTACTCATTGGGAAGAACATCAATATATGGCTTAATAATTATTAATATTGATCTTTTCCCAGTGCTATCTTTTTACATTTTTATTATTATATTAATATTTTATTTAACTCAGCCACATGGGGTGTGTAGCCAGTACATTCTGAGTGCCGGTCCCAAGCCCGGATAAATGAGGAGGGTTGCGTCAGGAAGGGCATCCGGCGTAAAACAAGCCAACCCAACTATGCAGACTCAGAATCGAATTCCCATACCGGATCGGTTGCGGCCCGGGTTAACAACGTCCGCCACCGGTGCTATTGCCCAACAGGGTGCCGGTGGAAATTTGGCTACTGCTGGGCGAAGACGACGAAGAAGAGGAGGATACAGAGGACAGGCTGAGATGGAAACGATTGATCTGCTGTGGCGACCCCTAACGGGAACAGCCGAAAGACAAAGAAGATATTAATATTTTATTTATTTATTTATTAGGATTATTTATTAGTCCTTATTTTTATTTTATTCAGTTTAATTTTAATTTTTAGCACCCAATCATTTATTTATTTTATGTTTTATTAATCACATTTCTTAATTTTAAGCACACAATCGTTTCTAGGAATATAAACCTCTTGTTTTTGCAAACCAAATAAGATGTGATTTTATTTACCTCACAGACAAATGGCTGCGACACCAAGTGCAAATTATACTATATCGCCTACAGATGGCAACAGCTCACACAATTGTTTAACAAATTAAAATGGCGAGGAAGACGTCCTACGACACTTCCTGTTTCTGTTCTCATTGACGACCAATGTCCGAGGAGAAAGATTAAAATGAAAAACTGGTTTTAACCGTTTTTCAGACCGTATGGACTAATGTTGCTTAATCACTGGCGTTCTCACGCACACTTCCAGTAGCCACTTCACCGAAAATGATGGTTAATCGGCTACGCGCGTAAGTGTTAGCGAAAGCTAGGCTAAAGCTAAACATTTGTCGTACCAAATCTAACTGCTTAACGTATTCTAAGGTTGAAAATCATCGTTAGTTTTTTAATACCAGTTAGCCAATTAGCCACTATCAGTTAGCGGCTAATGGCAACCCATTCTGAACCCACGTTTAGTTATTGGTTAGCAACTAATGGCGGCACAATTACTTGCAAATCAACACCACCTACTAACTGAAAATCACTTTAACATTTCGCGATGAATGTACCCTCACTCCTCGTCTAATACCAACGTACCAGTTCCTCAAAACAAAATATGCATTGATAAGTATTTATGAATGGATATATAAGTGAATTGGTCAACTGTGACTCTGCATAACACATATAAATAGCATCTACAAATGAGTTATAATGCAAATTTAAGCAACACTTTAATTAAGCTCACACCAAATACTTTACTGACAGCTTGCAAAGGCTTTATAATAGTATTTTTAAGTTTATTAACGTGTTGGTAAGCATTTATAAATGGACATATAAAACTGAATTGTCAACTGTTAGAGAATGATTAAAGTATATATTAAGCATATACAAATGAGTAATAAAACACATTTAACCATCACTTTAGTTAAGCTCACACAAAATACTTTACTAACAGCTTGTAAAGGCTTTATAATAGCATTTTTAAGTTTACTAACACGTTGATAAGCATTTATAAATGGACATATAAAAGTGAATTGGTTGACTGAGATTGTGATTAAAATATATATTAAGCATATACAAATGAGTTATAATACAAATTTAATCACAAGGATATTACTAATGCTCAGTTAAGGCTTATTGGTACATTAAAAGAAGAATTCATACACAGATAAAGTCTTTAAAACTGCATAGTTATAGTGATGAGGAACGAGATTTGAGCTTTGTACATTATTAACAAATGATACATAAAGAATTGAGGAATAAGGATAAGTAGTTAATGCAATCTTTCTAAATGTTATAACTGATACATTGAGCATCAACTAATGGTTTATTAATGCTTAGTAAAGGCTTAATAATTTGTAAGGAAAAAATGTAAAGACAGTAAAAATATTTGTTAAGTATTTTTATCACTAATGAATAGTGTCTGATTTTATGTTTGTAAACTTTTCTTAAATGGTTTATAGGGAATTTAAAAAAATCATTTAGAAATGTTTTATAAAGACATTACATATTTTGTTCTTAATAATTAAGCTATCTGTTTATGTTCTTACAAATGAGTAGCTAATTTAAAAGAATGCTTTGGAAATGTTTTAAAAGTAGTTATTTAAGCATTTACTCACACTTTATAAATGCTTTACTAATGCTTTATAGTGTGCAGTTAATATAAAGAATTACTGTTGTTTTTTTTGTTTTTGTTTTTTTTTATCCCACTCTGCATATATCATGATGGTATATGCCAAAACTTTGTTTTTTTTGTTTTTTTTTTTGTTTTTTTTTTAGATGTGCAATTTGATCTTGCAAGACAGGTAACTTATAGTGCGTGGGTGAACGTGGTGTGTGTCTGTGTGTGTGAGACTCACCTGCCCTTCTTGATCAGCCTATAATGTCTTATTTAAAGCTAACAGATCATTCCTATCAAGAAGGACTGAACACCACAAGAGCATAGAGACAGACCAGAAGAAAAGATGAGTGGTAACTAATAACAGTGAGGTGATGTAATGTGTGAAACACCAAAGAGGTGGAACCCCCATGATACAACATACCAGGACCAACAACAACACATAAACAAGCAGTGACCGGAACAGTCTGGTGTCTAAACCTAACTTTATTTATCATTGTGGTGACACATCAACTCCTCAACTACGACTGAACTCAAAGCTAGACTGCCTGATATCTTAGCTTCACGTTTGGAAAATGCCCAATCAGTAGACAGTCTAGTCTTGTGGACAGTTTAAACTCAGCACTCAAAACTACACTCGACATGATTGCTCCACCTATATTAAAGCCACCCCCCCCAGTTACCTTGGTTCAATGATTACTTGCGTGACCTCAAGCATAAGGCTAGAGGTCTAGAATGAAAATGGCGTAGTTCAAAATTAGAAGTATTCCACCTCATGTGGCGTGATGCTATCTTAGACTATAAGCATGCACTACTGGCTACAAAGCAGACCTATTACTCTGATTTGATCAGCAAAACCAAGCATAAGTCAAAGTTCTTGTTTGACACCGTGGCAACAATTATTCATGGACAACGGTAAGTCGCTCTCCTTTTACAGCACAAGATTTCTTAGCAAGAAGAAAATACACTACATTAGGTTAAACATATCTCAGCATGCCTTAACCCAGTCACTACACCCTGCTATTGAAGTGGGTGCCATCACTGAGATTGAGAATAGATAGATTTACAGAATTTGATAGTATCTCACTAGGTGTGCTGACGAAACTAAAAGCACAACCTGCTTATTTGATCCCATACCAACAAAACTGGTTAAGGACCTGTGGCCCACTCTTGTGCTGACTGTGCTGGAAATTATTAATCTATCATTAACCTCGGGTTCTGTTACTAAATATTTCAAGTCTGCAGTAATTAAATCATTACTTAAGAAATGTAATCTAGTATATTGAAAAAACATAGGCCGATATCAAATCTATCATTTTGCTCTAATATTCTTGAAAAGGTAGTTTCACGGCAGCTTGTGGACTATCTTACTGAGAATAATCTTTTTGAGCCACTGCAGTATGCGTTTTAGAAAATATCATTCCACAGAGACAGCTCTCACTAAAGTGGTGAATGATCTTCTGCTTGCAATGGATTCGGACACCACTGCAGTTCTGGTGCTGTTAGATCTTAGTGCTGCATTTGATACCGTGGATCATCATATTCTACTCGACAGGTTGGAGAATCATTTTGGGATTACTGGGAATGTCCTTGCATGGTTGACATCATACCTGACCAGTCGTTCTCTGTGTTTTGTACAACACCAACCTTAGTGACATGAAATTTGGGGTTCCATAGGGGCCTGTCTTAGACCCCCTGCTTTTCTCCCTTTATATAGCACCCCTTGGGCACATATTGAGGCGTTTTAGGATTGCCTTTCACTGCTATGCTGCTGATACTCAGTTACACATGCCAATAACTGCTGTAATCTCATTCACATAAAGTCCTTAGGAAATTGCCTTGCATCAATGAAAAGCTGGATGTCTAGCAGTTTCCTATTTTTAAACTCTGATAATACTGAAATGATGGTTCTTAGTCCAGTGAGACATCAGTATCAATTTGACCAGCTAACGCTTAGCCTAGGCTCATGTGTCATACATCACCCTGACAAAGTGAGGAACCTTGGGGTAATTTTTGATCCTACATTGTCCTTTGACCTCCACATTTGAGATATTATGAGGGCTGCTTTCTTCCACCTGTGAAGTATAGCAAAGATTTGTCCCATCCCATCTATCGCAGATATTGAGACCTTGATTCATGTGTTTGTCTCTTCTAGATTGGACTACTGCAATGTTCTATTTTCTAGTTTACCGCAGTCCAGCATTAGGGGTTTCCAATTGGTTCAAAATGCTGCTGTCAGACTTTTGACAGGAAGCAGAAAGTTTGACCACATTACACCCATTTTGGTGTCTCTTCACTGGCTTCCTGTCCCAGTGAGATCAAATGTTAAGGTTCTGCTATTAAACTATCAAATTATTCATGGTCTAGAACCTCCTTACTTAGCTGACCTAATTAAACCTTACGTACCGGCACAGGCTCTGTGTTCTCAGGATGCAGGACTACTTTGTGTGTCTAGGGTGAATAAAAAGTCTGTGGGTCACAGAGTTTTCTCTTATCATGCACCTGCTTTGTGGAATGATCTCCCTGCATCAATAAAACAGTCACATTCTGTAGAGACTTTTAAGTCCAGACTTAAGATGCACTTATTTTCTCTTTTGTATGGCTAGCATACTGGCATAGTATGTTACTATGCTTTTTTACCCTTTTAAAATAATTTTAATTTGTAATCAGAGCAGGTCGGGGCCTCGACCTGGGTCTTTTAGTGAAGCCATCTGATTCTGTTTTTTTTTCTCTCTGAGGTGTGGCTCCATCCAGAGGTGGGAATGGGTGTCTTCTTCTGCAGGCCTCCCGTCTTGGACACCAGGATGATTCTGTTTTTTTTTCTCTCTGTTTGAGGTGTGGCTCCATCCAGAGGTGGGAATGGGTGTCTTCTTCTGCAGGCCTCCCGTCTTGGACACCAGGATGGACTCCCAAAATTTCCTGTATATTTGTATTGTGAATTGTGTCTGTAGCATGGCCCAAGCAGAGGTCACCCCTTTGAGTCTGGTCTGCTTGAGATTTCTTTCTCAAATCATCAGAGGGAGTTTTTCCTTACCGCTGTCACCTGTGTGCTTGCTCTAGGGGATAGTAAGGTTAGACCTTACTTGTGTGAAGCGGCTTGAGGCAACTTTGTTGTGATTTGGTGCTATATAAATGAAAATAAGTTGAATTGTGAAGATAATGGAAAGATAAGATATATTAGAGAGAGAGACTTTTACTCACACACACACACACACACACACATATATATATATATATATATATATATATAATATACAGTGGTGGGCACAGTTCCGATAATTCGATAACAAATAATTGTCGAAGATAATGTTTTCATTATCGTATTATCTTTTTAGATAACTTTAAAAACCATTATCGGACTAATTATCTTCAATACATTTTTGTCCGATAACTTTTAGACTGATAACATAGTAAACAAAGATGAATAGTGACAAACACTTTTAAAATTTAAAATCAGTTGAGCACCTACCTGTTAAAAGTTTCCTAACAGATGCATAGTTCTACCCTCTGAAAACAGAAGAGAGCTGCTTCCATAAGAAACCACTCTATCCTCTGCAGGCAAAAGAGAACTGGTCTCACAAAAAAAAAAAAAAATTCCTTTAACACCATACTGATAAGCTGGCAATATCACCCAAGTCATCCAGAGGCATACATTTTTAACTTATGGTTCAAATTTTAACCAAACTAATTTTGGACAAGTTATTTTAAATTACATTGTGATTGATAGAGAGCTGGCTTTATGGCTGCTCTCAGGGTGCCTCTGTGCTGGAAGCTGTGTAGTAAATAAGAGCTGCCAGCAGGGGCAGGATGTTCAAAGATAAAAGTGTGGCCTCATTGTTTGGGTCTGTTGTCACTTTTAATATTACTAGAAGCTATTGTGATGTTAAAACTCAAATTCAGTTTCTTAGTGGTTGCAAATGTACCAGAGACAATATTGGAATTTATCGGTTATCTGTAACTTCCGATACATTTTTGGGTGGTTTATTGTTTTAGCTTTATCAAAGATAACTTTTCAGTTATCTGATTATCTGTTATCTGATTATCTGCCCACCACTGCATATATATATATATATATATATATATATATATATATATATATATACATACAAGGTCTGTCCGTAAAGTATCGTACCTTTTTATTTTTTTCAAAAACTATATGGATTTCATTCATATGTTTTTACGTCAGACATGCTTGAACCCTCGTGCACATGCGTGAGTTTTTCCACGCCTGTTGGTGACGTCATTCGCCTGTGAGCACGCCTTGTGGTCCTGCCCCCTCGTCGGATTTTCATTGTCTGGAAATGGCGGAATGATTTGGACTTTTTTTCCATCAGAATTTTTTCAGAAGCTGTTAGAGACTGGCACCTGGAAACCATTCGAAAAATTTATCTGGCTTTCAGTGAAAATTTTACGGGCTTCACAGAGAATAAGGACTTTAACTACAGGTTTAAGGACCCCTTTAAAGGACGGTCGGTGCGCCGCGCTGTGAGCTGCGACGATGCGGCACAAACCACTGGATCATTTCTAAGCTGATGGCTCTGTGGATACGAGACCGTCGTGTGCTCTTTCTCTGGTTATCACAAGACCTGGACATCAGCCATTTTCCGGCAGATTTCACTTTTAACAAGAGATTTTGTCATGGAAAGCCGCGCGGAGGCTTCGCGCGTCACGACCGATTCGCTGATGAAGCGAGACAAAGGAACACCTCCGTTTCGGCGTGTTAGAGGACAAGTTGGGACATGTCCAGCTCTCCACAAGTTCTTTTATACTCACTCGACTGGTAAGCACAGAAAGCCGAGATAGACAAAAACATATGAATGAAATCCATATAGTTTTTGAAAAAAATAAAAAGGTACGATACTTTACGGACAGACCTCGTATATACGAGGTCTGTTAGAAAAGTATCTGACCTTATTATTTTTTTAAAAAACCATATGGATTTGAATCATGTGTGATTGCGTCAGACAAGCTTGAACCCTCGTGCGCATGCGTGAGTTTTTTCATGCCTGTCCGTTGCGTCATTCGCCTGTGAGCAGGCTTTGAGTGAGGTGTGGTCCACCCCTCTCATCTATTTTTTATTGCGAATAAATGTCTGAACAATTTGGAGCTTTGCTGCATCAATTTTTTTCCAGAAACTGTGAGAGACCTCCAGGTGGACACCGTTCGAAAAATTAACAAGGCTTTCAGGGATGATTTTATGGGGATTAAACAGATTACGGGGTGTTACTGCCGCTTTAAGGACTGCCCACAACTGCTGAGAGCGCGGCGCGCTCCCAGCCCCCATCGACAGGCTGACACCCCGCTGGAACAACCAGATCATTTCCAACGTGAAAGCTTTGTTGATCCGGGACCTCGTCTGACTTTTACAAAAAGGCAGAAGATGTGGACATCAGCACTTTTTCCGGCACATTCCACCATTACAGGAGTTTTTTTTCATGGAAAGAAAAGCGGATGGACGTGCCACGGCTCTGTACATTACGCGGGACAAAACCACCTCGGTGTTGGTCTCTCAGGACAGCTTTCAGGTGGATTTCAGACGGATTCCGGTTTCTTTCCAGTCGTGTGAATATCCGATTGTGATTGTGCATGAGCTGGACATGCCAGAACATGTCCCGTGAGGCTTCATCACGGCGTTGCTTTGCGCCGAGCGGCTGCAGCTTCTCTTTCCATGACAAAAACTCCTGTAACAGTGAAATGTGCCGTTCATTTTTAAACTGGATGCTGTCTTGATCCGGTATGTAATCTGACTAGCACAGGAATTGTGAAAAGACGTGGACATAAGCACTTTTCCGGCACATTAAAACAGACGTGCGGAGGAGTTCCGCCTTTTTGGCCTTTTATTGTGGGCAGTCTAAGGCACACCTGTGCACTAATCATGGTGTCTAATCAGCATCTTGATATGGCACACCTGTGAGGTGGGATGGATTATCTCAGCAAAGGAGAAGTGCTCACTATCACAGATTTAGACTGGTTTGTGAACAATATTTGAGGGAAATGGTGATATTGTGTATGTGGAAAAAGTTTAGATCTTTGAGTTCATCTCATACAAAATGGGAGCTAAACCAGAAGTGTTGCGTTTATATTTTTGTTGAGTGTGTATATATATATATATATATATATATATATATATATATATATATATATATATATATATATATATATATATATATATATATATATGTATATATGTGTATGTATGTATGTGTGTATGTATATATGTAGTGAGGAAAATGAGTATTTGAACACCCTGCGATTTTGCAAGTTTTCCCACTTAGAAATCATGGAGGGGTCTGAAATTTTCATCTTAGGTGCATGTCCACTGTGAGAGACATAATCTCCCCCCCCCCCAAAAAAAATCCGGAAATCACAATGTATGATTTTTTTTTAAATAATTTATTTGCATGTTACTGTTGCAAATAAGTATTTCAACACCTGCCAATCAGCAGAAATTCTGGCCCTCAAATACCTTAGTCTGCCTCTAAAATGTCCACCTCCACTCCACTTATTATTCCACATTAGAAGCACCTATTTGAGGTCGTTAGCTGCATAAAGACACCTGTCCACCCCACACAATCAGTAAGACTCCAACTACTAACATGGCTAAGACCAAAGAGCTGTCCAAAGACACCAGAGACAAAATTGTAGACCTGCACAAGGCTGGAAAGGGCTATGGGGCAATTGCCAAGCAGCTTGGTGAAAAAAGATCAACTGTTGGAGCAATTATTAGAAAATGGAAGAAGCTAAACATGACTGTCAATCTCCCTCGGACTGGGGCTCCATGCAAGATCCCACCTCGTGGCGTATCAATGATCCTAAGAAAGGTGAGGAATCAGCCCAGAACTGCATGGGAGGAGCTGGTCAATGACCTGAAGAGAGCTGGCACCACTGTTTCCAAGGTTACTGTGGGTAATACACTAAGACGTCATGGGTTAAAATCATGTATGGCACGGAAGATTCCCCTGCTTAAGTCAGCACACGTCCAGGCCCATCTGAATTTTGCCCATGACCATTTGGATGATCCAGAGGAGTCATGGGAGAAGGTTATGTGGTCAGATGAGACCAAAATAGAACTTTTTGGTCTCAGTTCCACTCGCCGTGTTTGGAGGAAGAAGAATGCTGAGTACCATCCCCAAAACACCGTCCCTACTGTGAAGCATGGGGGTGGAAGCATCATGCTTTGGGGGTGTTTTTCTGCACATGGGACAGGACGACTGCACTGTATTAAGGAGAGGATGACCGGGGCCATGTATTGCGAGATTTTGGGGAACAACCGCCTTCCCTCAGTTAGAGCACTGAAGATGGGTTGTGGATGGGTCTTCCAATATGACAATGACCCAAAGCACACGGCCGGGATAACCAAGGAGTGGCTCCGTAAGAAGCATATCAAGGTTCTGGAGTGGCCTAGCCAGTCTCCAGACCTAAACCCAACAGAAAATCTTTGGAGGGAGCTCAAACTCTGTTTCTCAGCGACAGCCCAGTAACCTGGCTGATCTAGAGAAGATCTGTATGGAGGAAGGTGCCAAAATCCCTGTTGCAGTGTGTGCAAACCTGGTGAAAAACTACAGGAAACGTTTGACCTTTGTAATTGCAAACAAAGGCTACTGTACCAAATATTAACATTGATTTTCACAGGTGTTGAAATACTTATTTGCAGCAGTAACATACAAAGAAATTATTAAAAAATCATACATTGTGATTTCCGGATTTTTTTTTAGATTATGTCTCTCACAGTGGACATGCACCTAAGATGAAAATTTCAGACCCCTCCATGATTTCTAAGTGGGAGAACTTGCAAAATCGCAGGGTGTTCAAGTACTTATTTTCCTCACTCTGTGTGTGCGTGTGTGTGTGTGTGTGTATGTGTGTGTGTGTGTGTGTGTGTGTGTGTGTGTGTGTGTGTGTGTGTGTGTGTGTGTGTGTGTGTGTGTAAAAGTAAATCCCTTTGGCTTTTCCCTCATTTCACTCAGGGTTGCCAAAGCAGGCAGGCCGCCAGTCTATTGGAAGATTAATAATATTGGCAGCATGAAAATGAATGTTGTTTGTTCGATTTTCCTATCCAAACAACCATTTGTTTTTTCGGTATAGAATATTGTTCGGTGAGGAAAGGAGGTGTAATTGTATAATTAGGTGGCCTTCATTAACTTTTAATTCTGGGTTTAAAGAATAAAGACGTCCTTCCTCACAGTGCCAGTTCCCACTCAGGATGTCTGCTGGAGATTTGGATCTCTGAGATGCTTTTGGCACTTTGCCACAAGAGAAGATTCATACCATGGAGTCCTTCCAAAAGACCTCCCATCATTCACACACACACACACACACACACACACACACACACACACACACACACACACACACACACACACACACACACACACACACACACACACACACACACACACACACACACACACACTCCATCAAACAGTCTCAGTATCACAGGCACATTTTTAATTATCAGCCACTTATTATCTCACATACCCGCTTACGTAACAGGTCTCTTTGTGAGTGGAGGACAGAAAAGACGAATGTTCCAGAAGAGCCTTTGAGAGAACTTAATCTGCCTTCACTGCTTGATGCAACTTCTCTGGAGCATCTGCAAGTGCTTGTAGGACATGAAAAAGAAAGGAAATAGCATTAGTACATTTACAACGGTATTTAGATCATTGCATTGAAAAACATGCATTTACACAATGGAATACACAACCATTTACAGTTGTATGCAAAAGTTTGGGCACCCCTGATCATTTTCATGATTTTCCTTTATAAATCATTGGTGTCTGGATCAACAATTTCAGTTAAATTTTATCTTATAGCAGACAAACACACTGATATTTGAGAAGTGAAATGAAGTTTTTTGTATTTACAGAAAGTGTGCAATAATTATTTAACCAAAATTAGACAGGTGCATAAATTTGGGCACTCCAACAGAAAAAATAAATAAATATTTAGTTGGTCCTCTTTTTGCAGAAATAACAACCTCTAAATGCTTCCTATTGCTTCCAATGAGTCTGGATTCTGGTTGAAGTTATTTTGAACCTTTCTCCTTTGCAAAACATCTCAGGTTTGTTGGTTTCCGAGCATGGACAGCCCACTTAAAATCACACACATTTTTTCTTGTAATGCTGTGTTCTTTTTCAGCCATGCATACCATCCCTTATGTCCAAATAACTCAATTTTAGTTTCATCAGTCCACAGCACCTTATTCCAAAATGAAGCTGGCTTGTCCAAATGTGCTTTAGCATACCTCAGCGACTGTTTTGTGGCGTGTAGGCAGAAAAGGCTTCCTAAGCATTATAGCATCATACAGCATCTCTTTATGCAAAGTGCGCTGTATAGTTGAACGATACACAGACACACTATCTGCAGCAAGATCATGTTGTAGGTCTTTGTAGTAGGTCTGTGGGTTGACTATGACCGTTCTCACCATCCTTCGCTTCAGTTATCTGAGATTTTTCTTGGCCTGCAATTTTGGGCCTTAACTAGTACTGTGCCTGCGGTCTTCCATTTCCTCACTATGTTCCTAACAGTGGAAACTGACAGCTGAAATCTCTGAGATAACTTTTTGTATCCTTCCCCTAAACCATGATGTTGAACAATCTTTGTTTTCAGGTCATTTGAGAGTTGTTTAGAGGTTCCCATGTTGCTACTCATTAGAAGAGATACAAAGGGAGGAAACATTTGCAAATAGCCACCTTAAATATCCTTTCTCATGATTGGCTTCACCTGTGTAAGGAGGTCAAGGGTCAGTGAGCTTACCAAACCAATTTTGTGTTCCAATAATTAGTGCTAAATGTATTCAAATTAATAAAATGACAAGGATTCCCAAATTTATGCAGTTTTGTTTAAATAATTATTGCACACTTTCTGTAAATACTAGAAACTTAATTTCACTTCTTAAATATCAGTGTGTTCGTCTGCTATATGATATATTTTACTGAAATTTCTGATCCAGACAACCAATGATTTATAAAGGAAAATCATGAAAACTATCAGGGGTTTGCATACAACTGTAGTTGGACAGTGACACAGTTTTAAAAATTTTGCAGCCACAAAATTTACCACCATAACAGAGTAGAATTAGAAGTCATCAGGAACAGCTTGTGGTGTGGACTTTCACATTGGAGACAAACTGCTTGTCAAGACTTTAAATCCAGACTTAAAAACAAACCTTTAATTCAAGGGTTTTAAGAAAATGATCACATTAACCATTTAGGGATTATGGTCATTTGTATACACAGTGTTTCCATTTCAGAGTCCATAAGTCCATAATACAAACTAAATATGAGAATGCCCATGACCATTCATTGGAATAAGTAGGTTTACAAAATGAATGAATAAATATAAGCATTATGGTTAATACAAATACTTACTTGTACAGCTGCTTTTCCTTTGACAAATCAGGGAATGGATACATGAACATGTCTAAATCAATGAATATGTCTTGGACTGTGCAAGAATGAGACTAGCGAGGGACGTTACAAAGGTGCCCAAACATAGATGTAGACTTTATAAGTTTGTGTGGCTGTCATTGTTTTCAGTGTGCTTTCTAGCAAACACTAAACGTTTGAGCACAACTGTATATACATACATACAAACAACGAAACTTATTCTCTGCATTTAACCCATCCTAATTACAGTTTGACACAATCCAACCAGTAAGAGAAGTCAGCAGCCACAGTCCGGCGCCCGGGGACCAACTCCAGATGTAGATGCTGCCTTGGGACTCGGTCACACATCACAGGACAATAGCTGAACGAAGGAAAAAAAGTCACAAATAGTCGAGAAAAAGTGGACGAATGAGCCTGCACTTCTTCCATCACTGAAAAGCCTGGGAGTCCAGAGTGCATAAAGAACGAAGCAAAACTGAAACTAACAAAAGGAAAAACAAAAATGAAAGGCGACCTTGGTGCTTTTAACAAAATCAAAATGAAACATTCATGATGACGTGACTTGACAGCGGGTATCAGACCGAGTGCCAGCTTGTGATCATTTTGCAGCCAGCTTGCACTGTCCGCAGCACCTGCAGGTGCGAGATCTGGTTGTCTTGACAACAGGTTTGTTTTCTCTACAACATGTGCGCACACGCACGTCCCAGCCACAAACTGCTAGAACGTGCATAAATAGTTAAAGTAGTTGATTAAATGTTCTTGCCGCTATTGTTTCTGTAAGAAAACGTTGCTTTTCATTCCACATATGGACGAGTCACGTTCAGCTCGTTGGATCTTTAGTTATTGATTCGTTCAGAAAACGTCAATGTTCGTGCAAGACGTCAGACTTGGGAGGTTGGACAAAGTTGGACGACAATCAGTCGCAACGCCGACGGTACGGGAACTACGCAAACGATGAGGAACCATCAAGGCAGACAGCAAAATGGAAAACGGATAAATTGAAGTTATTGTCGGGATTCATTCACATTTTTTCAACAGTTTGAAAATTCTGACGCAGTGCCAGCTGTTGTGAAAGTGTAGTGACACGGACCCACAACAGGGGGCGCAAATGAACGGCCAATAGATGAGCCAAAAAGTAACAATTTAATGTTGTGAAACGTGCACAACGAATATACAGACAACCTCAGAATATAATTACAGTCAAATCACAAAGGTGACGTGTGGGCAGGCTCGAGGATAGAAGACGTCTGTCCTGAGATGAACCGGAACCACACGATTTCCTCCGCCACCGAACCCAGAGAATACTGGAGCCGCCAAGTCCCGAATTCCCAGGTGATCACCGTCCCCGACTGTCGGATCTGGTACTGCTGGCGAGAACAAAGACAGTCAAGTGTGGGTGTGTGTACACCCAGTAACAATAACGGTGGGAATGCCACCTCCACCTCTCACTCAATATGCTGATGTGTTTGCAGTGATCCCTCAGAGAAAAAGAGTGCCGTCCTGCACTCACTCAGCTTCCACAAAACAAGGAACCGGTACGCCTGCAAACACTCACAATGTACAGATTACAGATAAACACAAAAAGGCTGAGGATATTACCTACAATGAAGTACGATATCTCGGCAACGAGGTGGAGATGACGTCTGGTCTTTATGGAGTGTGATGATGAAGAATGTGTGACAGCTGTCAGGAATTAATGAGTGACAGCTGTCACTCCCGGCTGTGTCCGTGGCGGCAGCGCCCTCTCGTGCCTGAAGCCCGCACTTCAGGCAGGGCGCCCTTTGGTGGTGGGCCAGCAGTACCTCTTCTGGCGGCCCACACAACAGCCAGCTACAGGAACGAAGCTGGACGACGGTTAAACAATGTCGCTGAAAGATAACATAAGTCCAAAATTCTTGTCTCGTTTTGGCTTTGGTGTCATTCGTTAGTGCCGTGTGGCCGGGACTTTGGTCAGGCACAGAGAAAGGACCAGACCTTAAATAAGTATGTTTTTTACAGCAGAATTACAAAATGTTTAAAGTCCAAATACGTATGGACCTGACTGTACAAAACTTTTATTGCTGTGGTTTGTATCATCCTGCAATTCAGTGACAGTATTTCAAATGTATTTTCAAATAGTATTTGAAACCATATATGTAATGCTGCCATGTAAGACAGGTATTTACTATTGGTATTTGAAAATACAAGAAGTATTTGAGGTTTTGTTTTTTTTGTTTTTTTGACAATATTTGGATGAAGTAGTTGAAGTATAACTTTCAGATACTTACTTATCAAAGCAGATGCACAGATGTGAACGTGAGTGGATTGGCTTGCTTCTGCAGCCACATGGTAACTGAGCAACGACAAACACAAAACAAACCGTCTCGACTGGCCACTTTTTATTTGTTGACATTTGCAGTAGTTGCAACTGAACTTTTTGAGGTGTCACTTTGGTGTCAGCTTTTCATGGGCTAGCCCGGTGCCTGCAGACATTGATGGGGCTTGGTTTTGTTGCTTGTACACATCACATTTCATCAGCACTGACCACAGTCACTATAAAGTGTCTGAACCAATTTTAGGATGTGAATGAATAGCCTGCATGCCTCTGACATCATGGAGTTTCCACTGCTGTGTTGGCTCACCCCAGAGATAGCAGCTTTGATATTTCACACCGCTGGCTCACTCGCAGGGGTTCCCCACCCTCAACCCCTCCTGACCTTAGATGGGCACTATATGGGGTTGATGGAGGTCATGTGATAATTTTGAGGACAATCATGCATTTTAAGCAAGAGATGGGGAACTGGACTCTCACTTAGGGGAGGTGATTGTCTAGTGGTTAAGCGTTGGGCTTGAGACCAGAGGATTCTCAGTTCAAATCCCGGCCTGACCGGAAAATTGCTAAGGGCACTTGGGCAACCTTAATCCCCTAGTTACTCCTGGTGTGTTGTGGCCTGACATCGGGGTGAATGTGAGGCATTGAGCGTCTGACGCAGATGGAAAAGTGCTATATAAATGCAGCCCATTTACTCTAAATTAGTGAGATTGCCATTAAAGAAGCCAAAATCAGAAGGACATGGTTGTGAAGTGATTGGCAGTATCTCCTCATACCATACATTTGGGATTTTTGTTTGGATTTTGCATGTCCTCCCACAAATTTTCTTCACTTTGTTCCACAATCTGTAGTGTCAGCTTTTGTCTTGTATTGTTCTGCATCTCCTCAGCCTGGTTTTGCACCTACAATTCCCATTCTTTTCCATGTAGCTCAACCTTTGGAGGCTCTAGGTCCGTGGGACATGTTGGTGATGCTTGGGATATGCCAGAAGGGAAAATGCTGTAGATACAATTGATACAGCTCCGAAGTAAGCTCCCATGTAGCATTGTATCTGCACTGTAACTTTGCCCTAAAACCAGCATAAGCCTTATTGTGCATAGTGTGTTGATCCTACTACCACTCCAAGTGTGTTCTGCTGCCAAACTGATGTCCGATACATTAAATATAAAACCAATAATGAATGTTTATTCATGCAATGGTCAGAATATTTGCACAAGTTGAATGGTACATTCCATTGTCCAGCGAAATGAAAATATTCTTTCCATTACATGAATGTAAACCATTTATTATTTGTTTTATATGACACCTAAATAAAGCCGCATCATTTGAAACTTCACTTAATTAGACAGGTGGTTCTTATTGGAACAGGTAGCAGACAGCAACAAGGCACAGGCAGCTCTGTTTCAGCCCAGCAGTAAATTCCCCCTCCATCCCCCCCACAGGTAACTCAACTATTGGATTGAGCTTCCTAATTATCCTATTTTTATGTAACACTAATAGAGGTGTTCAACAGACCGAAAGATATGGGACAGAAATGCACAATACATAGAAACAAATTGCACAGTAAAGGGCGTCAAGGTAGATCCTTTAGGTCTCATATAAATATAAATAGAGTAACTGGCTTTATTTGTTTAATCCATCACCACTGTGTGCAAGGATGAAAAAGTCTGCACATTGAGTGCTTAGTTTGGTCTTCAAAACATAATATGGGCTTTTTGATAAGATATGGTGCAACCAGTTTGACTGTTGTCATGGATATGCAGTGTCACGTTTCAAACCTCTATCTGCGTGTTAAGTATGGTGACGCAGAACGTGAATTCAACTTTAGGGTTCAAAGAAAGATAGCACTTTGTTTCTCATTGTTTTGATAGTGATTTGTTAGTATGTTTAGTATAGATTGTGTGAATACAGAGAGCGAAAATATATAACAGAAGATCTGAAATTCGTCGGACTTTTAATGCTATTATTGTCATGCTGAACAAAAATCATGTTCATCTCTCTCTCTCTCTCTCTCTCTCTCTTAACATGAATCAATTTCTAAATGATCATTTGTACATTTTTATGAGATCATGGCTGTGTATAATTAACCATCATTTCACTAATATAAGACTCAAATTGTGCTACAGCACATACATACACACACACACATTTTAGATAATTCTGTGAGCTTTATTAAATCAAGTTACTTATATTTAAAAATGTAATTAATAGATGTTTGACTTGCATGTACATCAGTACAACAGGAAACTGAACAAAACTCTTTAATCCACACATTTTGCCTCCATTTTATGACTTCTTTCCCAGGACACACTGTCTTCCTGAATATTTTATTGGGCTCGACATCAGCAGACAAATCTCTGTTCAACTCAAAAGTGTTTAACTATTTCTTCAACCATTTTGAGGCATCGGAGGAGAATGTTGTGAGAGTAAACAAATTTACTTCATGGCCATTTCACACAATCATACAAGTGACGCAATGGTACACTGTGTTACAAACAGGAAGTGCCTATTTTTGAGTCCACAGTGAAATAGGAAATGTCAAATGTTGAACACTTCCTGGATTGAGAATAGTTGAGATCTCACTGGAATTCAGTGGCAAGTTGACACTGAAACAGGAAGTGCCAAATTTTGAGCACACAGTGAAACAGGAAATGCCAAATGTTGAACACTTCCTGGAACTACAGCAGAGAATGTTTACCTGTTTTTCATTATGTTGGATATGCGCTGCTATGTTTATCCTCTGTAAGGTTTTTGTGTAACTTTTTGTTTGTCTCAGTTGAAAAATAAAAATAACAAAAGAGAAAGAGGAGATCTCACGTGAATTCAGTGCACAGTCGACACTGAAACAGAAAATGCTAAATGGAATGCTAAAGTGGGAGGCAGTGCGCACCTTAACAGCACTTGAGGTCAGTCAGTGATTAGTGTGAAAATTGCATGAAGGTTTTTAGCCATGCTAATGTTGCCCAGAAGCATTTACTGAAATTAAAGTGTAAAAGATGTAAAAGAGATGGTGATGACTTTCCAGGCATGTGAGATGCAAACAAAAAAAATGCTTGAAATGGCGGGGGTTAAGTGGGCCGTAGTTGTTGGAGTCTGGGGAGTGAAGCCTCCCAGAAGCTGAAGGATTTTAGCCATGCTAATGCTCCCCAGAAGCATTTACTGAAAGAAAATGACATGGTGAGATGCTGAAGCGTTTCACTCATTCATGCCCATGACATATACATATTTCATATGTGTGTTTGTTTGGACCTAGAAGATGAATTTACATGTATAATGACATCATGACTTAATAAGTGAATACATGGGTGCAATTTGGTGGGGGATAGCTTTTCAACCAGGGGGCACAGAATATGGTATGTTCCCCCCCCCCTTCTGACATATATGTGTGTACTTGAAACATGTTATGCCAGTCTTATGTGCAAACCATGTCAGTCTTATGTGCAAAACCATGTCAGAATAGTATCTTTGTTTCTGCAAGTTTGTATTTTTAGCAGCATTGATTTGTTTACAACACCTGTTTCTTGTTTGTCACATTCAGAATTTTCTGGGACTGCATTTGCCCAGATTTGAAACCAAAAATAGTTGCCTCTAGGGACTAGTGTCTACACATAAGTATCAGTGGACCATATGCTAATTTACTAAATTCTGAAAGTTAGAAAAGGAAATCAGAAAAGCTATCTGGGACCTCAGAAAGCCCATCTGCAATTATTGCTTGATCTCCAAAATCAGTCTATGCAAGCGAAATTGTGTTCAGTATGAGTGTTATTGTTATAGTGCCACTTCGAAAATTAAATTCATGATAGGTAATTTATCCTAAACTTATGATCTGTTGTTTTTTCAAAATTATGCAGAAACAAATCTTGAGGAAAAAAATACAGTATGCGATATTTAATAATTATTAAGAGCCTGTTCTTTCATATTTATGAATACATTTTACCACATTGCAGTTGTTTTTTTTAATGAGAACTCAACCTATCATTCTTTTTGAGTTCTACACATGTGGTGATACCTTATTTACACCAGGATGTTAATAAAATCAATGCTGGCTATTCTCAGAACAAAGTACTTATATCCACAGTTTCATATTGCATAAGTCAAATGGTGTCCACTTTATGGTCTTCTCAAAACATTAAAATTACTGTTCTGGATGCTCAGAATGCATCTGAGCTTATCTAGAAACCGTTGGCTTCTAGGGGCCTAAAGCGGCCCCCAGATCCCCGGCCTATGGGCTTCGGCCCTGCGGGCCTCGCACTTTGTCCCCCCCAATTTCTAGTTCCAAATTGCGCCCTTGAGTGAATACCCCTGGGAGTCTTTAAAAATGTTATTGTGATGCTACACTATATTATGATGCATCATTTCTATAGGTTCAGCTTTTGTCACTGTTACCAACTAGCATAAAATCTATGAGGTAATCACTATTCCATTGGATGGATCCCAAGACATCCCAAGAAATTTAGAGTATCTTGGTGCTGCACTTCTGGGAAGGATGTGGCAATATGGGGAGTATCTTGTCCAAAATACATGCGGGTTAATTGGCAACCCTAAATTGTACATGGATATGAGTTTAATGGTTCTATATTTTTAGCAATGAGACAGACTGCCATCTTGTCCCAAGTGTACTTCATTCTCACCCAGTGTAGACTGGGATTGGTTGTAGCCCCCTGTGACCCCCAGCAGGATAACAGACTGCAGACAATCAGTGAAGAGATGTCAGCCTTAAAGATGCACTGAAAAATTAGTTAGTCTGACGTTGCTTTCCTACTTGAAATAGGATTGTGATTTTTACTTGTTTCTCAGAAGCTGTATTTATTAATGTTGCCACACCATCTCCATCGAAACAGACTTTTGCAAACACTGAATATAAACACCAAAGCACAGCTGAGTTTATATCATTCAGTGCACAGTCTCCAGTAATAGCATCCATTACTCTGTAGGATATAAAACACCAGCTTGATGACTTATTGATCAAAGGGATGAATAAATTTTTTTTGAAAATGTAAATTTTTTTATGTGTTACTATAATATGAGAAATGTTTGTGTGTTTGTTCCACTACTCATCCAATGGGCTTTGGCCAATTTTCTCTAAGCTTGCTGCATGCATGTAGGCTTACCCCATTATTGCTCTTAAGGGGCTTGTTTGGGGAAAGGTCAATATCGTTGGGGTCAGAGACCAAAATCTTTGTTTCTCTGTTTGTTTCCCTGCTCCTTCCAGGAGCCAGTCGAATTCCACCAAACTTAATATTTGGATAACAGTGAAAACCAGAATTGCCCTTAAAGGGTTTGTTTTGGCAAAGAGCAAGGTCATTTTAGTCAGAAATCACATTAGGATTTTTCTTTCAGATTTTTTACCAAATGTGCTACACATATGAAGATGAATTCTGGAACTGCACAGGAAAGGTCAAATTTGCCGAAGGTCTGTTATTGAGGTGAAGGCCAATGGGGTCAAAATTCAAAATTGAAACTTTTAACTGCAATGACCATCTAACTTGGCATAAATATAGAGATGGGTTCCAGTATTGCCCAGCAAGGTCAAATTTGCCAAAGGTCAATCTCTGGCCCCAAGGTCATGTCTCCCTGTCTGTTTGTTGGCAAAGTCCTCCCAGGTAAATTTGCTGATTTCTACCAAATCTGGTATGTGAATGACGGTTGGCACCAGAATTTTGACCAAATCTGGCACACAGGTTCATTCTAGAAATATTCTGGTAAGGTAAACCAGAGGGCAATCATTTGAGTGAATGTCAAGGTCCTTGTGGTCAAATTTGATATTGCTGTAGCTAATTTTGGAGTAAAAACATCAGTATTGGGTGATCTGGCACTTTTTGTATGTAGTCCCCTGTTTTTCAAGGATCAGATCACATTGGACAGCTGGCTGTTAGGTGTCTGTTGTTATCTAATTTTTGATAAACTCCAGAACATTTATCTGCTCAGTTGTCTATTTAAAATTTTTACATATCCCTTGAAGTTGAATTAGATCAGTTATTAAAAAATGGAACAAGAATGACACACTGACAAATATGCCGAAAGCAGCTCATTTTCAGTACACGAGTGATTATACATGAGAGAGAGTAGTGAGGTAAGTCACAAGACACCTACTGTGAACGAATTTCAAGCTTCAGTGGTTGTGACTGGAGATGCTGACTGTACATAAATTAACTTTGGCCTGTTGCTTCATCAGCCACAGACTTTCTTTTGAAAGAACACATACAGTAGTGTTCAGAATAATAGTAGTGCTATGTGACTAAAAAGATTAATCCAGGTTTTGAGTATATTTCTTATTGTTACATGGGAAACAAGGTACCAGTACATTCAGTAGATTCTCACAAATCCAACAAGACCAATCATTCATGATATGCACACTCTTAAGGCTATGAAATTGGGCTATTAGTAAAAAAAAAGTAGAAAAGGGGGTGTTCACAATAATAGTAGCATCTGCTGTTGACGCTACAAACTCAAAACTATTATTTTCAAACTGTTTTTTTTAGCAATCCTGTGAATCACTAAACTAGTATTTAGTTGTATAACCACAGTTTTTCATGATTTCTTCACATCTGCGAGGCATTAATTTTGTTGGTTTGGAACCAAGATTGTGCTTGTTTACTAGTGTGCTTGTGGTCATTGTCTTGTTGAAACACCCATTTCAAGGGCATGTCCTCTTCAGCATAAGGCAACATGACCTCTTAAAGTATTTTGACATATCCAAACTGATCCATGACACCTGGTATGCGATATATAGGCCCAACACCATAGTAGGAGAAACATGCCAATATCATGATGCTTGCACCACCATGCTTCACTGTCTTTACTGTGAACTGTGGCTTGAATTCAGAGTTTGGGGGTCTTCTCACAAACTGTCTGTGGCCCTTGGACCCAAAAAGAACAATTTTACTTGTTGTGTGGGCCGCCAGAAGAGGAGGTACTGCTGGCCCACCACCAGAGGGCACCCTGCCTGAAGTGCGGGCTTCAGGCACGAGAGGGCGCTGCCGCCACGGACACAGCCAGGAGTGACAGCTGTCACTCATTATTTCCTGACAGCTGTCACTCATTCATGCTTCATCATCTCACTCCATAAAACCCAGACGTCATCTCCACCTCATCGCCGAGATATCGTACTTCTATGGAGGTAACCTTCTCAGCCTGCAGATTCAGATAAGTGGTTACACAGACGCTGCACGAGTGTGTGTTAGAGGTGGAGGTGGCATTCCCACCGTTGTTGTTACGGGGTGTACACACACCCACACTTGACTGTCTTTGCTCTTCGCCAGCAGTACCAGATCCGATAGTCGGGGACGGTGATCACCTGGGAATTCGGGACTTGGCGGCTCCAGTATTCACCGGGTTCGGTGGCGGCGGAAATCGTGTGGTTCCGGCTCTTCTCAGGACAGACGTCTTCTATCCTCGAGCCTGCCCACACGTCACCTTTGTGGATTGACTGTTATCAGATTCTGAGATTGTCTGTATATTCGTTGTGCACCTTCACAACATTAAATTGTTACTTTTTGGCTCATCTATTGACCGTTCATTTGCGCCCCCTGTTGTAGGTCCGTGTCACTACACTTTCACAACAGGATATCTCGGCCAGCGTCATGGATCCCGAGGGGCGTCACCCATCTGTTGGACAGCCAATGGAAGAGCAGGGTGCACAGGCGTCTGCAGGAGGCGTGCTCGGTGAGTTGCAGCAAATCCTCACCGCCTTTACCGCTCGGCTGGATTTGATGTCCGAGCAAAACGTCATCCTTAATCGCAGGATGGAGGCTCTCACCGCACAGGTGGAAGCGCGCAATCAGAGCGCTGCTGCGGCTCCTCCTCCTGCTGACCCAGTGCCGGATATTAACATTCCACTGGTCGTTCAACGAACCCCCCTGCCATCCCCTGAAGCATACATAAGTCCCCCAGAGCTGTACGGGGGTTGTGTGGAGACGTGTGCGGACTTTCTGATGCAGTGTTCGCTCGTCTTTGCACAACGACCCGTGATGTACGCGTCTGACGCCAGCAAGGTGGCTTATGTTATTAACTTGCTTCGGGGTAAGGCACGCGCCTGGGCTACGGCGCTCTGGGAACAGAACTCACGGTTGTTATCAGCATACACTGGGTTTGTGAGGGAGTTCAGAACAGTGTTTGATCACCCTAACAGAGGAGAGACCGCTTCAACAGGGCTGCTGTCAATGCGACAGGGGCGCCGGTGCGCAGCCGAATATGCGGTCGACTTCCGCATCGCGGCTGCGAGGTCCGGCTGGAATAACGTTGCGCTCCGCGCCGCCTTCATAAACAGACTGTCATCGGTCCTGAAGCAGCATCTGGTAGCTAAGGAAGAACCGCGGGATTTAGATGGGCTTATCGATCTCGTTATACGGTTAGACAATCAGTTGGAGGAACGCCGTCGGGAGCGAGGCGAAGGACGTGGCCGGGTACGCGCCGTCCCTCTCCCTTCTGGGTTCGAAAAGGTTCCGCCCTCCTCACGCTCCACAGCTGCAGCGCTCCGTGGGGCAACGGCTCCCCCTGCTGACGTTGCTAGGGAAACGCACAGGGCCACAATGAGAACAGATGACAGAATGAGGAGGCTGGTCCGCGGGGAGTGTTTTCTCTGCAGCTCAAAAGAGCACATACAGAAAAACTGCCCCAAACGGCCACAACGACAACAACCGCCCTTAGAGACTGGGCTAAGGGGGGGTCATAACATTCACGTGGGACACACACATATTGCCACACGACTCCCAGTTACAATCCTGAGCGGGGATTTAACCCTTCAAGCCCCAGCACTGGTGGACACGGGGTCAGAAGGGAATCTGCTAGACAGCAGATGGGCAAGGGAGGTAGGGCTCCCTCTGGTGGCGCTTCCTTCGCCATTGCAGGTGCGGGCACTAGATGGCACCCTCCTCCCTTTAATCACACACAAGACACAACCAGTAACTCTGGTGGTGTCTGGAAACCATCGGGAGGAGATCGAGTTTTTTGTAACTCCTTCTACCTCCTGCGTGATTTTGGGCTTCCCATGGATGTTGAAACACAATCCCCGGATTGATTGGCCGTCTGGGGTAGTGGTTCAGTGGAGCGAAACCTGCCATTGGGTGTGTTTAGGATCCTCGGTTCCTCCCGGTTTACATGCTAAGGAGGAGGTCAAAGTCGCTCCCAGTCTGACGGCAGTGCCGGTTGAGTACCACGATCTTGCTGACGTCTTCAGCAAGGATCTGGCACTCACCCTTCCCCCACACCGTCCGTATGATTGTGCCATTGATTTGGTTCCAGGCGTTGAGTTCCCATCCAGCAGGCTGTACAACCTCTCACAACCTGAGCGCGAATCAATGGAGACCTACATCCGGGACTCATTAGCTGCCGGGCTGATCTGGAACTCCACCTCCCCGATGGGTGCAGGTTTCTTTTTTGTGGGCAAGAAAGATGGCGGACTCCGTCCATGCATTGATTACAGGGGGCTGAATGAGATTACGGTTTGCAACCGATACCCGTTGCCGTTGTTAGATTCTGTGTTCACCCCCCTGCATGGAGCCAAAATCTTTACTAAGCTGGATCTTAGGAATGCGTATCACCTGGTTCGGATCCGGAAGGGAGACTAATGGAAGACGGCATTTAACACCCCGTTAGGTCACTTTGAGTACCTGGTCATGCCGTTCGGCCTCACCAACGCCCCCGCGATGTTCCAAGCCTTGGTTAACGACGTCTTGCGGGACTTCCTGCACTGATTCGTCTTCCTATATCTGGACGATATTCTCATCTTTTCTCCGGATCCTGAGACCCATGTCCAGCATGTACGTCAGGTCCTGCAGCGGTTGTTAGAGAACCGACTGTTTGTGAAGGGCGAGAAGTGTGAGTTTCATCGCACGTCTTTGTCCTTCCTGGGGTTTATCATCTCCTCTAACTCCGTCGCCCCTGATCCGGCCAAGGTTGCGGCGGTGAGAGATTGGCCCCAACCAACAAGTCGTAGGAAGCTGCAACAGTTCCTCGGCTTCGCTAATTCCTATAGGAGGTTCATTAAGGGCTACAGTCAGGTAGTTAGCCCCCTGACAGCCCTGACCTCTCCAAAAGTCTCCTTCACCTGGTCAGATCGGTGCGAAGCCGCGTTCAAGGAGTTGAAACGACAGTTCTCTACTGCGCCAGTTTTGGTGCAGGCCGACCCTAGCCGCCAGTTTGTGGTTGAAGTGGACGCCTCTGACTCAGGGATAGGAGCCGTGCTATCCCAGAGCGGAGAGACCGATAAGGTTCTTCACCCGTATGCCTACTTTTCTCGCAGGTTGACCCCGGCTGAACGGAACTATGACGTCGGCAATCGAGAACTCCTTGCGGTGAAAGAGGCTCTTGAGGAGTGGAGACACCTGTTGGAGGGAGCGTCTGTGCCATTCGCTGTTTTCACTGACCATCGGAACCTGGAGTATATCAGGACCGCCAAGCGGCTGAACCCCAGGCAAGCCCGCTGGTCACTGTTCTTCGGGCGTTTTGACTTCCGGATCACCTATCGCCCCGGGACCAAGAACCAGAGGTCGGATGCCTTGTCCCAGGTACACGAAGAGGAGGTCAAAACTGTGCTGTCGGATCCACCGGAGCCCATCCTGCCTGAGTCCACTATCGTGGCCACCCTCACCTGGGACGTGGAGAAGATCGTCCAGGAGGCCGTGGCACGAAGCCCGGACCCGGGAACTGGACCAAAAGACAAACTATACGTCCCACCAGAGGCCAGGGCTGTGGTCCTAGACTTCTGTCACGGTTCCAAGCTCGCCTGTCATCCGGGGGTGCGAAGGACCGTGGCAGTTGTCCGGCAGCGCTTCTGGTGGGCGTCTATGGAGGCCGACGTCCGGGAGTACATCCACGCCTGCACCACCTGTGCCAGGGGCAAGGCTGACCACAGGAAGTCCCAAGGTCTGCTCCAACTGCTTCCTGTGCCTCATCGCCCCTGGTCCCACATCGGCCTGGATTTTGTCACGGGTCTCCCACCGTCCCAGGGCAACACCACCATCCTCACGATAGTGGACCGATTCTCCAAGGCGGCCCACTTCGTGGCCCTCCCGAAGCTCCCTACGGCCCAGGAGACAGCAGACCTCCTGGTCCACCACGTCGTCCGTCTGCATGGGATCCCTACTGACGTAGTCTTGGATCGTGGTCCCCAGTTTTCCTCTCACGTCTGGAGGAGTTTCTGCAGGGAACTGGGGGCCACCGTGAGCCTCTCATCCGGGTACCATCCACAGACGAACGGACAGGCAGAGCAGGCCAACCAGGAATTGGAACAGACCCTCCGCTGTGTGACATCCGCGCACCCGACGGCCTGGAGCAACCACCTGGCCTGGATCGAGTATGCGCATAACAGCCTTCTTCCATAACAGTCTTCTGCTACCGGCCTCTCCCCATTTGAGGTGTGTTTGGGGTATCAGCCCCCATTATTTCCCGTGGTGGAGGGAGAGGTCGGTGTGCCCTCGGTCCGGGCCCACCTTCGGAGGTGCCGTCGGGTGTGGCGCACCGCCCGTTCTGCCTTGTTGAAGGCCCGGACGAGGGCCAAGACCCATGCAGACCGCCGGCGGTCCCCGGCCCCTGCATACCAGCCCGGGCAGGAGGTGTGGTTGTCGACGAAGGACATCCCGCTTCAGGTACAGTCACCGAAACTGATGGACAGGTTCATCGGACCCTTCCACATCCTCAAGGTCATTAGCCCTGCCGCAGTGAAGCTGGGAGCCGGAGCTTCACTGAAGATCCACCCGGTGTTCCACATCTCCAAAATCAAACCGCACCACACCTCACCCCTCTGTGCTCCCGGTCCGGCGCCGCCTCCTGCCCGGATCATTGACGGGGAGCTGGCTTGGACAGTGCGCCGGCTCCTGGACGTCTGTCGAATGGGCCGGGGTTTCCAATATCTGGTGGACTGGGAGGGGTATGGACCCGAAGAACGCTCCTGGGTGAAGAGGAGCTTCATCCTGGATCCGGCTCTGCTGGCCGATTTCTACCGTCGACACCCCAATAAGCCTGGTCGGGCGCCAGGAGGCGCCCGTTGAGGGGGGGGTCCTGTTGTGTGGGCCGCCAGAAGAGGAGGTACTGCTGGCCCACCACCAGAGGGCGCCCTGCCTGAAGTGCGGGCTTCAGGCACGAGAGGGCGCTGCCGCCACGGACACAGCCGGGAGTGACAGCTGTCACTCATTATTTCCTGACAGCTGTCACTCATTCATGCTTCATCATCTCACTCCATAAAACCCGGACGTCATCTCCACCTCATCGCCGAGATATCGTACTTCTATGGAGGTAACCTTCTCAGCCTGCAGATTCAGATAAGTGGTTACACAGACGCTGCATGAGTGTGTGTTAGAGGTGGAGGTGGCATTCCCACCATTGTTGTTAACGGGGTGTACACACACCCACACTTGACTGTCTTTGCTCTTCGCCAGCAGTACCAGATCCGACAGTCGGGGACGGTGATCACCTGGGAATTCGGGACTTGGCGGCTCCAGTATTCACCGGGTTCGGTGGCGGCGGAAATCGTGTGGTTCCGGCTCTTCTCAGGACAGACGTCTTCTATCCTCGAGCCTGCCCACACGTCACCTTTGTGGATTGACTGTTATCAGATTCTGAGATTGTCTGTATATTCGTTGTGCACCTTCACAACATTAAATTGTTACTTTTTGGCTCATCTATTGACCGTTCATTTGCGCCCCTGTTGTGGGTCCGTGTCACTACACTTTCACAACATTACTCTCATCAGTCCACAAAATATTCCTCCATTTTTCTTTAGGCCAGTTGATGTGTTCTTTGGCAAATTGTAACCTCTTCTCCACGTCTTTTATTTAACAGAGGGACTTTGCGGGGGATTCTTGCAAATAAATTAGCTTCACACAGGCGTCTTCTAACTGTCTCAGCACTTACAGGTAACTCCAGACTGTCTTTGATCATCCTGGAGCTGATCAATGGGTGAGCCTTTGCCATTCTGGTTATTCTTCTATCCATTTTGATGGTTGTTTTCCGTTTTCTTCCATGTGTCTCTGTTTTTTTTTTTGTCTATTTTAAAGTATTGGAGATCATTGTAGATGAACAGCCTATAATTTTTTGCACCTGCGTATAGGTTTTCCCCTCTCCAATCAACTTTTTAGTCAAACTACGCTGTTCTTCTGAACAATGTCTTGAACGTCCCATTGTCCTCAGGCTTTCAAAGAGAAATGCATGTTCAACAGGTGCTGGCTTCATCCTTAAATAGGGGACACCTGATTCACACCTGTTTGTTCCACAAAATTGACGAACTCACTGACTGAATACCACACTACTATTATTGTGAACACCCCCTTTTCTACTTTTTTTACTAATAGCCCAATTTCATAGCCTTAAGAGTGTGCATATCATGAATGCTTGGTCTTGTTGGATTTGTGAGAATCTACTGAATCTACTGGTACCTTGTTTCCCATGTAACAATAAGAAATATACTCAAAACCTGGATTAATCTTTTTAGTCACATAGCACTACTATTATTTTGAACACTACTGTATAGTGTTTATCTAAAGATACTTTAAACACTAACCTAATTAACAATACTACTATCAATAATGATGATGATAATAATACATATAGCACTTTCCAACCAAATATATATAAAGTAGTAGCCGGTGAATGCCATTTTTCCATAATTGGCATCTGCCAATTAAAATGCTCCAAGGCCACTTACCATATCTGTGTGTCGGAAAGTTCCCCCTTTAGCATCTGCAAACCCTTTTTTATAATGAAAGTTGCTTAAATGCCCACTCTACACTAAATTAATTTTTTTTTATAAAATTTTATTAAACTTACACCCTACATTAAATTAATTTCAGGACCCTTGCTTCATGACACAAACAATGATGAGTTTTCATGAGGATTTTCTTGTCGCATCCATATCTTACCTGTGACAATGTCATCCGTGTGCGCTGGTCTTCCATGAATTCCATAACTGTACCGGGTAACCAACAATACCCCCCCCCCTTCAAGGACAATTTTGCAAAGAATGCCCCGGGCTTTCCAACGCACAGATACGGTCAACAAAGAATATACACAGACTGTTTGATTTAACACTGTCCCTCTATACAAAAAAATACAACAATATAAAAAAAATCGCTTAGATTTTCATACATGCGGCATCCTGGGGACACAGAATGAATGGCATGTAAAGTCTGACGGCTGTTACTGCCAGAGTACCAAGCAGACCTTTTACGTTTAGCTTTATCACGGGAACTTGGCTCCATTTTTTTGTTGTTGTTTCTTGCCCTGGCTGTAGGGAGAACATTTCAGTCAGAGTGAGAGAAAAAGTAGTCAGGTAATGTGGCTGTCTTCAATTAAAACTGATAGACAAATAAAACATTATTTTTTGATTGTTTCACAGCAGTTAAGCTGCAGAACACAAATACAGCCACATGCCAGGAAGGGTTTCTTCTTCTTTCTGTGACTGGCTGTGTGAGTCGAGTGTGTGTGCTCAGTAGAGCCCGACTGATATGGGGTTTTGGGGGCGGATACTAATAAAATGTCTCACTGGAACAACTTCCCTTTACTTTTTAATGCATTCTACAATAACAATAATAAGAACTGCAATTATTTTTGCAATTTCCAGTTGTTCCTGCAATGTCATTTAAAAGAAATCCCTCGGTTTCAAAGCTTTGTGCAGATACATTTTTGCTGCTCTTAATAGCATATACAGTGTTTACATTTATATAATCACATTTGCCACAGTCTTTTAGTGAGAAAATGCAAATAAAGTTAATTTGGAATTAGTGATGTGCCAAATTGAGCAAATCAGCTTCATCCATTTAATCCATTTAGGTCTGTAACACAGAAATATTGCATCAGACAGAACAGAGATTCTGCTCCCACTCGGCACATTATTCAAAGTACCCGTGTACAAGTGGGCTATGATGTCCAGCAACCTCTTGGAGATCCCATGAATTTGAAGTCTGAAAGGCTCTATCTTAACATGCTGAACAGTTTTGCTTAGTACGGTATATGTAGAGACACAGGTATGACGATGGACAAGGATGTGCTAATTACAATCTTTAAAGTCTTGTTATGACATTATGAAATTTAAGTGATATCAAAGGCTTTGTCAGATCAGTCGAGTAGCCTGATAGCATTTTTGGGTTGAGCCCCTCTGACACTAGAGGAACCACTTCAGTGTTTTGGCAACATTCTTCGCGTACTAGTAGCCAATCCAGTTTACTTTCCATTTATAAAGTTCTTGTTAGGGCAGAACATCTTGTACAACTCGACACCAAGAGGCAGACGCACTCGGAAAAAATGTTTGCACGTGTCCGTGATTGATGGTGGTCGCCTGGGACAGTTTGTTTTTGCAAATTGTTATGACTAGTCCAATATTTTTCATGACCAGGACTCAAATTTTCCATCACACACATGCAGCCTGCAGCATGAGTGATGTGATGCCCCTAACTTTAGCCTTTCCCTCTCTGTCCCTGTGGATAATCCAGTCAGGATGCTCTCTTTGGCTAGCAGGAGGTTTTGGTCCCCCCCCCCCCCCCCCCCAAAAAAAAACAAGCAAACAAAAAAGCGCACTCCAGGCTCCAGACTATCTTAAGCAATGCACCATTGTCATCAACACATCATCAAAACTAACACACCCACACAACTGTGGACAGTCTTTAATGTATTTGTCAGACTGTGTGTAAAGGTCAAAGGTCAAAAGGGCACTGCCTGATGTCAGAGACAAAATTGGTGCAGAGTCCTTGATGACAACCTGGCAACTATAAGTGTCGTGACAACTGGCAGGAATGAGCCGTCATGTAACACTTTCCTCAGTGCCAAGTACATGGAAAAAGAACTAACACACATACGCTGTGTCAGCGGAGGGGAGGAGGGGGTGCGGTGGGGTGGGTGGGTGTCGGGGAGTCCTGGAGTCCTTTGGAAACAATGTCTGGTGTGCTTGTGGATTTAGGTCTACCGCAGAGCCTGCTTTTTTGAATGCCTTAAACTGAACACTTAACTCAAAATACTCATCCATTTTCCCCATAAATGTTGATGCCATCGTTTTAAAAGTCGTCTCTGACCTTTTGAGATGGAAGGAATCTAAAGGTGGACTAAAGTGTTCCTGTAACTCATACCTCTGTGTTCAGTTGCCTGTGGCTTGTTTTTTTTTTTTTTTGGCACATTCACAGTAAGCTCAGAGTTATCAAAAATAACCTGCTCAGCTGTAATTAAACTCCAACACATTCTGTCATATTCCAGTCATAAAGTGTTTGCCTGTTTGAGTGTGACAAGCAGCACTAACTTATTTCTTCCCTTGTTTTGAAATCGGTGTCTTGGGAAGAGCCACAAGGGGACGTCTGGAACATGCACACAGATTAACATGAACCTGATCCATGTATTTGTTTCTTCTAGACTGAAGTACTGCAGTGTTCTATTTTCTGGTTTACTGCAGTCCAGCATTAGGGGTCTCCAATTGGTTCACAATTCTGCTGCAGACTCTTGACAGGAAGCAGAAAGTTTGACCACATTACACCCATTTTGATGTCTCTTCACTGGCTTCCTGTCCCTGTGAGATGAGACTTTAAGGTTCTGCTAACCTATAAAATTATTCACAGACTAGCACCTCCTTATTTAGCTGACCTAATCAAGCTCTATGTACCCTCCCGGGCTTTGTGTTCTCAGGGTGCAGGACTACTCTGTGTCCCTAGGATGAATAAAAAGTCTGTGGGTCACAGAGCTTTCTCTTATCGTGCCCCAGTTCTGTGGAATGATCTCCCTGTATCAATAAAATAGTGAGATTCTGTAGAGACTGTCAAGTCCACACTTAAGACGCACTTATTCTCCCTTTCATATGGCTACCATACTGCCTTAGCATGGCGCTATGCTTCCTATCTTTTTAAATTTATTTTATTAGTAAACAGATTGGGTCATGGCCTCAACTTTATCTAAATTCTGGCTGTGTTAGTGAAGTTTAGGGCTAGCGGCAAGGATACTGATTGATTGTTTTTTTTTTTCCTTTGTGTCTGAGGTGCAGATGACATCACAATGTCATGTGCTGGATTTAATGACTGCATAGTTTCTTAAACAGACATGGAATGGACTCTCCTGAGTAGTAGGGTTTGGTTCTTTTCAGGTATCATTAACAAATGATTCGATCCATAGCCTTTTTGCTGTTTGCAGTAGCCTTTTTTCAGAGCGGCCGTTGTTTTTGGGGGTGTTTGTCGGGAAAATGATCCTGTCTCTATGTTGATTACAGAACCCCTGCAGGGTCTGTAATCAACTGTTTCTGCAGCGCGACTCTTCTTTGAAACTTGAAGCAATGAAGCACTGATCCGACCCGCTGCTTCATTGGTTCTTTGTTTTTTTCACTTATCTTAAATTTTCCCCGCTAAATCCCCAAAGGCCATATGTCTGTGAGTAACATTTACCTTTTTTCTGTTAAACCGGCCTGTTATGGTCTTCTGAAACAGCTGACAGATGTATTTCAAATCTTAAAAACGGGACCGATGCTAACGCATTAGCATGTCTATGGCATTTTCAGGGTTAAAGTTAGCATTAAGCTGTTTGCATGTCAGCACGTTTGTGTGCATTTGTTTTCTGTATAATTAATGGCTCAGCGTTTGTTCTCGTAAGAGTCAAATGTATTGCAAATTGTAATACTTTTTCAGTTTATTTTTGTTTATATATTAATAATAATAGCAATAACAACAATAATAGTAATAATAACTAATAATGCTATAATACAATTTTAGAGAAAGAGACAAAAAGAACCTGACTAAAAACACAACATAAAAAACCAACTAACAATGAACATAAGTGAATAAATAAATATAGAAATAAATAACTGTTTCCTGTGAACACCTAGTGACTCTTACACCTCCACTTCATCATAGTTTCAGCGTTTTTTGTTTTTCACCACTTTCATCCCTGAATATGTCACCACTTTCATCCCTGAATATGTCAATCGTGAGTTACTTTGTGTGGATTAAAGTTACTAACTGGGACTCTTGTCGTGTTGCGAGAAAGAAACGAGAATCGTGCTCCGTTCTGTTCACACAGCTCCAAACGCTGCGCGGCTCTCTGCCGAGTCAAGTAAGAACGATAGAGTCCAGTCAGAATTAATAACTTCAAAGCGAAACACTGTTTAAATGAAATGACACCTCTTTCCAAACGTTGTAATACAAACTGAAATTGATCAAAACATTTTTTTTCCTCCTAAAATGAGACGTCTTGCGCTGACGTGCAGCAGCCGGCTGAGCTCAGCTCAGAGGTATGGAGAGACATTCATGCCAAAATGTCTGAAAGGACATGCTTTTGACAAAAACTACAGATTTTGTTTATTTTTATTTATGTCCAGAGATCAAGGATACAGTGACCAATTTCATATTTATTTACTTTAAGACTCAATAAAATGTTGTTGACATAGAAACCTGTAAAGCCCACTTTTAGTACACAGAAAATTCACAAAAGGTATCGATAAGGAATCGGACTGATAAGCAGAATCGATAATGGCATCGATATCGACAGGCATTGACATAAGCTTTTTAGTGTACTTGTCCATAGGGCAAATAACCCTGGCAGTTTACTTGTCTTATAGGAAAAGCTCGTTGTCCGGACAACCCATGACAAATTAAATATTTATCACATGTACTTTGCTCTGACTTGTCACTTAATAAAAGCCTGTCATATGCTCTGACTTGTCACTTAATAAAAACCTGTCATACTTCTTTTGTTTGAAAGTATTTTAACTTTAATATTCCAACATAAGAATTGCAGCTGAAATAGAAAAATCATTACATTTCAACATTTTCTGGGACTGAGATTCAGATTAAATATTTATCACATCTACTTTGCTGTGACATATCACTTCATGAAAAAGTTAATATTGTCACTCTCCTGTGTGGGTGGTAAAATTCAATTTCCAAAAAATAAATTTTATTACATATTGCATGCATAGCCTCTAGTCTTTAATCCGTTAACCAAGACATAGCTCATAATGTTTCTCTCCTGCGATTGTTCATAATTGGGGAAAAATTTAAATAATTGGTAAATCCCAATATGCATCTGCGTCTCTCCTGTGTGTTTTCTGAATTCATCACTGTTCAATGCATGATCATTTGCCAGTATGTATTTTATAAAGCAAATCATATTTTTTTATTTCAACATTTAAAAATGACTTACTGGTCCGCAATTGAAGGAAAATCCTGACAGACATGGCAGTATATTGTGTTGTCCTCTTCCTTGTGCCCCAGCCACGGATAATCCTGTGTCCAGCTACTCACAAACGTCCTCTTTTCCTTTCTCTTCATACCTCTTCTTTGAAGCTTCTACACTTACAGGGGTTGATGCTTTGCGTTTGACTAGCACTTTCCCTGGTATTTGACCCGGTTTCGGAGGTTTTAGAAAAGACATTCTGTTCCATATATTCTTCAAAAGGTGTGTTAATCGATGCAATGTTCGTTATCTAATGTTTCCCGCCACAGTATCTCACAAGAAGATGCTACGAACTAGAGGGTGACACGGGAGTAGATTTTCACTCCTGTCCCGTACCACTCCCACAGAAAAATTCCTGTCCCATCCCAATCCCGGGTCAGATTAAAAAAAAATTCCTGTCCTGTCACAGACCTGGTAAAATGACTCCCACTCCCATCCCGCTCCCATTCAGAATGACGCCCGCTCCTGTACTGCTCCCATTTTTTCCTTCTTTTAGTTTTTAGGCTTTAGTGTTCTGCAGTTTTATTTCAGAAGATGTGGCAACAGAAACAGTTTATCTGTCGTAATACAGGGAGGCACTTATTGCCTTAATCCAAAAAAAAAAAAAAAAAACTTCACTAAAAGACACAAAACATAAATAATGCATGGCCTGTGGTCTTATAGTTTTTCAAAATGTGGTGGTGATGGACACGTAATGATCCTGACATTTACTTTGACTTCTATTTCTGTAACTGCAGACTGTATGAAACCAACATATTTCATGTTTTGTGAGGTCAGCTTTATTTTTATTTTTATTTTTTTTTGTTAATATACATATATCCATTCCTACATTTGAGGCCTGCAGCATTTTCCAAGAAAAAAAGGTTGGGACAGGGCAGTTAATTGTTAATGGAAGAATTAGTTAATAATACAGTGGTCCCTCGCTATAACGCAGTTCACCTTTCGCGGCCTCGCAGTTTCGCGAATTTTTTTTTGTGCAATTTTGCATGCTTTTTTTTTTTTTTTTTTTTAACTGCGCATTGTGTTCTGCATCCTTATCAGGCGGGCCGGTCGCGGCACCGGTCGACATCACCGCGATTACTCTCACTGCCTCCGATGCACTTTCTTCACTTTCTTCGGTAAATGCAGCAGCGGGCCACTCACACCGCCCTCCTGTCTGCTGTGCGGAACTGCGCCAAATCTGGCAACAGGTCGAGAGACTACACTCACTGTTTAGATGCGGATGTTGACTGCAGCCGCAGAGCTCCGTGGCCACAGAGAGAGGACTTGGATTCTTTGCGTGTCCCGCATCCGTACCCCCGGAGGCAGTGAGCAAAGGGAGAGCACGCGCATTGTGTTCTGCGTGTGTCTGTTTATAATCTTCTCGCACAGAAGAAAAAAGAGAGTATTTACACAGGAGAGAAAAGTGAGAAAATGTTAATGCCTGTTTCAGAAAAGTGTATAAAATGTGTAGTGAGGGGTTTTACAGCCTTAAAACATCTATAATAATTGCAAAAAATAGCGCTGACTACTTTGTGGATTTCTCTTATCGCGGGTTATTTTTAGAACGTAACTCTCGCAATAAATAAGGGACCACTGTATTTACAACCAGTTTTCTTGGGAAATGTCTGAGGATGAATACATGAACATTTCCATCTCACTGAATATTTCTTAGACTTTATTTACATTAATCATTTAGAAATACAAACAGTGTGGTACTTTATGGTAAATCTGTGTCAGGTAGGCAGTTCTCAAAAACTAAATGTCCATGCAGGAAGAAGACAAGTGAGGGAAGCCACCAAGACACAACTTTGGAAGAATGTTTGGCTTCTGTGGGTGTGAGTGGAGAAACTGCGAATATAACAACATTTTTATTTTATCTTCATTTTACATATAGTTCCTACTTTTTTTATTTGTGGTTGTTTCTGTTCCATGAAGTTAAAGAACTGCTATAAGGAAAGGTGTTAACATTTTATTGTTTTTCAAACTTTGTAGTAGAACAAACAAAAACCGAACTCTTATAAAGAAGGAAAAAATGCACAAACATGCAGGAAAAACTGAACAATGCAGTACAAAACTAAATAAATTGAAATAAATTGAAATTGACTGATTAGTGCAGCAAATAACTGAAACAATACTTCACATGGTGATACAAGCACCAAATCCAGCACAAATTCTCCTTAGACATTGCTCTTTTGAAACCGACAGGCCACTTGAATTTTCAGTAGGCGACCACGTAGGGGTCAAATGAAGAATTACACAGGGGTTAAAATATAAAATGCTCCAGTCATGTTGAATACCACATTATTTGTCTGATCATAAAGATTTCAAAAAAGTATAGTTTGGACTATCTGTGAGGTCAATTTCAGTTTGTACAGGGGTCAAAAATTAAAGTTGCTCCAATTTTAGTAAAGAAATGGTGCAAATTGTTGATTGAGCTACTTGGATTAATAAATGGAATAGTTTTGATTGTGTTGAATGCTTGGTCTCTAAAGTAAAGGTCAAATAATGTTGACGTCCATTGAATTCTGTGACATGTGACATATGTTACCCCGTAACGTGATAACTAAGCATGATACATGGTGCAAACTATTCCTTCTTGAATCCCTATTAACTCAACCAATTTGCATCACCTTTGAACAAAATTGGAGCAACTCTAACTTTTGACCCCTGTGCAAACTGAAACTGAACTTTGTCACCATTCTTGTTTTTTTTACCCCATAACGCTATAGAATTCAGTCATAGATAGTCCAAACTATACCTTTTTGGAATCTTTACAGTCAGACAAATAATGTGGTATAATTTTCAATATGACTGGAGTATTTTTATATTTTGACCCTTATGTAATTCTTCAATTGACCCCTACGTGGCCGCCTGTTGAAAGTTCAAGTGGCCTCTCGGTTTTTACAAAAGTGTAATATCTAAGGTGTACTTTTGCCTAATTTGGTGCTTGTATCACCATTTGAAGGATTCCTCTGTAAATGTTCTGTTATCTGCTGCACTAGATACCATTAGTTTAATATGTTTAACATCTGTAGAGGACTTTTGGTTTATTTGCAACATGCATTGTAGCTGTGTAGTGTAGTGAAATGGGCGGGACAGGAAGATTTGTAATGTAATGACGTCTTATGTGTGCTGTTGTGGCTGTTTTGTTGTTAGCTTAGCACTAACGATCAGACATAATAGCTAACATCGCATCTGCAATGTAAAACACAAAATTTCAGCGAAATTGCTAATTCTGTGTAATTACAAATGAGCTCAATAAGCTTGTTTTAGAGCAAGTTAAATGATAAGTAGCCAAGAAAACTGCCTTGACAAGTTATGTAGCAGCTGGACTCGCTAGCTAGCTGATGTGGTTTGTACCTTATTTTTTATGTAGTTTTTCTTCCTCTGCGGGGCTGTTCAGGGCCTGAGCTGTGTCAAGATTGGGTAAACAGACTATTCAGTTTTCACAAGGGTTCAGACGTTAAACTTGGATTGAAATATAAGTGCTGCTTATAACACATCATGAAGAGGTGTAATAACCCATGCTTCCATACAAAAATGCATTACAAGCACTAATCTTACACTCCAACCTTAACAGAATACAAAGGCTTACTCACTCCATATGTGTTGCAAAGGACAGATAAAGTGTACAGTAGGACATTTCTAGAACCAAGAGTGACCGTTTTTTAACTTACCTTCCAAAGTGATGCAGGCTACAGGTCTCTTTCAGGAATTTTTGTCAGGTCCATCTCAAATGTCATCTGACATAGCAGAGAGAAAACTGACCCACCTTTCGTCAAAAAAGTGACAGCTGCCAATCAAAATCGGCCACGTCACTAAGCCCCGCCCCCTCTATGACGTCATAGCCAATCAGAATCGATGACGTCACTATGTCCCGCCCCTAAGCCCCTCCCCTAGTCCCGCCTCCAAGCCCCGCCCCTTATGACGTCACAGCCAATCATAATCGATGACGTCATTATGCCCCGCCCCTAAGCCCCGCCCCTGATCCCGCCTCCGAGCCCCCGCCCCTTATGACGTCACATCCAATCAGAGTCGATGACGTCAGTATGCCCCGCCCCTAAGCCCCGCCCCCAGCTCCTCCCCTAGTTCCGCCCCTGGCTCCTCCCCTAGCCCCACCCCCAAGCTCCTCCCCTAACCCCGGCCAAGCACCGCCTCCAAGCCATACCTCCCCTCCCACCCAGGGTCTAATATTTTAATGTCATTTTATTTCATGAATTAAAGAACGATTAAAAATACCTAGATCTTTTTAATGTATTAAAGAATTAACTAATTCTGAAATAATTAAACATAAATCACTGTCTATTATTTAATGACCCTTTAATATCTTTAATTCTTAAATTATTACGTTTCCTTTTCTGTTTTTTAATTCGTAAATTAAAGAAGGGGAACAAATACCCGTCTCTCTCGGCTGTAAGTCTTTGCAGCAAGACGGTCAAATACCCACGCATAGAGCCGCTCGCGGAAACATGACCCTGTGTGTGTGTGTGTGTGTGTGTGTGTGTGTGTGTGTGTGTGTGTGTGGCGGGACACCCGCTGAGCGGAGATGCTGCCCCGAGGTGATGAACCCGAAGAACAATAAACAATGCTCCTTATCACTCACGCCAGATGATGTTTTCTTTTAAGATATTAGCCGATCGATCATGGGGCGCGGGACACCCGCTGAGCGGAGATGCTGCCCCGAGCCCGAACAATAAACAATGCTCCTTATCACTTACGCCAAACGGTGTTTTTAGAGCAAAAGGTAAGGAATTACGCCCCGCGGACGAAGAAGGGTTTAAAAATCCCCTTTCGACGATAGAGTGACATACAGCATTCACCATGGCGAGACGAACTCCGATCCTCCGCTACATCTGCGAGACCCCGGTTAACATCACCATGACAACAGAAGGCTCGCTTGCCCCAAAAAAAGCGAGAATGTACGTCAGCCGTCTGAGCCAGCCGATACCGGAGGAAGATCTGACGTACAGCCTGGAGGGGCACGAACGTTTAACTTACACGTTCGACCCGTATTATGCCCAAGTAAGTTTCTTCACTCTGGCCGAGGGTGAGACTGCCACTCGAGGAACCCCACGGGTGGCGCTTACTTCCGCCGATTGGGGTGTCTTCTCCGCGGCGGCGGGCTCGATGATTCGCGACACGGTCAACCCTGAACCTCCAGGAGATCGGACGCCGGAAAAGAAGAAAACACGCTTCCAACTCACCTGGCTCAGCGCCCAGGGGCCTCGCTATAGGGTGATATTCCAGCGTGGACCTCCTGACACTGTCTCTGAGGGTGAAATTAAGTTGGAGCGGGTTAGTGCCAGCGGCCACGTCAGAAGCGTCACAGCTGCAGCTGAGAGCTGGCATGAGATGTTCAACACCTGCAACGACAGGATTACGGGCCTCTTTACAAGGTGCCTGGCCTGGAGGGACGTTATCGAAGTCCGAAAAAACTTGGCCCCTCTTTTTACTTAAAAAAAATAAATAAAAAAATAAAATAAAAAATAAAATAAAAAAAATAAAAAAAATAAAAAAAACTCTGACGTAGCTCCTCCCCGCATGCACGGGGATTTCTATAAAAACCAGGGGACCACATCTCATTCAAGCATCGGACGACGAACCAGCATGAGCTCCTCAACCTCTCCCATTGCAGCGGCCGACGACATCGCTTGTGACTGCGCGCTCGACTGTGGAAGAGACCGGCCCTCCCTGAGCCAGGCTTCACGGACCCGCGGTGGGTACGAGAGCCCGTGGGGAGTTCAGCTCGAGGCGGTCTGGGGCGAGATCCATCCTTCTCACGCGCTTTCCAGCCCGGGAGGCGTGGGGTCTCTTCCCGCTGTCACGGAGGCCGCGAGTCCGCGGGAGGTACAAGACCTCGAGCCGGCTGAGAAATACGCCACATCTTTCGCATCTGACCGGCCTGACGGGTTCCTGTCAGAGGAATTCCTGAAAACGGTGAAAGTCGGCGTGGCACACTTACTTTTGGCTGTGATCAAAAGTTACAGACAAAAACTCTGTTACGGGTGTGAGATCGATCACCCCAGCCAGCGCCAGCACGAGTGCCTGGACCCGTTAAATGAATATTTCTTTACCGGACATTTTGAGAGATTAATGGTGAGACTCTGGAGACCGACCTTCATCCCGGCTGTGGTAAAGCTCCTAGCCCAGCGCTTCCTCAACCCATCGGCTGCGAGGGTTCAGGGGGTGGTAGAAAACATCCTCACTGAGCTGAAATACACTGATACTTTTGAAGCAAAGATCAACGAACTGTACACATGTTTCGGTGAAGACGCAGATCTCGACCTGGAGGGGATGGTAGCCGTCTATAACCCAGACGACTGAAGAAAAACCTGTTTTTTTTTTTTTTTTTTTTTTTTTTTTTTTTTTTAAATATCATTATATTGTTTTACAGTCATGGGTAATTGTGTGATGATTCTCTTTCAAAGCTTGCGGGAAGTTTATATTATACGTGGACTCTCGTATAAGCTGGAGCGGGTAGTCATTCGCAGGCTGGAGATCCCAGACGCCCCGCCTTTATGCGCTATGGAGAGGGTTTTCGACGTTATCAGACGTCGCCCCGGGCCCGGAGTCTGGACAGATCATATCTACAGCGCGGCTCTCCATTCATCTGAAAAATCTCTGTACAACGTATTACTGAAAATCTCTGTTTTGACCACTGACGATTTTACACGGTGTAATACGATGCATCTGCTTACATTATACACTCTGTTTGTGGATGTGATAGCGTGCCGGGTGAAACAGATGGGGGTGTCCAGAGGGGAGATTGTTCCTACACTTTTACAGCTGAATACTGAAATAAACCGTAAATGCGGGGGAGATGTATTACTGAGAGTTTTCCAGTTTTGTACGTGAACGTATGCTTTTTTCCTTCACGTATGCTGTGTTTAATAAACATGAACAATTGCTTTTTTCTCTGTGTGTGACTTTAATGAATGTAATAAAGCACATATTCTAAACCTTATACGGCCTGTGTTCTTTCCTATAATATTGTTGAAAAAGGGTGAAATGTTTTTCATATTGCAAGACAGAGTCATACAAACGAGGTTTTGGTGGAAAAAAGGTGCTCGTATGAATTAATGAGGGGTTTTAACACGGTCTCATTAAAAGCTCGAGGCTGCTCTGTGAGCGCTCTCCGCGGTGCTGAATCAGAGTTCAATTTAACGTTTCCAAGAGCTCCTATTTAAAACGTATACTTTTTTCCTTCACACATGTTGTGTTTAATAAACATGAACAATTGCTTTTTTCTCTGTGCGTGACTTTAATGAATGTAATAAAGCATATATTCTAAACCTTATACGGCCTGTGTTCTTTCCTATAATATTGTTGAAAAAGGGTGAAATGTTTTACAAATCAAATTTATATAGTGCCAAAACCACAACAAAACAGTTGCCTCAAGGCGCTTCATATTGCAAGACAGAGTCATACAAACGAGGTTTTGGTGGAAAAAAGGTGCTCGTATGAATTAATGAGGGGTTTTAACACGGTCTTATTAAAAGCTCGAGGCTGCTCTGTGAGCGCTCTCCGCGGTGCTGAATCAGAGTTCAATTTAAAACAAAAGACTAATATTTATGGTCGCTAAAACATATAAAAATGCAAAAGGACTATCCGGTTCATCATTCTGAAGAGATCCGTCTTAAAAGATGGGTGATGAGGGTTTAATGAAGGATGTATATTATAGTCCGGTAAATCCGGGGAGTTTTGGAGGGCCGGAGCGTTTACGCAGGGCTCTGCATGATCAACACAGCTCTAAAATTCGTATGAAGCATATCAGAGATTTCCTGTCGGGGGAAGATGCATACACATTACACAAACCTGCCAGGACGCATTTTCCAAGAAATAGAGTATTTGTCACAAACCCGCTTAACCAATTTCAGGCGGATTTATGCGACATGCAGGGGTTATCAGATTTTAACGACGGGTACAAGTACCTGCTGACCGTTATCGATATCTTCTCAAAAAAAGCGTATGCCAGACCTCTGAAGTCAAAGCAAGGGCGCGAAGTCTCACAGGCCTTTGCCTCACTCTTAAAGCAGAGCGGGGTGCCTCTGAAGATGCAGACTGATGCCGGGAAAGAGTTTTTTAACAAATCGTTCAAGGATTTAATGAAAAAACACCGGATTCTACATTTTGCCACCGCAAGTGATCTGAAAGCCTCGGTTGTCGAGAGGTTTAATCGCACGCTAAAGACGAGAATGTGGAGATATTTTACTGCTAAAAACACGAGAAGATACATCGACGTCCTAACCGTCTTTACTCACGGCTTATAACGAGAGTTATCATAAAAGCATTAAGATGAGGCCGAATGAGGTTAATGATCGAAATGTCGATCAAGTGTTTCAAAATTTGTATGGGGCATCCACCCTACGCAGGAGGCCTGTGAAGTGTAAATATAAGGTCGGAGATATAGTCAGGGTCTCCAAGCTCAGGGGAGTTTTTGATAAAAAATATGAACAAAGTTTTACGGATGAAATGTTCACGGTGTCAGAATGTATACAACGTACGCCGCCCGTTTATAAATTGAAAGATTATGACGGTGAGATCATTGAAGGCTCATTCTATGAACCGGAATTGCAGAAGGTTAAAATAGCAAAAGACAGACCGTATCAGGTTCAAGAAATTATTCGTGAACGTTTTACCAAGGGAAAGAAATTTGTATTTGTCAGATGGAAAAATTGGCCTGAGAAATTTAACTCCTGGGTTCCCGCGGACCAGCTGATGGCCGTATAAATATGAGAACTTCCATCTTCAACCGACATATGAGAAATGGATCGGGATCTGAAACACGGATTTTATATGACTCTGCCTTCAAACGCCAGCCTAAAAGTATTCCCGGACAACACAATTTCATGCTACCAGGTGGACTTGGCTCGACACCTGGATCTAGAGGGTGACTGGGATGTGGCGCTGACGGAAATTTGTTATCCGCACACCTGGTTAAATATCCCGGAAAAGCCTTCCTGTACGTTCCAGGTGATGAAAATTACGGGCAAGAACAAACTCGCCGTTCACTCGCGATATTTTGACACGGGATATTATGATAACTTTGAGGTTATTGCAGGGCTGATAAACCCTCGTTTGAAGACTATAGATCCGAATCTGACTTTAAAATATGACGATATCCAGAAAAAGTTTCTGTGGGAAGGAGACGGTACCAGCCAGGTATATTTTGAAGCCCCGACGGCGTACATGCTGGGGATGCACCCTAATCAATGGCTGAGATGCGGACCCGGGGTCACGAGCTGTCCCCGCTACCCCGATATAAAAGCAGGGATGTATCACCTGTTCTGTTATACAGACGTTGTACAGCCTCAGGCGGTGGGTGACGCTTTTGCTCCTCTCCTCCGAGCGTTCGAAATTGGAGGTCGTTTCGGGGAAATAATTACAAAGAAATTCAACCCCGCTTATTACATCCCGGTCTCCAAAAGACATATTGAGACAATACGCATCGAAATCAAAAGCGATCAAGATCAAACGGTGGATTTCAGATACGGTAAAGTGGTTGTGACATTACATTTTAAACCGGCGGGATAAAAAAAAAATGGCTGGGGCAGCGCACAAAGCCGACATTTATAGATTTGTGCCTTACTATGAAAATCAAGTCGGGAATGGCCTTCACGGCTTCCACGGCGCTCCTGTTATGTACGGGCGCGGGCTCGGGAACATATTTTCGAAACTGTTCAAATTTGTGTCGCCGCTGATTAAACAAGGATACACGATCGCCAAACCTCACCTGAAAAACGCAGCCCGAAGCATCGCTTCCGACGTAGTGAGCCGCGTTGTTGAGAGGGCCGGACGGAGTCAGGAGCCCGAGCAGCAGCGGGGGTCCGGGATCATGGTGCTCTCAAGAAGGCCCCGGAAACGCCCCCCGGGGAAACGGGTCAAAACAGTTAAAAAGCGAAAGACCCCCGGAAAAAGCAGAACAGTTCGAAGGAAGCATAAGAAGAGGAGGTTGTCCGGGGATATTTTCTCTTAAACAATGTCTCTTTGCGAAATAATTCCCCCGAATGCACCATGAGCGAATTGGATTTATTCGCCGTCCCCGGGACCCAGCTGTCCATCGAGCAAAGCCAATACGTTGAAGTCAGCCCGTTATCAGCCCTGACGGACATGGGCCCTATCGAGTTTTTTATCCCCGGAGACGGTGAGAGGTATTTAGACCTCAATAATACGCTGCTTTATCTGCGAATGAAAATTACAAACGCCGACGGGACTGACCTGGCTAATGACGCCCGCGTGGGCGTCATAAATTATCCTCTCAATACGATTTTCTCACAAGTCGACGTGACTCTGGGTGACCGGCTGATTTCCCAGTCCAGCGCGACGCACCCGTACAGGGCAATGATTGAGACGCTGCTGAACTTTTCCCCCGCTTCATTGAAATCGCAGTTCACGGGCGGTTTGTTTTACAAGGACACCCCGGGTCAGCACAATTCGACCGCTGTGGATGACGCGGGCCCGAATAAAGGCCTCGTGAGCAGAGCGCGCTTTAGCGCCGAATCGCGTGAATTTCAAGTTCAGGGTCCGCTGCACGCGGACATATTTTTCTGCGAGAGGCTTCTTCTGAATAACATTGATCTAAGAGTTAAATTAATTCGAGCCAGCGATGCTTTCTGCCTGATGGGGCTGGCGGCCTCCACTTTCAAGCTGAAAATTCTGGGCGCATCCCTATTCGTTAAGAAAGTCACCGTATCCCCTGCAGTGAGATTGGGCCACTCCGCGGCTCTCATGAAAGGGAACGCCGTGTACCCGTTATCACGAATCAACGTTAAGACTTACGTGATCCCCAGCCATTCCAGGATATGCAACCAGGAGAACCTGTTTTAGGAACCATGCCCAAATATGTGGTTCTGGGTATGGTGAATCACAATGCATTCAGTGGGAGAAGAGATCTGTCCCCATTTGAATTTGCACACTATGACCTGGAGTACCTCGCACTCAGTCAAAACGGGAGACAGCTGCCGGCTAAAGCTTTCCAGCCTGAATTTAACAACGAACTCTCTGTCAGGGAGTTTTACAATCTCTACACCGCGACCGGACGACACCTCAAAGACCAGCCTCTCTGTATAGACCGGGAGGATTTTGCGCGCGGCTACGCGCTGTACGTCTTCAATTTAAACCCGGAGGAGGACAGCGGCGCTCTGAGCCCCGTCTCCACAGGCACCCTGCGACTTGAAATGAGATTCAGAGTCGCGACTCCGCATACCACCACGCTGATAGTGTACGCGTGTTATGATTCTCTCCTGGAGATTAATTCCAAGCGACAGGTCCTTGTGGATTTTTACTGATGAACACCCTGGAATTGGACGCAGTTATGAGGGGCTTAATAGGAGACCTGTTTGCCGGTGTTTTTGCGTCTGACGAGTTATTCCGGATCAAGCCGGGCCCTCCCGTATATTTCATTGTAAACACCCACCCTAGACATTTACCGGGAGAACACTGGTTAGCGCTCACCGTTGAAAAAAATGGTCGAGCCACATTTTTTGACTCGTTCGGCCTCAGCCCTGACTTTGATTACTACCCTAAAAGCATCCTGCAATATCTGGAGAATCTCCCAGATGTTAAAAACATTCTGTATCACAACAAGCAGCTTCAGCACGAGTTATCCGACGTATGCGGACAACACTGCGTGTATTATCTGTATAACAGAGCCAGTGGGAAGTCGTACCGGGACGTGGTGTCTTTATACTCCGAAAATACTATCGCGAACGATGATTTGGTTTCTGATTTTGTGAAAAGATATCGTTATTGCCTTAAGAAAAGCTGCAATACCTCCTGTAACCAGCTAGCAGGGCCTCTGCATGAGTTTAAATATTGTCACGGCTTGTGTTAACCGGCGTTCCTATTTTTTTATGTTTTTCCGTGTGAAAATGTAACCCCCGTCTTAGAACGCTCTCCCGATCATACCTTTAAAGTTTTATTGCGTTTGGAAAATTTAAACCCCCGTTTTTTAAATGTAGAAAGAAGCCTTGACCTTTGACCTTTGATTTTTGTATGTGTTTTTTTCGCCTGAAAACGGGGTGGATGTGTGAGAGCGGCCTTCCGATCATACCTTTAAAGTTTTAACGCGTTTGCATAATGTAAACCCCCGTTTTTAAACGTAGAAAGAAGCTTTGACCTTTGACCTTTGATTTTTTGTATGTGTTTTTTTTCGCCTGAAAACGGGGTGGATGTGTGAGAGCGGCCTTCCGATCATACCTTTAAAGTTTTAACGCGTTTGCATAATGTAAACCTCCGTTTTTAAACGTAGAAAGAAGCTTTGACCTTTGACCTTTGATTTTTTGTATGTGTTTTTTTTTGCCTGAAAACGGGGTGGATGTGTGAGAGCGGCCTTCCGATCATACCTTTAAAGTTTTAACGCGTTTGCATAATGTAAGCCTCCGTTTTTAAACGTAGAAAGAAGCTTTGACCTTTGACCTTTGATTTTTTGTATGTGTTTTTTTTTCGCCTGAAAACGGGGTGGATGTGTGAGAGCGGCCTTCCGAACATACCTTTAAAGTTTTAACGCGTTTGCATAATGTAAACCCCCGTTTTTAAACGTAGAAAGAAGCTTTGACCTTTGACCTTTGATTTTTTTTATGTGTTTTTTTTTCGCCTGAAAACGGGGTGGATGTGTGAGAGCGGCCTTCCGAACATACCTTTAAAGTTTTATCGCGTTTGCACGCTTAAAACATTGTTATTAAGTACAGAAAGAAGTGTTAATCTTTGATCCTAAATTTTTTTTATGTTTTTTTCGCCTGAAAACGGGGTGGATGTGTGAGAGCGGCCTTCCGATCATACCTTTAAAGTTTTATCGCGTTTGCATGATGTAAACCCCCGTTTTTAAACGTAGAAAGAAGCTTTGACCTTTGACCTTTGATTTTTTTTTATGTGTTTTTTGTGAAAAATGTTCCGAATGTGTAGAAAATGCACACCCGATCATACCTTTAATGTTTTTGCATCGTTGTTATTAAGTAGAGAAGTGTTGAAAGTTGTTTTTTAAACCGTATACCGAATAAAAGTGATGAAGGCCGGAGATGAGTTTCAGTCTGTGTTTTATTAGTAACAATATACAAAAACGTGACTGACTGCGATGTATTTTAAAGAATCTTGATCATAATATCCAGTCAGTTTTTAATTCGATACCCTCCTTTTATGGTGAGAAACCTTCCCAGCGTTGGAAGTCTTTTTTTTTCTTAAGTTTCTTCCTGGCCGGCGAATCGGTTAAAAGAAGGGATTCATCCGGCGAGCTGCTCCGGCCTTTTTTAAGCTTCTGAAGCTGCTTGCGGGCTTGCGGGTTTGATACGCACGCCACCGGGATGTTCTGCTCCTGTAAAATATTGAGGAACTTCACCCAGCCTGTAGGAGGGCTTGATTTCTTGAACGAGGATCCGAGATGTTTCATAAGATCTATGGCGTGAGACCCCCTCACGACTTTCCCCTTGTAAATAAATTCCCCCGACGGACTCCAGCGCGTATCACCCTTCGATAATTTCCTCATAATATATTCAGCGTTTCTACGCTCTCTGGAGGGGATATTCTTCAGGACCTCTGTGACAGTCTCATCCTCCTCCTCCTCCTCCTCCACCCCCTCCTCCTCAGGTTGCTTAGCGACGCGAGTCTCTTGCGGGGGTGAAACGCGTGATTCGAGTTCCCCCTGCTTGATCAGGGTTAAATAGCGCTGCAGCAGAGCCTCATACTTTTTAATTTTTTCATAAGGAGAGTGAGTACGTTCTTCCAGTATACCACGCATTCGCGAGTCTAAATCATTTTCCGCCGTTTGTCTGATGTTATTTCCGCTCGGCGGAACGGAATGACTGAGTTGAAGCATCTGCTGTGGAGTGAGTAAAAACATCTTTTGCGCCGCTTTGAACGCCATTATCCTCTGGGTACTATTAGACTCGTTATAACGGGCAGGGCCGCGGCGAGCAGAGGCAGGAGAAAGCCGCCCGTCTGAATCAGGGCTCCCCGCTTCTTTTTATAACTGGTTTTTCTGTCGGCCAGAAGACGTAAAACTCTTTTTCGTTTTTTCAAGGCCCGGAATTGAGAGTCGCTCAAGGCGATATTCCCCTTTAATATATTCAAAGCGATCTCGGATAAAGTTTTCAGAAGCTCCGCCCTGCAGGTCTTCAGGCTGTGGTGACGCTCCCTCGCCCCGGCTCTGATTAGCGCTTTAAGAGCGGGGGCGTTCCTTTTTAAAAGAGAGCTCATATCCGTTTATCTTTCTGTAATAAACTGTGGGCCACTCGTGCGGGAGTAATCCCGATCTCAGTCTGAACTGATCTGGACACTCCTGCGTGCAATCCAGTAATAAATACCCGTAAGGTACGCTCGTAGCATCATCAAGTGCCTCCAAAAAAAATTGTTTTCTGCCGGGAAACATTTGCTGAGCCAGAATGTTCATCTGTAACTTGTCTCTGGGATTTTTAAACAGCACCATATAATTACAATTCAAACTGATGGTTCGACTGTATTTCCCTTTATGAAACACGTTCTGTGTGATCATGATGACGCTCATATTCCGGTGATGTCTGTACTGGGTGAAAATTCTTACAACTTCAGGATGATCCGTTGCTTGAAAGATGAGATCGTCCAAAATAACCAGATGGCTCTGACCTTCAGGGAAAAGGCTGTCGTCCAGAAATGAGTCAGGGAGTCCTCTTACAAATTTAATATTTTTATTCTTCAGTTCAGAATACAGAGGTTGTTCAGACGTATACAGCCATACAATGTTGTCAGGCACATGTCTCATAGCGTGGCTACAATTTTCCAGCAATGTTTTCACAAACACAGTCTTTCCCGAACCACTCGGTCCAACGATGAGACAGGAGAATGGGAGCTGAAGTCTGGGGTCAATCTCCACCGTATTTCCAGAGTGAGACATGTTTCAAAATCCGAACGGTTCGGTTTCCCCGTCCTTTAAAAGACGCCGCTTGTCATACACCACCCTGAAGGATTTTTGAAATGACACGTTTGTCAAACTGAAACTGCTTTTATGACGTTTAATTCCCTGCTGCGGCGTTATGATAGATGCAGCGAGGGCGGGATCTTTTATATAACCCTCGACCAGATCTTTGACGCTGTCAAAGTTTATTTTCTGACAGCTTTCGTGGGTTTGAGTGATCCCCTTCACACGCATGACCGTTTTACCTCGTGCGGTTTTATATGTGTAACTTTTAGGTCCCGCCGCTGCAAACTCTGTGATGACGTCGCCGTTCAACTCGTCGGTGAGCTGCCCCAGATAATTACCGGTAGGCAGCGGGGTTTCACCCCGCCTACAAACGTAAATCAGGCTATCGGTATCATAATACAGAATCCTGTCAGGATTTGCCACAGCCTCCATAAAACCGTACAAGGTCAAACGCGCGTACGCCGTTGTAAACGCCGCGATGAAAATATTGACGGTTTTACCCGGTCGGCTGACGTGCCGCGGGCCGTACCTCCATTGAACCATAGCCGCCTGACTGCTGAGGAATGTTAGATATGTGACCTCGTACTCTTCAGAAAACAGATACCTGAACAGATCGTCAGCATTTTTAACGAGCGCGGTCTGCGTCAGATTTGCCCTCTGGGCGAATTTCCCCCAGAAGGAGTTGAGGCAGATCTTAGCCATCTGACGTTTTGCCGGATTGTGACTGATTTTTTCTGGGTCTAAACGAATCTTCTGATTCAGCCAGTAGTCCGTGATGTATTTTTCTCTGCTCTCGGAGTCTTTATCAAATTCGGGAGGGAAACCAGAGGCTTCCTGCTTGTGTTTTAAGAAGGTGTTTATGTACCCCTCAAAGATTTTATCACTTTTTTCCTCAAAATGCCAGACTTCAAAAATCTTAGCTACAGCATAGCCTGTATCCAGAGCTTTGTGGAATTCCGGGGTCGTCCAAGTCCCAGACAGAGCTCTCTGCTGCTGACTGTGTGTGCACGCTGCAGCTTGATTATTTTCATCAGCGCAGGTGCGACACAGAGTAAACACCAGTTTACCGTGAGGAGTTCTGTGTGGGAGGACGGGGAATTTTAGCCCCTGGGGCGGGTACACGATGGCTTTGATGAGCCCGAAATAAGTCCTGGGGTCTCTGAAATTTCTCTCTATAATTTCCGGATGCCCCGTGGGATATGTGAAATTTACGTTAACGTAAGGATACAGCGAGGTCACGTCGACGTAATAGACCGTCTCATCTTGCTCAGCCGTGTACCTCAGACGGGCCGCGCAAGTCCGACCGCCGTATAAAGCGTCGCGAGGTTCGAGGGGCGGCGGTAACCCCCTGTGGGCGAGGAAACACCGAACGCTCTCATCCCTCAGCCTCATTTCAAGCCATTGATGCTCCCAAATTACGTTGAGGGTGACGCCCGGCATAGCCCGCAGAAAGGCTATTTTTTTCTGACACGCTGCGTGGAGCTCTCCAAATGAGGTGTTTGTGAGAGGGTTTATTTCATGCTGTGTAAAACACCTTGCACACCCGTGGTAAAAACATCCGAGAAACTCCCACACTTTTATCCGGCCGTCAATCTGAGCATACCCATCAACATAATAACCTCCTATTTTTTTCTCGCCCCTGTTTAGAGCATGATCGATGATAATGTTTTGTGTCTCAGCAACCCATTCTAACCATTGCACGGCCACGTCCGAATATTTTTTATGCCTCGTTCTATAATTGTCGGCGGAGGGGATCGCCAGCGTTTTTGGAGCAAGAAAGTTAGTTTGGAAGACTTTCATACACGCCGAGGCGATTGTAACGCAGGTAAAAGGATCCACGAGTGTTTCAGCGATGAATTCAGACATAAATTTGGAGCAGGCTGCAGCCAAGATTTTTGTGTCGTTATCACAATACATAACGGCCTCGGCTTTAAAATCGAAAATTGCGTTTTTTTTTCCGCACGTACCACGCGTTAAATTCCTCTCTTTCTCCCTCTGACATATTTGCGACCCCGTAAGCCGCTGAGTCAGGGTACGGACCGACATAGTTCAGATTTTTTTCTGAACTGAACAGGTGCGGAAAGTAACCTTTGCGGATGATTTCGTCTTTCAGCCGGATCCCCAGGGCTTTAGGCATCTGAGATAAGCGCATTGTAAGGAAAGATAACGAATCTATATATTTCTGTTTAAAGGCGGCGTCTGTCATGAGTAATAGTTTACTCCCGGTCATAATCACAGCGGGGGTTACGCCCTGCTGGACTAAATACTTTAGAAGCAAATAGCCGTCAAAACCTTTTGAGTTGTGAGCGATGAACACGTATTCTTTGAATTTTCTCGTTCTAAAATGTTTAAAGAAGCGGGCTACGCAGTCTGTCCCCCATGCGCTCCAAAAATCACCCGTCTTTGTTACAGCGCTGACGTAAAACGGTACGTGTTCCCCGTTATTATCGACATACGTTTCAAAATCATAAAAAACATATTTCTCTGAATGCGTCTCTTCAGCTTTGAGCGGGGTCATATAGCAGAGGTGACCCTCGCTCGGCTCCTGGAGAGCCTCGCCGCATATATGACACCTCTTCTGCTTACACACGTGCGGAGCGCTGTTTTTAGAAAACGCTATGTAATACTCACGTTTACATCGAGAGCATTTTTTTCTGTTATCACACACATTAACGAACTTACCGGCGGAAGGACGATACTTCGGCTGTTTATGCAGGCTGTAACAGGTGGGAGAGCGACACTCCTTGTTACATTCGCTGCAGAATACAGGGTTATTTTTCTCATAACACTGCGTGGATTCACAAATTTTACAATATGACGGACAATTATGGGAGGCGTGGTTATTGTACCCCTCAAAGCAAAACTTACATACATATTTCACTCCCAAAAATCTCTTTAAATCGATGATTCCGTAAAAATGATTATTAAACAGAAAAACGAAAAGAGTTTTCTGCTGCGCCGGTATTCCTGTCTGGAATTTTGTCAGCTTTCTCTCCCCTTCGGCTCTGAAAAACACCACAATTTTACAACCCAGAGCGTTTTCAAATTTTCCCACCTGCTCTAAAGATACCGGCGTAGCTTCCGTTAATCCGACGCTATTTTGTAACGCCAGTCCGCGCTGCTCCGCCTCGTGCGTACTCAGATGAGGATTCAATAACTGAACGAGGTTTATCGCGAAACATAAACTGTTGTCAGGATTATACACGATATTAAGGCATTTGGATTTTTTCCTCAGAACCTCGTGATGGAGGAGGTCATCTATTCTGCGCTTCCCCGCGCCGTTCTGGTTGCGGATGACTTGAACCACTAATTCCAGAGACTCGTCGGCTAAAACGTTGGAATTTGATTGTATCAATCGTTCTAACAGATTTTGGAAGCCCGTCACATCGCCAGCGTCGTTATATGAGCTGATCAAAGCGGCCTCGTTGTAGACTGAGTCCCCACGAATCTCCATTTGGATAAAGTCCCCGGCCCTGGCGTGTGTTAAAGCCTTTTCGACCGAGTTATGAAGAGCCCCAACGACGTTACGGTAAAATTCCGCGTAGTCGGGAATTTCGTCGGCGCGCTGGAAATTGAGAGGCAGCCTGATTTCGATATTGTTAAAAGCAGGTCTCCTGATGACGTTAGCAGCCCCACCACCCGTCATGGGAGAGTGTCGGCTGGGTCCCGGTCGTGCATCATCTCCGTCTTCCATCAAAACAGAGATCGCCGCGTTTATCGGGGTTAAACGAGCTCTGTTTAAAATCTCTTCTCCGCGCGCATTGCGCGGGGAGGGACTTCTTAAAGGTGAAAAAGCGCGAGCGTCGTTAGGCGTTTGATTTAATTCATCCACCGCGGATTGGACGTGAGGATTAACTTCACACGCGAGGAGGTTTACGGCGTTATTTAACGGAGTCAGACGTACCTGGTTCAACGCCGCGGGACCGGACTCGTCTGGAGGTGAGGTGTGCGGGGGGTCATGGGGCTCTTCAGTATCAGACTGGACCGTCGAATTTATAGCGTTAATCGCAGAAATGATGTAGGGGTTAATTTCTTCCGATTCTCGTTCAGCCGCTAAATTGTTAAGAGCCTCATTTAACGGTGTTAAACGAACACGGCTTAAAAGTCTCTCTCCGGACTCGATGTTATTTTGAGGCGGCGAATTTAACGCCTCGGGTAATGGGCCATCTGCTCCAGGAGCGCTCCCCGCTGAGTCGATTATTGAAGCGTTTAAATCCAATACACGTCCGAAGTTATTTTCCCGATGTGAATTCTCTCCTTCCATCTTTTAAAATCTGTAGCAGGAAGAATCTACCTCAAGAAATTCAGTTAATATACCTCTTCAAAATGAATTCTCCCGTTCCATCGGAATAAGAGAAAAAATAAAAAAATAAAAACAGACTACACATTTTCAAGAAAGTTGCGTGATGAGGTTAATCCCAGCTCAGAATATCTTCGAGCCTTGCGTCTCTGTGGAAAATAGACGGTCTCCCTCCACCGCGTGCTGAAAAAAGAGAAAATCGTTAGTTATTAAATATTTAAAATAAATAAATACATAAACTCCGACTCCTTACCGTGTACATCCGCGGATCGTTTTACGGGTCTCTCCCACTGACCCGCTTCTCCATGGGCTGTGACAGAAAAAATCGGGTTATTCCAGAGTTTTAATCGTGATTTAATCTCGATCGCTGTACTTACATCTGCGTGGTGAAGTCGGGGCTTCCAGCCTTCGAACTTCTTCAGGGGGCTCTGACTTGATTTCTAGAATTAACATAAATAAATGAATACAAAGCATCACCCTCGCAAGCGGATATTCTGTACTATTTCAAATATATTACCGAGGACGGGTCCGAACGCGCTCTGGACCGTCTGCGTGGTTTTGTCTAAAAAAAAAAAAAAAAAAACAGTTTCAGACGGCGTGCATCATTTAAAAACACTCATTTCTATCAAAACAGATTACTTAAATCACTTACCCTGAAAGCTGATGCGGTTTTCGCACTCTGCTCGAAGACAAGAAAACTTAATTAAACAACATGGTTTTCCAGGATTTTTTCCGCAAATTTATTCTATTTTATACCCATAGCTGGGGGTCCAGGCATCTTCACTCTTCACCGGTCGTAGTGGAAATGCTCGCTGACTCGTTCCCAGGGACGTAAGTGATAAGGAGCATTGTTTATTGTTCGGGCTCGGGGCAGCATCTCCGCTCAGCGGGTGTCCCGCGCCCCATGATCGATCGGCTAATATCTTAAAAGAAAACATCATCTGGCGTGAGTGATAAGGAGCATTGTTTATTGTTCTTCGGGTTCATCACCTCGGGGCAGCATCTCCGCTCAGCGGGTGTCCCGCCACACACACACACACACACACACACACACACACACACACACACACACACACACACACACACACACACACACACACACACACACACACAGGGTCATGTTTCCGCGAGCGGCTCTATGCGTGGGTATTTGACCGTCTTGCTGCAAAGACTTACAGCCGAGAGAGACGGGTATTTGTTCCCCTTCTTTAATTTACGAATTAAAAAACAGAAAAGGAAACGTAATAATTTAAGAATTAAAGATATTAAAGGGTCATTAAATAATAGACAGTGATTTATGTTTAATTATTTCAGAATTAGTTAATTCTTTAATACATTAAAAAGATCTAGGTATTTTTAATCGTTCTTTAATTCATGAAATAAAATGACATTAAAATATTAGACCCTGGGTGGGAGGGGAGGTATGGCTTGGAGGCGGTGCTTGGCCGGGGTTAGGGGAGGAGCTTGGGGGTGGGGCTAGGGGAGGAGCCAGGGGCGGAACTAGGGGAGGAGCTGGGGGCGGGGCTTAGGGGCGGGGCATACTGACGTCATCGACTCTGATTGGATGTGACGTCATAAGGGGCGGGGGCTCGGAGGCGGGATCAGGGGCGGGGCTTAGGGGCGGGGCATAATGACGTCATCGATTATGATTGGCTGTGACGTCATAAGGGGCGGGGCTTGGAGGCGGGACTAGGGGAGGGGCTTAGGGGCGGGACATAGTGACGTCATCGATTCTGATTGGCTATGACGTCATAGAGGGGGCGGGGCTTAGTGACGTGGCCGATTTTGATTGGCAGCTGTCACTTTTTTGACGAAAGGTGGGTCAGTTTTCTCTCTCATAGCTACACCTTATGTGCACAGCTCATCCATGATGGTCAGTGAACAATCTTCCCACATAACAGTGGGTGCAACAGTTGTTCATCATGCTGTCATCACAGTCGCTGCACTTCCAACATTATGTTTCTTTTGGCTGCTGATTCTGCAGCTGTATGTTGTGCATTCAAAATCCTCAACAAACACTTCTTACATCTGATTGTGCCCCCTTAGTATGGAAAATGACTTGGATTGCGCTATCATAAAAGCAGTGGCAGGTGCCACTCTGATTGGTTAATATTATGGTATGCCCACAACACACCCATGACTATAGGGGAGATTAATCCAACACCTTTGAACACAGCAGCCTGCTTACCTCTGTCCAAGAGATAATGTTTTTAGCAGCGCTTTGTTTGTTTGTCTGTTTGTTATTCTACTGACAGAATAACTCAAAATGTAATGAACAGATTTTAGTGAAGTTTTTGAAGTTTAATTGAGTTTTGACAGTGATCCAGAATATATTCTGAAACTGACATCCAGAAGAATGTTTGGAACATTTTGCTGGGAGGATGTTGATTAAAATTTGTCGTGCAGATGTATAATGTCTTTTTAAAATAAGGGATTTTATTTTATTTATTTTATTTTATTTATTTCAGACGTTTTAAGCAGTTTAAAACGTTCTGGACAGTTTCATTCAACATTGTATTAACAATGAATTTAGATAACATTTTGTAAGCAGATGACTAATGTCCTAGGATATAATTTACATAGTTTTTGAGTCAGTTCTTTACATATTCTGGATCCAAGGTTCAGAAGAATATCAGAAATATATAGCAACATTGAACTCAAAAACTTTTGAATGGATCTTGTTGAAATTTTATGAACATATGGTTAAATTTTTACGAAACAAGCTTTGATGCTTGATGGTAAGTGCATGTGAAAGTGGGTATTTTGGCCATGTGGAATATGTGGCCTTGGTGGAGGTATGCGCTCCTAGTTTGTACTGAGATTTCACGCTATGTAAATACTGTAGCACTGTGTGGGTGGCCAACCATAAATGCATTTACACTGTGCGCCATCGACTGTGCACCATAGACTGTCAAGATAGGCCCCATATGATGGCTTGTGATTTGAAATTGTTTTGAATATTCATGTCAAAACTCATCAAGTTTGAACTCAAATTTCGACTAAAAGGAAGTCTAAAAGGAATTACACAAGTGATTTCTCTAAGGAAACTTTGACTTGATCATTCCGGTGTGACTATAAATCACACCGGAATATAAATCACACTTTCTTTCTGGATTTTCAGCTCTTTAAATTGGGATTTTTGTCGTATGCTTTTTACTATTGCCATTTATTCTTTTACCATTAAGCCCCTTTCACATTGTGCCTGCATAGAGTTGCATTGTGCTGTGTATCGAGTAGACAGGAACAGCTGCGTATCATGAAAAAAATGTTTGGCGCAGGGGGAAGCTTGGCCCACCTCTTCTTCTTTCGTGGTTTTGAAGCTTCACTGCCAGCAGAGTTCAGCAGCAATAATAGTCCAGTGGGATGAATAAAATCTAGCAATGCAGGTATGTACTGATTAAAAAACCTAAAAGAATTTTTCACTGGACTGGCATAGAGTAGCATACAATTGCGTAGGTATGGTGTACAGTAGCGTAGTGTTGCGGAGACTTGCTCTATGCTGAAAGTCTGATAAAAAATTAAACGTTTCATTTTTTGCGTCCATTTCACAGACCCCTTTGTGTCCCTCAACGTATTGCCACGTAGGGTTGCATAAGCTTGGTGTAGTGTGTATGCTGCATTACGCAACTCTACGTTGGCCCGGTGTGAAAGGTGCATTTGAATTTATTTTGTTTAGTGGTTTGATTCCTGGGAAAGGCCTATATAAATATTCATAATGATAATAATGAATGTGATTTTTCTGTATATGAATCACACTGGAGTATAAGTCGCAGGACCTTTCAAACTACAAACCCTAGAACGTTTGCAAACTGTATAAATGTCTGTTTCTGCTCTGGTTCTTTGCCTTGCTTTTGTTATTGTCTGCATCCCTTTCTAAATCACATCTGCACCCTTTCAGATGTGCATGTATGCGAGAATCTGCGCAGCATAAGGTTCCTGAGCGTGTGCGCACATACACACACACACATACACACGCTTCTAAATAGGTTTCAGACGTGTTATTTAGTCTGTGAGGCTGCTACATGAATCAGGCTTGCACACATACATAGAGCTACTGGGGATCGGTAATTAGTAGAAGCAGTAAGGTGATAACAAGCGCCAGCCACACGTTTGCAGCAGAGCTGTCAATGCCAACATGCCGCCAGAAGTCACAGCGACAACACCGCCGATCCACACTCTCTCTCTGCACAGACGTCTGCACACAGATGTGTGTGAGTGCACAAACACACAGAAAACTTTTAACGAGTACGAGAATATATTCCACTTTGCAAGGTAAACCTCCATGAACTTCACATTTATTCAAATGAGACACATTCATGAAGTTAATGTATCTTAGTCTGAGGAGTCAACTTCTTCCTCCTACTCCTCTCTTCCTCTTTATGTTTCCTTCTGTGCCTGTTGGCCTCCTTCTTTTTCCACCCACTCCCTCCTCCATCTACACAATCTATGAGTCATCTGATCCAGATGGTGATACGTTGCATTTGGTAGATTATTCTCGTCAGGTCTTGCTACGCGAGAGCTCATCTTCACCGTTCTTTTATCTTACTTTTATCGTCTATCTGTCAGCTGGCAACATTATATGCTGGTGTTGAATCTGTATAATTTGTGACTTATTTAGTGCAGTGCATCATTATGTAGGAATAGGCTGCAGCCTCTGAGTGCATTTTTACGAGTAAAGTATGATGTTATGGAGTGGGAGGTTCCTCTTTCTGCTTGCTGCTCATGATTAAACAGCTCTGTGGTGCACTGATTAAGTAGCGACTGAGTGTATGCATGTGTGTCTGTCTCATCAGTGACATGGGGCTATCTCCTGTTTCATCAATGGAAATAGCTGTTTAAGCATCAAACAGTGGTGGGCACAGCTAATGAAGCTAATAAAAGTTAGCTTCCGAGCAAGCGAGGTTATTAATTTATTATATGGCCATTCAGAGCTGTGTTTTTGGTCTTCATTTTTCATTATGTCCACCTTGAGCTCATTTGCTGTTAATTCCTGCAATTCAAACTCGTCACTGTAATAAAATTTGCTCTAAGAGTCGTCGCCCATAAATTCTTTGTTCACTTTTTGTTTTATTTTGTGCTGTGAAATAGTGTAAACAAAGTCGCAAATCTGATATGCAATCCAGACTGATTGTCATGGTAACGATCTGATATGGGAAAATCTCAGACCAGGAATCAGACAATCAGAGCCCGTGTACTGTTGTAGCTATATAATAAAAAGGTTTAGCATGCCAAATTCAATATATAGTTTATTTACAGTGGAGAAAGTATGAAATGGAGAAGAAATATTAATAAATAAAAATACATAAAGGAAATTATTTAAATAATGTAATTAAGGATTTACTCTGGCTTGGACCATGTGTCATCAAACAGCATCAATAAGGAGATGCAAATGTGCAGGAACTGCCTTCAGTTGGCTTTGCACCCATGTTTTCAACAATCGAGACGTTTGACACGAGACAAAATTCATTGTCTTCGAAGCCATCGTCATGCCAATCCATTGTTAGGATGTATGACAGCCGACTTCCCAAGCAGATCTTCTACTCCCGTCTGAGTGAAGGAAAACGGTCCAAAGGAGAGCAGAAGAAGCACAACCTCAAGTGCTGCTCCAATGACTGGAAGACGTAGGAAGAACATCAGATCCACACGGGAGTGGAAATCTTAGAAAAAATGACTATGAACAACACAGAGGAGAAAGAGGAAGGAGAGAGAGCAAGATTCTGGCAGAAGTTTCATGCAGAACCCACGTGCAGTGTCTGTCAGAAACTGTGCGTCAAGACTGGGCCTGTTAAGTCATCTCTGCGTCCACCATCTTGTCTGGGAATGAACCAGGAGACTATCTTCCTCACCACTGAGGGATTGCCATGACGAGTTTAACTTGACTGTCTGCTCCTCTTGTCTTTTGCTATGAGATTATTTTACTTATTAGAGTAGTGTATAGTCTCCAACAGACACAGACATGCCAGATTTTATGTTTGCAAAATATTTTTACCACTAAACTTTACAACCCCAATTCCAATGAAGTTGGGACATTGTGTAAAATGTAAATAAAAACAGTATAGAATGATTTGCAAATCCTCTTCAACCTACAGTGAGGAAAATAAGTATTTGAGCACCCTGCGATTTTGTAAGTTCTTCCACTTAGAAATCATGGAGGGGTCTGAAATTTTCATGTTAGGTGCATGTCTACCAGTGATGCCGGTAATGCGTTACTTAGTTACTGAGTAACCACTTTTTTTAGTAACGAGTAATCTAATGCGTTAATCTTTCCAAAACAGTAATCAGATTCAAGTTACTTCTCCAGGTCACTGTGCATTACTATTATTTTTGCATTGTGGGTCGACAGCAGCATTAAACTTGGTCTGTGGGCAGGGGGTTGGGGTTCGACTGACCTGCCCACTTTACGAGCTGTGAGCTTTTCATCCACGGTTTTCTGCAGCAGCAACGACTCGTCCTCACCTCTTAAAGTGCGGTGACAACAGCACACCTGCACTGAGCTTTACAAAGACATTTTAATGCTTTTTTTTTTCTCCTTTATTTACAATTCTGAGCTGAGCCGCTCCGTATCTGCTCACTAAAAACAGGCGATCCTCTGCAACGCATCAACAGCTAACACTATTTTCCACTCAAATGCACCTAAACTCTCTTTCTGAGGACCACATGATGTGAAAACGCAATAAAAATTTCTTACCTGTAAATCTGGTCATGTTTTCTGCATAAATAAATGTTATTCATTCTTTGTGCTCAAACGCCAAAGCAGGAGCGAATTTAGATGGAAAGGGGGCGTGGGGCGGGTTAGGGATGCGGCACCCCCACAACACCCCTAGATTAAAGGTCCAGTTTTGAAGCCTTTTTTTTACTACCGCTACTAATACTCCTTATAATAATAATAATAATAATAATGATTTTGACAAGTAAAATGTTTAGAGAGAATTTAAATGTTAGAAAAATGTTAGGAAGAATTTAAGCAATTCAAGATTCAAAGCTTTTATTGTCATATGCACAGTAAAGAAACACGTTTCCCTGTACAATGAAATTCTTACTTTGCTGCCCCCACTGGATGCCTATATATATATATATATATATATATATATATATATATATATATATATATGACTAAGTATAAAATATCTCAATATAATGAAGAAAAAAAAAAGAAATAACATAATAGCATAATAGCATGCTGGTAAGAACAATAGAATATAACAAAGCAATGTACTAGAATAGAAATATACATTATAAGAGGGGAAATATAAAATATACTTGTGTATTGGCCTATGTACATAATAGTGCATCAGTGTGCAACATTCACTGTTTTGTGCAACATTCAGCAGTAAATGGTTTAGTGCAACTGACCAATGAGTCAATGGATTCAAGTTAACAGGTATTGCAGTGCAATAGAATGAAGCATCCATAATATAGTAACTATATATATATATATATATATATATATATATATATATATATATATATAGTTACATTTATAAACAATGGAGGTTAGAAATTGCAAATTTTACCTTGACAGTGCTGTCAACAGTTAAATATGAGATCAAGATTTTTATAAAACAAGTATTTATTTTCATTGAAGTCAAGAAAGGGTGACTATAAAGTGAGTTTTGGCAAACAGGTATTATTGTCATGTTGAGATGTATTATAGATGATGTTGAGAGGGTTGTTGTCGGCAGCTGGGGAAAGTAACTAGTAATCTAACTTAGTTACTTTTACAATTGAGTAATCAGTAAAGTAACTAAGTTACTTTTTCAAGGAGTAATCAGTAATTGGATTACTTTTTCAAAGTAACTGTGGCAACACTGATGTCCACTGTGAGAGACACAATCAAAAAAAAAAAAAAAATTCCGGGAATCACAATGTATGATTTTTTTTTTTATAATTTATTTGCATGTTACTGCTGCAAATAAGTATTTCAACACCTCAGCAAAAATTCTGGCCCTCAAAGACCTGTTAATCTGCCTCTAAAATGTCCACCTCCACTCCAATTATTATTCCACATTAGAAGCACCTATTTGAGGTCGTTAGCTGCATAAAGACACCTGTCCACCCCACACAATCAGTAAGACTCCAACTACTAACATGGCTAAGACCAAAGAGCTGTCCAAAGACACCAGAGACAAAATTGTAGACCTCCACAAGGCTGGAAAGGGCTATGGGGCAATTGCCAAGCAGCTTGGTGAAAAAGATCAACTGTTGGAGCAATTATTAGAAAATGGAAGAAGCTAAACATGACTGTCAATCTCCCTCGGACTGGGGCTCCATGTAAGATCCCACCTCGTGGCGTATCAGTGATCCTAAGAAAGGTGAGGAATCAGCCCAGAACTGCACAGGAGGAGCTGGTCAATGACCTGAAGAGAGCTGGCACCACTGTTTCCAAGGTTACTGTGGGTAATACACTAAGACGTCATGGGTTAAAATCATGTATGGCACGGAAGATTCCCCTGCTTAAGTCAGCACACGTCCAGGCCCATCTGAAGTTTGCCCATGACCATTTGGATGATCCAGAGGAGTCATGGGAGAAAGTTATTTGGTCAGATGAGACCAAAATAGAACTTTTTGGTCTCATTTCCACTCGCCGTGTTTGGAGGAAGAAGAATGCTGAGTACCATCCCCAAAACACCGTCCCTACTGTGAAGCATGGGCGTGGAAGCATCATGCTTTGGGGGTGTTTTTCTGCACATGGGACAGGACGACTGCACTGTATTAAGGAGAGGATGACCGGGGCCATGTATTGCGAGATTTTGGGGAACAACCTCCTTCCCTCAGTTAGAGCATTGAAGATAGGTTGTGGATGGGTCTTCCAACATGACAATGACCCGAAGCACACGGCCGGGATAACCAAGGAGTGGCTCCGTAAGAAGCATATCAAGGTTCTAGAGTGGCCTAGCCAGTCTCCAGACCTAAACCCAATAGAAAATCTTTGGAGGGAGCTCAAACTCTGTGTTACTCAGCGACAGCTCAGTAACCTGGCTGATCTAGAGAAGATCTGTGTGGAGGAACGGGCCCAAATCCCTGCTGCAGTGTGTGCAAACCTGGTGAAAAACTACAGGAAACGTTTGACCTTTGTAATTGCAAACAAAGTCCACTGTACCAAATATTAACATTGATTTTCACAGCTTTTGAAATACTTATTTGCAGCAGTAACATACAAATAAATTATTTAAAAAAAATCATACATTGTGATTTCCGGTTTTTGTTTTTTATTTATTTTTTTTAGATTATGTCTCTCACAGTGGACATGCACCTAAGATGAAAATTTCAGACCCCTCCATGATTTCTAAGTGGGAGAACTTGCAAAATTGCAGGGTGTTCAAATACTTATTTTCCTCACTGTATATTCAGTTGAATACCCCACAAAGACAAGATATTTAATGTTCAAACTGATGAACTTTATTGTTTTGATGCAAATATTTGCTCATTTTGAAATGGATCCCTGCAACACCTTTCAAAAAAGCTGGGACAGTGGTATGTTTACCACTGTGTTACATCACCTTTCCTTCTAACAACACTCAATAAGTGTTTGGGAACTGAGGACACTAATTGTTGAAGCTTTGTAGGTGGAATTCTGTCCCATTCTGGCTTGACGTACAACTTCAGTTGTTCAACAGTCTGGGGTCTCCGTTGTCGTATTTTGTGCTTCACACATTTTCAGTGGGTGACAGGTCTGGACTGTAGGCAGGCCAGTCTAGTACCCGCACTCTTTTACTACGAAGCCACGCTGTTGTCTTGCTGAAATAAGCAGGGACATCCCTGAAAAAGATGTTGCTTGGATGGCAGCATGTGTTGCTCCAAAACCTGGATGTACCTTTCAGCATTGATGGTGACATCACAGATGTGTAAGTTGCCCATGCCATGGGCACTAGCACACCCCCATACCATCACAGATGCTGGCTTTTGAACTTTGCGCTGGTAACAATCTGGATGATCTTTTTCCTCTTTTGTTGTCATTGTGAGAGGAATTCGGTTGGAAGAAGGAATTCTGGCACTTCCCAGCCACCGTACCAGTGGCTTCCAGTGGATTGTTTGTTGTGACGCTATTCCGAACTTTACACGGTTGTATACGTTTCTTTTATTTCTATTTAGCACTCTTCTGGTTGTTAAGTGTATCTACTCTGAATCTTATTTAACTACAGTCCTGTTGTGAATCGCTAGCGGTTAGCTTTTGCTGGCTATGTTGACAACCCCCCCCCCCCCCCCCCCCCCCCGCTGTTACTTTTATAGCTTTTTCTTTTTTTGCCTGTTTAATACTTCTGTTAGCTTTCAGTGTAACTGCTGTGAATTTTAGGTCATTATTTTACTCCTGTGTAAATCATAGGAGTGGCTAGCATTTTCGCTAGTGGTTAGCTTGCGTTAGCTAGTTTGAGACCCCCCTGTTTGTTTAATACTTCTGTTAGTTTTTTAGTGTAACTGTTGTGAATTTTAGCTTAGTACTTCACTCTTGTGTTAATCGTAGGAGTGGTTTACTTGTAGGAGGGTTTTTTTTTACTGTTCCTCAAGACAAATACTTCTGCTACTTTTTCAGTTTAACTGCTGTAAATTTTAATTCATTTATTTATGTCTGTGTGAATCCTTTGTGCGCCTTAGGAGTTGTTAGCTTATTCATTATTGGTTAGCTCGTGCTTGCTTGGCTATACTGTTGAATTTCCTAGTGCACAAAGTACACTACTTTACACACTCTGTAAATCCTGCATGATGTTAGAAGATAGGGTTGCTCTCTTAGAGAGCCATGTCCGTACGTTAGAACAGCTTCTTAGCTCAGTGGAGTTAGATGTTATTTGTGCACTCCAGATGAGGTTAGTGTTGGGCTGGCTAGCGTGCCCATTAGCATCAGCCTAGAAATGCCAGTGGTGGAGGACGGCTTTTGGACTGTGGGTAGGCGGAGGAAGCCCTGTAGGGCTTGGTTCCCAGTTGTGGTACCCCGTTCATGCTTGCCACTGTGAATCGGTTCTCCCCCTTGGATTTGCCTGATGTGAATTCTCTGAGCCCACGAGTGACTTCCACTCCTGTCTCCAGGCCAAAACACTTTAATGATAGGGGATTCTATCACCCGCAAAGTCAAGTTACAGACGCCGGCTGACGTGAAATGTATTCCTGGGGCCAGAGCTCCTGACATTGCATCCCATCTTAGGGTGCTGACTCTGCAGAAGGGAAGACAGACCAAGGAACATGACATGAGATGTAGTCACATAGTTATTCACGTTGGCACCAATGATGTCAGGATGAAACACTCAGAGGTCACAAAAATGGACACAAAGAGGACTTGTGACCTTGCCAGAAAGATGTGTCGGTATCATTTAATAGTCTCTGGTCCCCTCTCTTCCCCTTCCGGGGTACTGATGAGGCGTTTAGCAGGCTGACATCATTAAATAGATGGCTGGTGCAATTTTGTAGACAGCAAGGCTTTAGCTTTATTGATAACTGGTGTTTGTCCTGGGGCCGCCATGGCTTGCTGATGTCAGACAGCCTCCACCCTACTGGGGAAGGCGCCGCCATCTTGTCTGCGAACATTGATAGAGTTCTACAGGGAGGGGAACATTAGGAATTTACAGCAGGCCATGGAACAGGTAAGTAGAGACCTTGCAAGGCTTATGACAAATGTGGGTGTGGAATCCATTAGCTTAGCGGGGAAATTAGTGCAGAAAATCCACTATGGTGATAGTGCAGTTTATCTGCCAGGGAGGGAAATTCAACAAGTTGAGACTGTGGCCTGCTTCCGTAGACGTATCCATAAAAATCATAGACAAATATGTAGGGATGGGTATCGGGAACCGGTTTCCTTTCGGGTATCGTTAAGAAATTATTCGATCCACCGACATCAATAACCTTTTTGCGTAATGATTCCCTTATTCGTCCTTCAGAGTGGCTGTTGTTTTTGGGGGTGTTTGTCAGGAAAATGATCATTCCTCTACAATGATTACAGACCCTGCAGTGGCTCTGTAATCAACCGTTTCTGCATCGTGGCTTTGCTTTGAACCTTGAACCAATTGAAGCAGTGATTCGCAGATCAAAGCAGTGCCTCAACCCGCTGCTAACACGTTAGCATGTCTATGGCATTTTCATCAATGTTAAAGTTAGCATTGAGCTGTTTGCATCTCAGTACGTTTGTGTGCATTTATTTTCTGTATAATAATTAATGGCTCAGCGCCTGTTGTCGTAAAAGAGTCAGATTGTATTTTTTTATTTATTTGTATTCATATGTTAATAATTATAGCAACAACAACAATAATAGTAATAATAATTCATAATATCTAATAATGCTACAATACAATTTTAGAGAAAGAGACAAAAAACCCTGATGAAACAAAACACAACAGAAAAGATAGAACCAACTAACAATGAAAATAAATAAATACATATAGAAATAAATAACAGTTTCCTGTGAACATCTAGTGACTCTTACATCTCAGTTTCATCCCTGTTTTATTTAAGTTTAATGACAATTGTTTCAGTCAAACCTTATTGTCAATTTGTTCATTTCTTCAGGGATTTCCTCCAGAACTATCTGCCAAGTTAGAAAACTGCTGCATCCTAGTAAGGGCAGAATACTACTGGAATGAATTTGAATAAGGAAAGTTGGGTTTTTTCTCACCAAAATGGATGCTGCACTCACTGCAGTTATTGTCTGGAATAGTCCCAGATTGCATTTCAGAGCTTCGAGAATTCAGACATGTTTGTGCGGGTGATGTTGGAGGGTAATTTTGGGTTTCAGCTTTTTTTGTTTTTCCACCACTTTCATCCCTGAATATGTCAGTTGTGAGTCACTTTTGTGTGGATTAAAGTCACTATCTGGGTCTCCTGTCTTGTTGCGAGAAAGAAATGAGAATCGTCCTCCATTCTGTTCACATAGCTCCAAATGCTGTGCGACACTCTGCCAAGTCAAGTTAGAATGATAGAGTCCAGTCAGAATTAATCACTTCAAAGCGAAATGCCGTTTAAATCAAATGACACCTCTTTCCAAATGTTGTAATACAAACAAACTTCAGTCAATCAAAACTTTTTTTTTCCTCCCAAAATGAGATGTCCTGCACTGACATGCAGCAGCTGGGTGAGCCCAGCTCAGAGGTATGGAGAGACAGACATTTGTGCCAAAATGTCTGAAAGGAAATGCTTTTGACAAAAACTACAGATTTTATTTATTTTTATTTATGTCCAGAGATCAAGGATCCAGTGACCAATTTAAAATGTTGACATAGAAAACCTGTAAAGCCTACTCTTAGTACACAGAAAATTCACAAGAGGTATCGATAAGGGAATCGGATTGATAAGCCAAGTAGCCAAGTGCTTGCTCACAGGGGGTCGTTTTGACCGTTGGGGTTTTACATAATTATTGTATGGCCTTGCCTTACAATATAAAGCGCCTTGGGGCAACTGTTTGTTGTGATTTGGCGCTATATAAAAAAATTGATTGATTGATTGATAAGCGGAATCGATAATGGCATCGATATTGATAAAATCTTATCAATACCCATCCCTAGGGATATCCTTTGCAAACTTAATGCCCATTACTACATTGGATGATGTTGAATTTGAGGATGGCCCAATGGTTTTTCCAGTAATATCAAAGATTTTGTGTCTGCTACCTACAACGCACGTGGAATGTCTCAAATCTAAACCTACTTCTAGGCATCTTATATATGCTACTCTGGAACCATCCCTAAACCCAAACAGTTCAACTGTCAACCCCACTGTGGTCCTTAGTCTGGGTCTCATTAACATAAGATCACTATCCGCAAAATCATTGTTGATTAATGATCTAATTATTGATCATCACTTAGATATGATTTGTTTATGTGAAACCTGGCTTAAACCTACAGCTGTCCTCCCCTTAAATGAGGCCTGCCCACCAGCATATATATTTAGTCACGTCCCTCGTGATGCGAAGCAAGGCGGGGGTGTTCCTCTTATTTATAAATCTAGATTTAGCTTATTAACTGTTGGGGGTCACAAATACAGCTCGTTTGAGCATCTGATTCTCCGCTGTGCTCAGGATATTACGCATTGCCAAGGTCAGGAGAATAAAAATCAGCCATATTACTTTGTCACTGTATATAGGCCTCCTGGCCCACATTCTGAATTCTTAGATGAATTTGGTGCATTCATCTCTAACTTGTCAACTAGTGCAGATAACATTCTGATCATTGGTGACTTTAACGTTCATATAAATAAGCCTTCTGTCCCCCTGCAAATTATTTATGGAAATTGTGGATGCATTAGGATTTCAGCAATGCATTCGGGACTCGATGCACATTCATGGAAATACCCTGGATTTGGTTCTCGCATGTGGTATTGCTGTCATGAATATTGACATCATGCCTCTTACATCAGTAGTCTCTGATCTCTCACTTATTAAGTTTACAGTTTTGTTGCCGTGTTTTGTGGAACAACAATCTTATTTATCACAACGGCGATGCATCAACTCCTCAAGTAAGACTGAACTCGAAGCTAGACTGCCTGATGTCTTAGCTTCACATGTGGCAAATACCCAATCAGTAGACAGTCTTGTGGATAGTTTAAACTCAGTGCTAAAAACTAAACTCGACATGATTGCGTCACCTGTGTTAAAACCGCACTTCCCCAAGACACAGTCACCTTGGTTCAGTGATTACCTGCGTGACCTCAAGCATAAGGCTAGAGGTCTAGAACGGAAATGGCGTAGTTCAAAATTAGAAGTATTCCACCTTGCGTGGTGTGATGCTATCTTAGACTATAAGCATGCATTGCTGGCTATAAAGTGGACCTATTACTCTGATTTGATCAACAAAAACAGGCATAACTCAAAGTTCTTGTTCGACACGGTGGCAACAGTTATTCATGGATACCTACCTGTAGTTTGCTCTCCTTTTACAGCACAAGATTTCCTGGATTATTTTGAGAAGAAAATAGAACACATTAGGTTAAACATATCCCAGCATGCCTCAACCCAGCCACTAGACCCTGCTATTGAGGTGGGAGCCATTACTGAGGTGTTACCTGGATTTACAGAATTTGACGAAACTCATAATGTCAACAAAAAGCACAAACTGTTTATTTGATGCTATACCAACAAAACTTTTTAAGGATCTGTGGCCCACTCTTGGGCCAACTGTGCTGGAAATGATTAATCTTTCTTTAACTTCTGGATCTGTTCCTAAATGTTTCAAATCTGCAGTGGTTAAACCATTACTTAAGAAACCTAATCTTGACCTTAGTGTATTGAAAAACTATCAGCTGATATCAAATCTATCATTTTGCTCTAAAATTTTGGAAAAAGTGGTGTCACAGCAGCTTGTGGGCTATCTTACTGAGAATAATCTCTTTGAGCCACTGCAGTCTGCTTTTAGAAAATATCATTCCACAGAGACGTAAGTAAGTCCCTTCGGCTGCTCCCTTGTTTTGTACTCAGGTTCGCCACATCAAATCCAAGGTGGATCTGCATGTTGAATTGGCACAAATTTTACGCTGGATGCCCTTCCTGACGGGAGTCCGTCTTAGGCCCCCTGCTTTTCTCCCTTTATATGGAACCCCTTGGGCATATATTACGGCATTTTTGGCACTACCTTTCACTGCTATGCTGATGATACTCAGTTATACATGCCGATAACTGCTGGTAATCTTGTTCACATAAAATCCTGAGAAGATTGCCTTGCATTAGTGAGAAGCTGGATGTCTAGAAACTTCCTACTTTTAAACTCTGATAAGACTAAAATGATGGTTCTTGGACCAGTGAGACATCGGCATCAATTTGACCAGTTAACGCTTAGCCTAGGCTCATGTGTCATACATCACACTGACAAAGTGAGGAACCTTGGGGTAATTTTTGATCCTACATTGTCCTTTGACCTCCACATTAGAAAAATCATGAGGACTGCTTTCTTAGCGAAGATTTGTCCCATCCTGTCTATGGCTGATGCTGAGACCCTGATCCATGTGTTTATCACTTCTAGATTGGTCTACTGTAATATTCTATTTTCTGGTTTATTGCAGTCCAGCATTAGGGCTCTCCAGTTCGTTCAAAATGCTGCTGCCACACTTTTGACACGAAGCAGAAAGTTGACCACATTACCCCATTTTGGCATCCATTCACTGGCTTCCTGTCCCAGGAGATCAGATTTTAGGTTCTGCTACTAGTCTATAAAACTAGCGGACTAGCACCTCCCTACCTAGCTGAACTAATTAAACCCTACGTAGCGGGTCGGGCTTTGCATTCTCAGGGTGCAGGTCTACTTTGTGTACCTAGGGTGAATAAGAAGTCTGCGGGGCATAGAGCTTTCTCTTATCGTGCACCTTTTCTGTGGAATGATCTCCCTGCATTAATAAAACAGTCAGATTCTGTGTAGACTTTCAAGTCCAGACTTAAGACGCACTTATTTTCCCTCATATGGCTAGCATACTGGCATAGTATAGTTCTATGCTTTTTACTCTTTTAATTCATTTTATTAGGAAACGGAGCGTGCCGAGGCCTCAGCTTTACCTAAATTCTGGGTCTTTCAGTGAAGCTTAGGGCTAGTGGCTGGCGATCACCTTAGTATTTCCTTATGCAGCTCCATCCAGAGATGGGTGTGGTATTTGTGCTGGGGACCCTCCTGTCCTGTGCACCAACAGCATTTCCTGTATATTCGTTTTGTGAATTGTTCTGTAATTTGTGTCTGTAGCAAGGCCCAAGCAGAGGGTCACCCCTTTGAGTCTGGTCTGCTTGAGGTTTCTTCTTCAGAGGGAGTTTTTCCTTACCACTGCTGCTCTGGGGGTTAGTAAGGTTAGGGTGATTCTATGGTAACGGAATTACATTGACGGGAAAATCTGGCCATATTTTAGCTCCCCATAAAAAATGTGCTCCTATTGTAATTCCGTTACCATAGAATCGCCCGTTAGACCTTACTTGTGTGAAGCATCTTGAGGCAACTCTCTTGTGATTTGGCGCTATATAAATGAAAATAAATTAAAAATTGAAACTGAAAATTGAAATTGCCCGGAGGACACGACGTCCATGATTTCCAAAAACCATTTGAAATGTGGACTCATCAAACCACAGCACACTTTTCACTTTGCGTCTGTCCATTTCAAATGAGCTCCGGCCCAGAGAAGGCAGCGACGTTTCTGGATGTTGTTGATGTATGGCTTTCCCTTTGCATGGTAGAGTTTGAACTTGCACTTGTTGGTGTTGCGACAAACTTTGTTAACTGACAGTGGTTTTCTGAAGTGTTTCTGAGCCCACTTGGTGAGCTCCTTTTCACAATAATATCGTTTTTAATGCAGTGCCGCCTGAGGGATCGAAGGTTTCTGAGCCCACTTGGTGAGCTCCTTTTCACAATGATATCGTTTTTAATGCAGTGCCGCCTGAGGGATCGAAGGTCACGGGCATTCAATGTTGGTTTTCAGCCTTGCCCCTTACGTGCAGAAAGTTCTCCAGATTCTCTGAATCTTCTGATTATATTATGGACTGTAGATGATGGAATCCCTAATTCCCTTCAATTGAACGTTGAGAAACATAAAGCTTATCAGTTTGAACATTAAGTATCTTGTCTTTGTGGTGTATTCAATTGAATATAGGTTGAAGAGGATTTGCAAATCATTGTATTCTGTTTTTATTTACATTTCACACAACATCCCAACTTCATTGGAATTGGGGTTGTACAAGAAAGAAAGAAGTTAGCTGACTTTAAGTTAACAGAACTAAATTTAGTGGAAAATAATTGGTCAGTTAATGGTTTTCAAAGATAGCTGGAAAGCTAATCTGCAAATGGAAGCGTTAGGTTCGCTAATTAGCTGTTAGCTGATGAGTAGATGTGTCCACCACTGCATCCCAGCATGATTGACTTGTGCTGAAATGATACTTGAAAACATGTTGATGGTTGTCTTATTTGCACAGTTGGATTATGTCGCTGAGTCACTTGTCTTTCCTCAAGACCGTTTCTTTTCCTAAATTGTATGTTATCTCTTATAATTTCCTGTTCTTCCATTGACACCCTTTTCTCTCTTTTGTCTTTTTCATCCAGGTTGTGGGAACAGTAGTATGAGTGCCGACATGTACAGCGCTGGTTACCATTCCATCACCAACATTGATTTCTCCTCAGTGTGCATCAGTGCCATGAGTGCCAGGCACAGCGATTGTCCGGGCATGAGCTGGCAACAGATGGACATGTCCCAGCTCTCCTTCCGCGACGAGTCCTTTGATGTCGTTCTGGAGAAGGCCACACTGGACTCTGTAATGGTGATTGAGAAAAACCCTTGGAATGTGTCCCCTCAAACGACCTCTCTCATTCACCAGGCACTGACAGAGGTATTGTTGCCATTTTGCCTTAAATCAGCCATAACTTATGGAATTGAATGAATGAATGATTTATTCAGCATGCACGAACAAAGTCTCTGATTTACAAAACAAGTCAAGAGAAAACAAATTAAAACATATAGAACAAAACTCAAACAATTTACCAGTTTAGTGCTGCTGAAAGGGTGTGGGCAGAAGCAAAAGCTTATAAATGTCCACCCTGTATATCAGTTTCTGTGTACAAACAAAAAATAAACACGAAAAACAGTTACCAGTCAGCAGTGTACCACAGTGAAACAAAGTAATACAACAGACAGACAAACAAAAAATAGTCACACAGCCAATTTACTTAATTACGCAAACTATAACAAGTTAATATATTATTTTTATACAGTCTTTTAAAACAAGCCAATGTACTTGATACTTTAATACAATCTAAACAATCCTTCCACACTCTAACACCCTTTACGGAAATGCAGTGACTTTTAGCAGTAGTTCGAATCTTTCTTCTATCAAACACAAAAGATCCACGCAAATTATAACTGGACTCTCTCATTTTAAACAGCTCCTGGACATGTTGAGGCAAGAGTCCATTTTTAACTTTATACATTATCTGTATTGTAAAATAATCAACCAAGTCATAAAATTTCAAAAACTGAAGACGAACAAACAATGAATTTGTTGGTTCATGATATGGTTTTTTACTTATCACTCTTATAGATTTTTTTTTTAACAGAAATATTGGATTAGTATTTATTTTATATGTAAGATGTTGGGGGAGAAAGTATTGTACTTTGTACAAGATAGCAATAACTTTTGATGTTTTGGACTCAATATGTTTTATGAGTTTTCCAACTGAGCTTGTCATCAACAAAAACTCCAAGAAATTTAGTTTGAGATACAATTTTAATTTCAATGCCATTCAACAATAATTTACTACTTAAATTTCTGGGCTTATTTCCAAATATAATGCACTTACTTTTACCGAAATGAAGTGATAATTTATTAGAGTCAAACCAGCATTTAAATTTTTGCAGTTCCCTCTCCACCAAGTCCAAGAGCTGTCTCAAATGATCTCCACTACCAATCACAGTTGTATCATCAGCAAACAAAATACAACTCAAAGACTTAGAAACCAAACCTATATCATTAATAAACAGCAAAAACAATAATGGCCCGAGAACTGACCCCTGGGGCACTCCACATGTAATCCTCAAAAATTCTGATTTTATCCCACCAAGGTGAACACTGATATCATTACATAAATAATTAGCTATCCAGTTAAAGGCCAGTCCTCTAATACCATACATCTGTAATTTCTCCAATAATACGGTATGATCAATAGTATGAAATGCTTTCTGTAAGTAAAAAAAAAAAACCCCAACAGTGTATTGCTTCTCTATTGCATTTGTAACTTGTTCCACAAAGTCTATTAAAGCCAAAGAAGTTGTTTGATTTTTTCTGATTCATACCATTGTACTGTAGGTATTAAATAAAAAAACTGTTCTGGTTCTGAAAAGGGGTAGACTTGCTTTATATTTGCTATTGTTGATGCATGTAACACAAAAAGTGTAACTGTTGTGAGCATTTCAGACTTTTTGACCAGGGCTGTTGCACTTTACCAGGGCCTTGGGCCTGCTGTATTTTGTGACTTGGTGTTCAAGGGGATGTGCAGCAGAATATTGAAGATTTTCAGATTATTTATTAAATATTATTTATTGTGATTATTTATTTAGGTAAAAACACAATATCCCAAGTAGAATTTCATATACTAATGAAACTGTGAACTTTTATTGAAAGAATAGCCCCTTGAAATGCAGTATTTCATTTTTTGATATGTCCAGTACAAGAGAATATTTTGTAAGAAATGCAAGAAAGCATTTTTTTTAATATATCAAAAATACTTTTTCTTTGTATTCCATGAAATAGAAAAATCCAGTATATTTTGCACTGTCTACAATTTACTCATTTGTGTATTGCTTCCTGGCCTATACATTTGAAATTTAGCAAGTAAATAGCCCAGAAAGGTTTCACATTAAATACTGATTTAAATCATATTGGCACAAATTCTTGGAATGGTGTCACACTTTTTCAGACCTAATTTTTACCAAGAGCAAGAATGTTTCTACATAAATTAACCCCAGCACTTGTTATTCTAACATGTTGAAAATGTTTGACATAACATGAGACTTTTAATGTTAAGATTTCCCTGGTATTTATGTGCAGTTTCTTGTAAGAAATAGTCTACATCCGAATACTCATTGTAGCTTCTATGTAGTAGACAGAAAGCAGTATATTCCAGTTGGTGCGGTGTCTGATTACTCACTAGGCATTTAGTAGTAGTCGAACATTTCCCAGATGGGCTACTACCTCTGTAGTGTGCAAAAAGACATCGCTACACTGTCTCATGATGCAGTTGGAGCCTGGTAACTGAAGAAAGACTTCCTGGAAAAATTCATAAAAGATAATGGACATACATGAAAATGGTTACAGCGTCCAATGGGCCGTAGCATTGTACATATATTCATCAGGAACAGTTTAAAAGGTTTTCTGTTGGAAAATAGAAATGCTTTCAGTGTACAGTATGTGGGTATATGTATATGCATCATCCAGGTCAAAGAACAGGTATGATGACAATGGTGTAAAAGGTCAGAATTGTGTCCAAAAGGTATGTCCCCACTCCTGGCTTGCTTACTTCTCACATACACTACAATAACATTTTGGTCGTATGTACTAACTGACATTAGTACACACTATATATTCAGGTGCAAGGAAAGCCAAGTGATCGCTGTTTGTTCTATTGTTTTATGTCTCCTGGTAACTACTCTCAGTAAGTAGCTGCTCACTAATGCCACTTGCTGTTTTGGAGGATGTTGCAGGATGGTAACAGGCACATGCCACAGGCTATGGCCATAGCATAAAGTATAAAGGACTAACTGATGTTTATGCACATATTTAAGACTGCTCTCACAGATCCAAGCTCAAGTTTGTGGTTTGGTTTATATGGATGGTCAGAGTCAAATGGAAATGGGTTCCCATTCTGAAAGAACCAGTAATTAATTTAACATAATTTTATTAGGATTCCAGTGGTTCAAAGTTGACAGCAAGTGGTTAACCACTTTCTATTTCCTGAAGCATTGCCAAGTATGTGGTTCATTCTTTGGGTTGACCTCTGTCTGAGTTGACAAATATGTTCACACGACACATTTACATGTTTGTGTATCTCATGTCTCTTTGATAGAACGACTTACAGCTGCCCCCCGTTTTTACAGGGTCACCACTTTGAATTCAGCACAGATCCACATTGGTATTTGGCACAAGACTTACCCTTCTTGATGCAACGTCATCCATCTGATAGAACACATATTATAATTTTTTGTAATGACAGCTGGCTGCCCTCATATTGTAAATCTCAAAGGACCTTTGAGTGCACAGTAGTTCTGCTGCTGAATAGGTATATTTTGGACGTGGGTGACGGACTGCAGCTACTGCAGACGCATTGCTGACTTGTTGCTTTTGGACAAACTGTAGTGTAGACGAGGAATAGTAAGCAACACCCAGCACTGACCTTCATGTTGTGTGACTTTTCATTTTTGTGCAAACCACAATAACATACCCACAGTACATACTTGCATAATATAAATGCATTGCTACCGCAGCTTGACTGTAAATGACGTCTTTATGAAGTTAGTAAAAAAAAAAAAGTGTTATTGACTCTCATCTCTGCAGGCCATCACCTGCATTTTCCCAGCATACAATGCCCTTCAGCTGCTGGATTCACCATTTGTGTCAACATGAGAATGTCAGTGATTTGGCTTTCAGTCATGCTTGACCTTCACACAAGCGAATGCTCTTTTACACTAAAATAGGAGGATCTGCAGCTCTGAATGAGGAGAAACATAACACATAATGGGCGCATTGGTGCTCATTTGGAATACAAATACTAAGTCCCTTTGACTTCTCCCTTTTTTTTTTGCTCACCTGGACCACCTTGTGCTCTGGTGCATCTGTCCATGTTGGCCCAGCCTATGTCCATTTTGTAGCTCAAAGTCCATTTTGATTTATTCCTGTTCTTGTCAAAAACCTTTTCAATCAATCAATCAATCAACATTTATTTATAAAGCGCTTTACAGCACCGACTGGTGTCCAAAGTGCTTAACATTAAAAATACAAATTTACAAAATAAAACACATATAAAATAAAATTTTAAAACAACACATAAAAAAAAGAACATAAAAATAACAGAACATGTCACCTCCCCACTAAGTGTTAAAAGCCAGTTTAAATAAATAAGTCTTTAACTTAGATTTAAAAAGTGCTAGGTCAGGAATAGTACGTAACTCAAGAGGTAGCTCATTCCACAGTCTGGGGCCAGCTACCACGAAAGCATGATCACCCCAGCGTTTATATCTTGACCTTGGAACATCTAAGTAAAGCTGGCCAGACGCCCTTAACGTCCTACTGTAGGTGCACAAAGTTAAAATTTCAGACAAGTAGGGAGGTGCAAGGCCATAAATAGCTTTAAAAACAAACATTAAAATTTTAAAATCAATTCTAAAACGAACTGGAAGCCAGTGGAATGAGTATAGGATGGGCGCAATATGCTCACGTCTAGAAGTGTTTGTCAAAAGACGAGCAGCAGCATTCTGCACCAACTGGAGACGCACAAGAGACGACTGATTAATGCCCGCATAAAGTGCATTACAATAATCAAGTCTGGAGCTGATGAAAGCATGAATGGCCGTCTCAAGATCACGTCTACTGAGAAAGTGCTTTATTTTAGCCAAGAGGCGAAGTTGGAAAAAACTACCTTTGACAACAGAATTTATCTGTTGATCGAACCTCAAACAGCTGTCAAATATCACTCCCAAATTCTTGACAGCTGGTTTTACATAGTTAGCCAAAGCACCAAAATTTGGTGTTACCACATTTGGTATGCCAGTGCGCTCAAACACCATGATCTCAGTTTTACCATCATTCAGGTAAAGGAAGTTTCGGGACAGCCACTGCTTTACATCACAAATACAATTAAATAATGATGACAAAGCATCACTCCCATTAGTCCTCACAGGCAGATAGATTTGCAGATCATCTGCATAACAATGAAAGGACAAATTGTGCTGGGTTATAATTGACCCCAATGGCAGAATGTACAAAGAAAATAGAATCGGCCCAAGGACAGATCCCTGCGGCACTCCACAGCACAGAGGAGCAGTTGATGAGGAAAGGTCCCCAATCATGACAGAAAACTACTCTACTTTTAAGATTAGGCTTAAAACTTTCCTTTTTGCTAAGGCTTATAGTTAGGGCTGGATCGGGTGACCCTGGACCATCCCTTGGTTATGTTGCTTTAGACGTAGACTGTGGGGGGTTCCCATGATGCACTGTTTCTTTCTCTTTTTGCTCCGTATGCATCACTCTGCATTTAATCATTAGTGATCGATCTCTGCCCCCCTTCTCGGCATGTCTTTTTCCTGGTTCTTTCCCTCAGCCCCAACCAGTCTCAGCAGAAGACTGCCCCTCCCTGAGCCTGGTTCTGCTGGAGGTTTCTTCCTGTTAAAAGGGAGTTTTTCCTTCCCACTGTGGCCAAGTGCTTGCTCATAGGGGGTCGTTTTGACCGTTGGGGTTTTCATAATTATTGTATGGCCTTGCCTTACAATGTGGAGCGCCTTGGGGCAACTGTTTGTTGTGATTTGGCGCTATATAAGAAAAAAAAAGTTGAGTTTAAAAGTTGAGTTGAGAAAAGCTCCTTTCAGCCAAATATGATCTAAACCACTCAAGTGCAGTACCATGAATGCCAATAAAATGTTCCAACCGGGAAACAAGTACTGTGTGATCCACAGTATCAAAGGCTGCTGTGAGGTCCAACAGAACCAGCACAACAGGATTCCCTGCATCCACCGACAGAGTAATATCATTATGAACTTTTAAAAGTGCTGACTCAGTGCTGTGTCGCGATCTAAACCCAGACTGGAATTTTTCAAGGATGAGATTGTCTTCTAAAAATGATTGTAACTGTAAAAAGACAACCTTTTCTAAAACCTTAGATAGAAATGGCAGATGAGAGACAGGTCTAAAATTGGATAAAACTGATGAGTCCAGGTGAGGTTTTTTAAGAAGAGGTCGAACCACAGCATGTTTAAAAGCAGCTGGAACAGACCCTGATCTAAGACAAGCATTGATAAAAGTTAGGAGACCCGCCCCAACAGTATTAAAAACCTCCTTCAGCACCTTAGCTGGAACAACATCAAAAGGACAACTTGTAGATTTTATGTGTTTTACAACATCAGCGAGAGATGCAAAAGAAATGGGCTCAAACTGTTCGAGCACAGCAGAATGTGCACGAGGAGCAGACAACTCAACATTACAGTTCTGATCAGCGTTCTGTCTGACTGATGAAACCTTATCAATAAAAAACTGAAGAAACTCCTCACAGGTTGTGGTTGTAGCGTCCAACAAAACAGAGGTGTGTGGATTTACAACTGAGTTTATAGACTGAAATAACACACTGGGACGATGACAACTGCTCGAAATAATATGAGACAGATATTGTGCTTTTGCCTCCTTCACAGCCTTCTGATAGTCAGTTAGACTGTCCCTCAGAAAACCCAGAGACACCTGTAGTTTGTCCTTTTTCCATTTTCTCTCCGCCCGTCTGCAGCGTTGCCTGAGGGCACGGGTCGTGGCATTTAACCAGGGGTCGGATTTTGATTTCCTGGATTTGCAGCGCATCGGTGCAACAGAGTCCAAAATGACTGTGCATGTAGAGTGGAAAGAAGAGAGGATGTTATCTGGGAGTAATGGAGAAACCAGTCCATTCATGGCATAAAACTGAGAGTCCATGAAGGCAGCAGCAAAGTCCCCCGCTGTCGAGGAGGTGACCAAACGGCGGCGAGAGACAGGAACAAGTGGCTTACTAGCAGATGGAGGAGCAATAAATTCAAAAATAACAGGAAAGTGATCTGAAATAGCAATGTCTGATATGTCCTTAAGTGAAACTGAGAGCCCAAAAGAAATAACCAGGTCCAAGGTGTGTCCAAGATTATGTGTTGGTCCATCCACAACTTGTGTTAGACCAAAAGAGTTCAGGAGGCTTTTAAAATCATCAGCCAGCTGATTAGAAGGACAACAGATATGAATATTAAAATCACCACAGACCAAAAATTTGTCATATTTTGGAATAAAATCTGCCAGAAACTCAGAAAACTCCTGAATAAAACCCTTATTAAATTTTGGTGGACGATAAACAACAGCACAGAGCACAGGACAGTCGAACTCCATCACAAACAACTGAAGTTCAAAAGTGGAGTAGGCATTAGAAGATAAAAATCGGCATTTAAAACTGTCTTTAAAAATCGTGGCCACACCCCCGCCTCGACCTGATGCGCGCAGGGAGCTGAAAAATGAGCAGCTGGGGGGGAGGAGCTCAGAAAAGGCGCTATTTTCACCTGGTTTCAACCAGGTCTCCGTTAACAGGAGAAAGTCCAGATCACGACTGGAGAAAAAGTCATTCAAAATGAAAGTCTTACTTGTGAGTGACCTTGTGTTGACGAGCGCCACACGGACTGAGCGCACGTCAGTCTGCTGCGAGACATGACTGAGCGGGCGCAGGTTCTCCTGCACGCAGCCACGACTGCAGCTCCTTTTATTGCGCAGACACTGTAAGTGGGACACCAATGAAACTCCTCACATATCTTCCCCAGGGCACCCACTGCTCATTGAAAAAAAATGTACACTTAAAAAACCACATGTTGGTGCTATAATAACTACATTTACCTTTTGGCTCATTACTCCTGAACCGTAACAAACAGAATAAAGCAGAATATATCACACGGCCTGAATCACAATTTCGGCTTTTGGAAAAGCAACCTGGGTTCAAAGAAAGGGTTTTTTCTTTTCTATGACCAGTTCTCCTTTGCCTGCAGACGATAGAGCAGTTTATTCTGGAACCCGCTCTTCTCTGTTTGTAGAGGATAGAACTGCGCATCTACTACAATAAACTACGTCTGCAAAAATGTTAGCAGTCTAAAAATTATCAGACCAAAACTTATCGGAAGATAATTGGTCCGATGATTGTTTTCAAAGTTATCTGAAAAGCTAATCCTATAATGAAAACATTATCTTTGATAATAGCGGATTAGCAGAACTGTGCCCACCACTGGTGCAGGACCAGCTTCCATCCATCATGTCAGCAGTGGACGTGTCACCTGGGCAGAGTATATTCCAAAAGCAGACTGCAGTGTGCTGCGTCAACTTCACCCATGGCATGTTTTTCTATTCATTGCTAACTTCTGCACAACCTTTAAGGACAGACTGTATCAGTGCCAACATGTGGTCAGGAGTAGAACTGATTCAGCTCCCTGGACATGTTTTGCTGTGGATATCACAGTTAAACATATGGAGGTCTCTGGGATATATTAGAATGTGATGTGTTTTTCATGTACAGAGGGATGGAACACTAGAGATAAAAAGACTACTAATTAAATTTGAAGGTTTTCAGCGCTTTTACGATCATATGCAGGCCGAGCATGAAGCAAGTAGAATGAGAATCAGGACCTCCAAATCTGAGACCATGATCCTCTGTCGGAAAAGAGTGGATTGTCCCCTGTAGGTCAGGCGAGTTATTGCTCCAAGTGGAAGAGTATCAGTGTAATTAATGTGGGTTCTTGCTCATGAGGGGGGTTAAGTTGGGGCATGAGACCGACAGATGGATTGGGGCGATGTATGAGGTTTTACAGACACTGTGCCAGACCATTGTGGTGAAGAAAGAGCTGAGCCACAAGGTGCAGCTCTCAATTTACCAGTCAGTTTACGCTCCTATCCTCACCTACTATGGTCATGAATTTTGGGTAATGACTGAAAGAATAAAGTCTTGGATACAAGCAGTGGAAATTAGATTCCTCTGTAGAGTATCTGGGCTTGACTATCCGGGAGGGACTTGAGGTAGAGTCACTGCTTCTTCTTCATCTGGTGAGGATACCCCCCGCTCATCTTCCTGGGGAGGTCTTCCAGGCACGTTCAACTGGGAGGAGACCCAGAGGAAGCTCCCAGCTGGCTTGGGAACACCTTGGAATCCCCTGGGAAGAGTTAAGAGGACATGGACAGAGATAGGGAAGTGCAGGGTAGCTGCTTGGTCGCCTGCCACCAGAACCTAGACCTGCATACGTGGCAGAAAATGAATGAATAAATGAAAAACCCCTACATCCTACACACTGTAGCTTTACTGAGTCCATTTCTTTTTTGTTACATGTAATTTAACTGTGGTTTTATGTTGGTAAGTGAAGTATAATCAGTGCGTCACATTGCAGACGCTCTTTTATAGGTAGGTTAATTCCTTGGGGGGGAAAGGAACATTGCTAAGAGAATATGAGGTCATCCACTTTCAGCTCAGCTTTTATTAATACAAGAATAACCTGTGACAGACTTGGGTCACAAAACAAACATTGGTGTGCGCTCTATTAGAGCTAGTCGAGCTTTCAAAGATCTCACTCTTGCAGGATGCATTAAAGTGCCAACGCTGTCCTGGTTGTTCTTCTCGAACAGAAGGAAGAATTAAAGCAGGATCAGCGGCTGTGTTTGGAGGACAGATGGGAGGATTTTATTTTATTTCAGAAGGAACAAATTAGAAGTCACAAAGCAGTGGCAGCTGAGTTCCTCACTTGTCATCACCTGCTGTCAGACTTCACACCACCTCATCACTCCTTCCCCTCATTTTCACTTTTCACCTGCCTCTCTTGAAATGGTAATTTGCGACTGTGTTCTTGTGGATTTTGTAAGCTGCTTTGGGTGTGACTGTTGACTTTGTTGTGCATCTTTTTCTGTGTGCATACACTTGATAGGCTTGTGCTCTCTCACTGTATAGTCTGTGCATTACAGCAGTCACGATTCCTCTGTGTGCGTGTGTTCTGAAAGAATGTAGGCAGTGGCTTCAGTGCCTAGTTTGCTTTGTGCATAAAATTCCCACAAAACAAAAACTAGGACAGGCACTAAAATAATGCAGGAGGGGAAGAAAAAAGAATGGCTCAGGAGATGCAGGAAAATAGTCCGAATGGAGGTGAAAGTGACAAGAAGGAGCGAGATCCCTGAAGATCCCAGAGTTCTTTGTTTAAAAAAAAAATCACATATGAGAAGGAGGACTGTAAAAAGAGGGTGAAAGAGAGGAGTTATTGAGGAAATGGAGTAAGTAAATCAGAGAAGGAGAATGCAGAGGAAGAAGTGAGCGAGTGGGGGCAACTGTAAATGACAGAAGGCTAATGAGCAGTGTGCCCGTGTGAAACCGATGGGAAGAAAGGAGCAGAGGGAGAGGAAGCGCACAACACACCTCAAGATAAAATCTGCTTCAAGAATGTTTTAACAGAAGCAAGAAGAATTATGTAATTGCCCAGCATGTCAGATGGAAATACATTTGTATTTCACGTTATGATGATGCACTTCTCACTCTGGTTAGTGCTCTTACATCACAACAAGAAGATCCTGTGTTCAAGTCCACACAAGGCCAATTTGTGTGGCGTTTGCATGTTCTCCCTGTGTCTGTGTGCGTTCCATAGATTATATATACTGAAACCCTCCATGATGTCACCTGTAAGTTTACTGGAATGGGATTGACGATCATATAGAGTGGTTCTAGATGCCACCATGTTGCCTGGGCTTAAAGTAGACCTGCTTTGAAATAAATGTAGTCAGATCTCAGAAAGAAATAGCTGATATGTATTTATAAGACCCTTATGAATGCAGTAAAGTAAATCTGCAAGCCCAGATTTGTTTAAAAATGACAAATTTGCAGCTAAACTTTGACCCTTCGTGAAAACTGTTTGTACAACCGGGACATTGCTGTGACGTAAGAGAGAAGACAGAGTGCTAGTGCCTTCAGTCCGATCCTGCGCGTTGAGTGAATGCAATACTAGCTATCTCTCAATTGAAATTGATTTTATCTGTTTGTAATGTTACTGTTATACGAGGGCTGTCAATAAAGTATAGGTCCTTTTTATTTTTTTCAAAAACTATATGGATTTCATTCATATGTTTTTATGTCAGACATGCTTGAACCCTCGTGCGCATGCGTGAGTTTTTCCACGCCTGTCGGTGACGTCATTCGCCTGTGAGCACTCCTTGTGGGAGGAGTCCTCCAGCCCCTCGTCGGAATTCCTTTGTCTGAGAAGTTGCTGAGAGACTGGCACTTTGTTTGATCAAAATTTTTTCTAAACCTGTGAGACACATCGAAGTGGACATGGTTCGAAAAATTAAGCTGGTTTTCGGTGAAAATTTTAACGGCTGATGAGAGATTTTGAGGTGATACTGTCGCTTTAAGGACTTCCCATGGAGCGAGACGTCGCGCAGAGGTCCCAGACGCCGTCGTCAGCCTGTTTCAAGCTGAAAACCTCCACATTTCAGGCTCTATTGATCCAGGACGTCGTGAGAGAACAGAGAAGTTTCAGAAGAAGTCGGTTTCAGCATTTTATCTGGATATTCCACTGTTAAAGGAGATTTTTTTAATGAATAATTAAGGAGTGCTCACAGGCGAATGACGTCACCGACAGGCGTGGAAAAACTCACGCATGCGCACGAGGGTTCAAGCATGTCTGATGTAAAAACATATGAATGAAATCCATGTAGTTTTTGAAAAAATAAAAAGGACCTATACTTTATTGACAGCCCTCGTACACATCCTGGTTTCAACATCCAAAAGTAAGCTGAATGCGAGATACAGCTCTGCATGCTCAGATCAGCGGCGACATCGACAGCGGGCGGCGTTCTTCCCCGACGCTTACTGCGCCAGCCTGCTCGCTAGCGCAGCATGCGGGTCGTCGCGGTAACCCCGACCCCAGCCCTGCCCCGTGAGAAAATATTGGCTTGCATGGAGTCCCTCTGTCCGCTCACTCATACTGCAGCTGCATTGATCATGCAGATCCTACTTACATTGCAAAAAGTCCAGAAAATATCATTTTATGCAGTCCACAAACATTCAGTCTTAGAGCAAGATAATATAAAACTCACCAATAATTGTTTTTACGGGAAAATATGATCAAATGTAGGTCTAGTCTAAAGGCAAAACAATCTTAAACTAGAGGCACTCAGAGAGTGCAAACCTCTGCCAAGGCCATGGGGTCACTGACGCCATAACATCTACACGTCGTGGAATCATCGAACCTAAAAAAGTCTAACAGTGATGTTTGCTCAGTAGTAAACAAAAGTTTCATCTGCTGTGACTGGATAGCATGTATCCTTAGCGCTTGGCATCACAGTTTATTGCAACTTCCCAGAAGCTACTGTCATCTGAGCACTGATATTGATATTGCATGTGCTTATAGACAAAAACAAATAAGAGACAAAATTCAATTTATTATTCAACTAAACTGCAGATATATTAATTTTTTAACATTTATGAAACACTTCTCTAAACAAGGCCATAGGGTCACTGACCCTAAAGAGATTCCCTCCTTGGCACAGTGATCTATTTCTTTTTGTCTCTTTCTCTAAAATTGTATATAATAATCATTAGATTATTAATATATAAACAAAAATAAATTTAAGAAATATTACAATTTGAAAACAAATTCACCCGAACGTGATGACAGCTGCAACTGCTTAATGCTAACTTTTAACATTGAAAATGCCATAGACATGCTAACGCATTAGCATCGGGATCCGGATTGTGATCCGGATAACCACTAAAATTTAATCACTTGTTCCTCTTGTCATTTCCAACCACTCCACAAAATTTCATCAAAATCCGTTCAAAACGTTTTGAGTTATCCTGCTGACAAACAGACAAACAAACAAATGCGACAGAAAACATAACCTCCTTGGCGGAGGTAACAACCTCGAAACGGCGGTAGGCTAAAGACAGTAGATTTTCAATGTGACACCACTCAATCAAATGGGCATATGGAAAAAGTCCCCAAAAATAATTTTCAGGCAAAAATAAAAGAAATGTATACTCACCAAATGTACCACAATATGAAGTTTTAAAAAAAGTCAGTCCTTCCGTATAAGACAATAAAAAGGCGCTTTTGTAAGAGATGCAAACTGACGTAAATCCACAAATTACAGTTGACGCGCGCAATGCATGCTGGGTTAGTGTCTTCTCTCTTACGTCATGGCAACATCTCGGATGTGATGACAGTTTGGCAGAGTGCCAAATTTTAGCTGTAAATTTTTAATTTTTTAAACAAAGATTTCTCTGTTGAATGATAGATCAGGGCTTGCAGATTTACTTTACTACATTCAGAAGGATCTTATGTGTAAGTCATTTTTTGGTCCAAAGATCTGACTGCATTTATTTCAAAGCAGGTCTACTTTAACTCCGCCTAACTCCTGGCTAACTACTAATTTGGTTAATAGGTAGAGCATGGGCAAGACCAGCATGTCCTGTGCAAGAGTAAGATATCCTGGGGGGAGCAAATAAAGCCAGAGCATCCCTCCATCTATCGCATAGTTACCAAGCAAGCGAAGGCTAACAAGCTAACCTTAGTTTAAGTGTTTCAATGCATATATTTATTGACTGGGTAGCAGTGGTGGGCACAGCTAATCAAAAAGTTAGCTTCAATTACAGCTAATCAGCTAACTGAAAAGTTATCTTTTATGACGCTAAACCGATAAACCACCAAAAAAATTTAGCGGAAGCTACAACTAACCGCAAACCGATAACTTTAAGTATTGTGTCTAGTACACTCTCAGCTACTAACAAGCCGATTTTGAGTTTTAACACCGCCACCATTAAGTTGTGATTCAACACCCGTGTGATATAACCAGGCCCTTGTTCTCTGCATTTTGACCCATATACTGAAATGTGTATGGCAAACGGTTGTGGACCTGAATCACAACTTAAACAGACTTTTTGTTTTTGCAAATGGCTTCTTTCTTTCTTCTTTTTTTTTTTTTTTTTTTTTGACAAATGAAAAAAAATTACATATTTTACAAGAGCACATTTATTTGTAAACACCAACACACATGTTTCATTAACTTATGTTGGTTTTTACATAGAATGAATGAATCAACCAGTGTGAGTAGAGGCTCAGGTTACCCATAATCTATTTGGGCATCTGCATGTGTTATGGTCAAAACTTCATAATTAGTGCATTATTTTAAAATTCAAAGATAGGTGTTATATTTTCACTTTGCACAAACGACGGAGTTGACATTAATGTAGTTATTCTATTCTGATTTAATTTTTGATTTATAAATCAAAACCATAAGTCAAACCTGCTTTCCTTTTCAAGACATCTGTCTCACGGCTGGACCACTGTATGCTATTAAGGATAATTACTTATGTTTTTTGTTTTTTTGTGGCAGCCTGGTGGCCAGACCCCTTCTGCTGGGGTATAGGTGAGCTCAGCTCCTCTCAGTAGAGTAGGGCGATAGCGGAAATTTTGGTATTGATCCGATACCAAGTAAATACAGGCCCAGTATCGCCGATATCGATACCTTTTCATATTTAAGCTTCATAGATCCAAAGGATCCAAAAAACCTAGGATAGAATTTTGCCAAACATTGTACATGCCAACAAAATACTTTATTATCACAATCAACATTTTTGTTTAAAAAAATATCACTCAACACAACTTAAAATCTCCTGAGGTAGAGGTCTGACAAACCACATTACAACAAAATTAACACACCACAACAAATACTATAAACAGTTTCATACTTATTCTGTTTTTCAAGTCGAACAATACAATAAAATAATAAAAAAATAAGGAATTTCTTCCCTTCAGTGCACTTCTCTACATTGTTTCTTAAATAAAGAGTGTAAAAAAATAGAACTTAAAGCAAATTAAAACAATCTTCTGAGGTTAGAGAGCTGACAAACCACAATAGAGGAAAAACTAACACACCACAACAAATATTGTAAACAGTTTCAAACTTGTTCTGTTTTTTCAAGTCGAACAATACAAGAAAATAATTCAAAGAATAAGGAATTTCCTCCCATCAGTGCACTTCTGGCTTTAAACAACATAAAAACAATAAGTGAAAATTAAAGAAAGAAAGTATAAATAAAGTAAGAATATGTTAAGGGCCCACCGCTACACTGTGGGCCCTGTCCCCGTGTTGAGAACAAAGGATTAGAGGTTTTTATTTAACAGTATCATGTTCACAGTGTCACGTGTTGACTCAAGGAGAGCGCTGAGTGGGCAGGCCAGGCTGAGCCTACCTGCATGGCTGTTGACTGGTGCCGCTGAGCCACGTGACGGCGCAGCAACAAAAGACCAGAGGGGGGAGGGTGTGCTGCTCCATGTTGTGTGACACAGCACAGCTCTGCTCTTATAGACAGAGAGTAAACTTTGATGAATCTGCGTGCGCAGCAGTCAGTGCGTGCGGGAGAGAAAAAAAGCTTGAGTATCTTTTTACACGAGGATCGTTCACTATCAATACCAGCATTGGTATCGATATTAGGATCGATCCGCCCACCTCTGCCTCACTGCTGCAAAATATAGCAGACAGGAGCCAACAGGGTTTAAAAATGTTTTTCACCATTACTAACAATGTAAAAAAAAATGTTAGCGGTCTAAAAGTTATCGGAACTATATATATCGGAAGATAATTGGTCCTCTAATGTTTTGTGAAGTTAACTGAAAAGCTAATCTGCTAAAAAAAAAAAAAGTTAGCTTTGCTAACTAGCGGTTAGCAGGTTAGCAGAACTGTGCCCACCACTGCTGGGTAGTGATTTTCATACCAGGTGGCTTAGCTGTGGGTATTAAAAACTGCTAACTGAGTACTAAAAAATGACTCAACAGAAATACTGTTGGGTGCTGGGGCAATTAACTGTAGATCAGACCATATTGTCTCATATTTGTACTAAAATGCACAGAAAGGACAAACATGGTCAAGTCCCCAGCAGCTGTAACTGTCCCTATGCTGCTGTAACATTGTAAATTTTGTAGCCGTGGGAATATTAAAGGATTATTTTATTTTATCTTATCTTAGCTAGCGGTCACCGCTAGCGACTAGTGAGTGGTTGCCTTCACTCAGCATGCTAGCTGTCAGTCAAAGGAACCACACCTCTTATTCATAATGTTATGGCTAAAGTATCTTATACTGATTTGTTTGATAAAAACTCATTCCCTGAACAGTTGTCATGAACAGGGAAAGTAGCATGATAAAAGCATTTTTTGTGAGTGTCCCAGGCTGTAAACCAGTCCTTCTTTGCAGCCTATGTTGATTTTTTAAAGTGATTCATTTGAACACTCCCATTCAAGAATTTATTTGTATGTTACTGCTGCAAATAAGTATTTGAACACCTGTGAAAATCAATGTTAATATTTGGTACAGTAGCCTTTGTTTGCAGTTACAAAGGTCAAACATTTCCTGTAGTTTTTCACCAGGTTTGCACACACTGCAGCAGGGATTTTGGTCCATTCCTCCACACAGATCTTCTCTAGATCTTTCAGGTTTGGAGTTTCAGCTCCCTCCAAAGATTTTCTATTGAGTTCAGGTCTGGAGACTGGCCAGGCCACTCCAGGACCTTTAAATGATTCTTACGGAGCCCCTCCTTAGTTGCCCTGGCTGTGTGTTTGGGGTCATTGCCATGCTGGAAGACCCAGCCATGACCCATCTTCAATGCTCTTACTGAGGGAAGGAGGTTGTTTGCCAAAATCTCGCAATACATGACCCCATCCATCCTCCCTTCAATACGGTGCAGTTGTCCTGTCCCCTTTGTAGAAGAGCACCCCCAGAGTATGATGTTTCTACCCCCATGCTTCACGTTTGGGATGGTTTTCTTGGGGTTGTTCTCATCCTTTAAACATGGTAAGTGGAGTTGATTCCAAAAAGCTCTATTCTGGTCTCATCTGACCACATGACCTTCTCCCGTGCCTCCTCTGGATCATCCAGATGGTCACTGGTGAACTTCAAATGGGCCTGGACATGTGCTGGCTTGAGCAGGGGGACCTTGCTGCCCTGCAGGATTTTAAACCATGACAGCATCATGTGTTACTAATGTAATCTTTGTGACTGTGGTTCCAGCTCTCTTCAGGTCATTGACCAGGTCCTCCTGTGTAGTTCTGAGCTTTCTCAGAATCATCCTTACCCCACAAAGTGAGATCTTGCATGGAATCCCAGACCGAGGGAGATTGACAGTCATCTTGTGTTTCTTCCACTTTCTAATAAATAATCATAACAGTTGTTGTCTTTTACCAATCTGCTTGCCTGTTGTCCTGTAGTCCATCCCAGCCTTGTGCAGGTCTACAGTTTTGTCCCTGGTGTCCTTAGACAGCTCTTTGGTCTTGGCTATGGTGGACAGGTTGGAGTGCAATTGATTGAATGTGTGAACAGGTGTCTTTTATACAGGTAACAAGTTCAAACAGGTGCAATTAATACAGGTAAAGAGTGCAGAATAAGAGGGCTTCTTAAAGAAAAATTAACAGGTCTGTGAGAGCCAGAATTCTTGCTGGTTGTTAGGTGTTGAAATACTTATTTGCAGCAGTAACATACAAATAAATTATTAAAAAAATCATACATTGTGATTTCTGGATTTTTTTTTTAGACTATGTCTCTCACAGTGGACATGCACCTAAGATGAAAATTTCAGACCCCTTCATGAGTTCTAAGTGGGAGAACTTGCAAAAGCGCAGGGTGTTCAAATACTTATTTTCCTCACTGTATTTACAAATACAGATTTATTTGTAAAAATCAACACACACGTTACAGTAACTTGTGTGTTGGTTTTTATAAATCGATCAACCACTGATGACAGAAGGCTCCATTTTCCCATAATGCCTTTTGTCATGTGTGTCTGTAAACACTCAAACCTTCAAAATTAATGCATTACTTCAAAACTAAAACATATAGCTGATATTTTCACTTTGTAAAAATGATAGAGGTGACGTTAATTTTGATAACCTTTCATAATTAGTTTGTCTATAATTTTAGCCACAACTCAGAACTGCCTTGCTGTGCACGATTCCTCCGATACGTCTGCACGACCGTATGGCTGTGAAAATAAATTAACTCTCCCTCTCTCTTTCTCTTTCCTTCCTTCCTTCCTTTCTGGTCACCAGGTCTCTTTTGCTGAGAGAAGGCTGATCTTAGACAGAAGCACTGGCTTGTTGTTGTTTGTGATTGCCGTTGAATTTCCTCAGAAGTATCAGTAGCTGCCAGCGTACTGGAGTCGATACAAGCTATCGGTTTAGCACCCTGTGAATTCAGGGCCCTAGCCGGTACATAGGGCTCAACCAGGCCGGCCAGGTAAGGATGTGGCAGTCTATGAACAATTTTATAGGCCAACAATAACACTTTAAAATCCGATCTCAAAGAGACCGGAAGCAAGTGAAGGGGGTAATGTGGTCAATCCTTCTGCTTCGTGTCACAAGTCTGGCAGCAGCATTTTGAACCAGTTGAAGACCCCAGATCCTGGACTGCGGTAAACCAGAAAACAGACCATTACAATAGTCCAATCTGGAAGAAATAAAAGCCTGAATCAAAGTCTCAGCATTAGCCATACACAGGATGGGATGAATCTTTGCTATATTTCTTAGATGGAAGAAAGCAGTCCTCGTAATGTCCCTAATGTGGAGGTCAAAGAACAACGTAGGATCAAAAATTACCCCAAGGTTCCTCACGTTATCAGTATGATGTATAACACTCGAACCTAGGCTAAGCGCTAGCTGATCAAATTGATGCAGATGTCTTGCTGGACCAAGAACCATCATTTCAGTCTTATCAGAGCTCAAAAGTGGAAAGTTACTAGACATCCAACTTCTCACTGCTGCAAGGCAGTCTTCTAAAGATTTTATGTGGACAAGATTTCCAGCAGTTATCAACATGTTAATTGAGCGTCATGAGCATAGCAATGAAAAGCAACCTCAAAATGCGACAATATTTTTCCAAGGGGTGCTATATACAGGGGAAAAAAGCAGGGGGCCCCGAACAGATCCCTGTGGGGGAGGGCAGTTCCAGTAATCCCGAAACGATTTTCCAACCTATTATAACCTATTATAGAACCTTCAGCACCATTTTTTAAAAGATTTAAATGAATTTATTTATATATTTTGACCCTGTGTGATTTTGGTTCATTGTGGGCTGCCAAAATGCACTTTAGCCCTCCGCCCCACGTGTGGATCAGGAGTTGCAGAGCATCCGACGTTAAATATGTGACAGTTCATCATGATCTGCTGTGATGACCTAGAAGGAGCTGCAGCAGCCAAAAGAGAGGAAAAAAATATACAAATGTGGGCATGATAATATAAATGCCAAACATGTTGACTACAACTTTAATGCAGCAGAAATCTGTCTCTCACTCTCACACACACACACACACACACACACACACACACACACACACACACACACACACACACACACACACACGTGTGTGTATATATATATATATATATATGTATATATATATATATATATATATATATATATATATATATATATATATATATATATATATATATATAAACACAGTATAAGGTATAACAACAAACAGTGTAATGTTTGTTGTACAGTGTCTCATACTCAAAGCTGTGGTGCATCGAGGTGTGAAATTTACTTCACAGCCTTTGACACACTTTGCGAATCTTACTCATACTGTTGCTGTGGAAACTCTTTCATTGGATATCATCTCAGACTAACATTTTAATTGCTAACCTTTAGTCCTGTTTAAAGAGCCAGAGACTAGTCCTTGAGCTGGCACAGAGCTCATCATATCAGGCTTATTTTTCAGTCCTGTAAAAAGAAGAAATTGCCCGTTTGTGGTCTTTGATCAAGTTTAATTCATAGATATCGCATTTATGCACAGGGCTGTAGGTTTTTCACACAGAAGATTGTTGCACATATTGATCAAATCAAATCAATTTAATTTATATAGCGCCAAATCACAACAAACAGTTGCCCCAAGGCGCTTTATATTGTAAGGCAAAAGCCATACAATAATTACAGAAAAACCCCAACGGTCAAAACGACCCCCTATGAGCAAGCACTTGGCGACAGTGGGAAGGAAAAACTCCCTTTTAACAGGAAGAAACCTCCAGCAGAACCAGGCTCAGGGAGGGGCAGTCTTCTGCTGGGACTGGTTGGGGCTGAGGGAGAGAACCAGGAAAAAGACATGCTGTGGAGGGGAGCAGAGATCAATAACTAATGATTAAATGCAGAGTGGTGCATACAGAGCAAAAAGAGGTGAATAAAAAGAAACAGTGCATCATGGGAACCCCCCAGCAGTCTAAGTCTATAGCAGCATAACTAAGGGATGGTTCAGGGTCACCTGATCCAACCCTAACTATAAGCTTTAGCAAAAAGGAAAGTTTTAAGCCTAATCTTAAAAGTAGAGAGGGTGTCTGTCTCCCTGATCTGAATTGGGAGCTGGTTCCACAGGAGAGGAGCCTGAAAGCTGAAGGCTCTGCCTCCCATTCTACTCTTACAAACCCTAGGAACTACAAGTAAGCCTGCAGTTTGAGAGCGAAGCGCTCTATTGGGGTGATATGGTACTACGAGGTCCCTAAGATAAGATGGGACCTGATTATTCAAAACCTTATAAGTAAGAAGAAGAATTTTAAATTCTATTCTAGAATTAACAGGAAGCCAATGAAGAGAGGCCAATATGGGTGAGATATGCTCTCTCCTTCTAGTCCCCGTTAGTACTCTAGCTGCAGCATTTTGAATTAACTGAAGGCTTTTTAGGGAACTTTTAGGACAACCTGATAATAGTGAATTACAATAGTCCAGCCTAGAGGAAATAAATGCATGAATTAGTTTTTCAGCATCACTCTGAGACAAGACCTTTCTAATTTTAAAGATATTGCGTAAATGCAAAAAAGCAGTCCTACATATTTGTTTAATATGCGCTTGAATGACATATCCTGATCAAAAATGACTCCAAGATTTCTCACAGTATTACTAGAGGTCAGGGTAATGCCATCCAGAGTAAGGATCTGATTAGACACCATGTTTCTAAGATTTGTGGGGACAAGTACAATAACTTCAGTTTTATCTGAGTTTAAAAGCAGGAAATTAGAGGTCATACATGTCTTTATGTCTGTAAGACAATCCTGCAGTTTAGCTAATTGGTGTGTGTCCTCTGGCTTCATGGGTAGATAAAGCTGGGTATCATCTGCGTAACAATGAAAATGTAAGCAATACCTTCTAATAATACTGCCTAAGGGAAGCATGTATAAAGTGAATAAAATTGGTCCTAGCACAGAACCTTGTGGAACTCCATAATTAACTTTAGTCTGTGAAGAAGATTCCCCATTTACATGAACAAATTGTAATCTATTAGACAAATATGATTCAAACCACCGCAGCGCAGTGCCTTTAATACCTATGGCATGCTCTAATCTCTGTAATAAAATTTTATGATCAACAGTATCAAAAGCAGCACTGAGGTCTAACAGAACAAGCACAGAGATGAGTCCACTGTCCGAGGCCATAAGAAGATCATTTGTAACCTTCACTAATGCTGTTTCTGTACTATGATGAATTCTAAAACCTGACTGAAACTCTTCAAATAGACCATTCCTCTGCAGATGATCAGTTAGCTGTTTTACAACTACCCTTTCAAGAATTTTTGAGAGAAAAGGAAGGTTGGAGATTGGCCTATAATTAGCTAATGTGGTAATTGATGACTGGAGTTATAAAAAGTACCAGGTTGTGGTTAATTCTAAAAGATCAGTTGCAACTTTACTCTGAAATCTATGTCATCTAATCTAGTTATTGTTACATTCTACTCCCCTACATTTAACTGACAACTGTAGTTACTAGATACTTTGTAGATTCAGATTAACAATATAAAATATAATCAATCAATAAACTTTATTACAACAACTAGGCTTTATAAGGCCATAAAGGAAAGTTCACATGCTCGCTCATAGTATGAAAGTCCCGTACAAATATTTATTAATACATTTCAATTAACTTCATATTCACTAGTTGCAGTATTGCAGCCGTATCGCTCTGTGCACACCTGATCCCATCAGATCTTATAAGTTAAGAAGAGTTGGTCCTAATTTGTACTTGGCTTGGAGACCACTTTGTAACATCAGCAGCTGCACACATATCTGTGTGTACAACTGGAGTTGTGCCAGGAAGGCCATCCGGTGTAAAACTTGTGCCAAATCGCAACGTTGGTCTCTACTAGATCTGCTGTGCCAGCCCTGAGCAACTGGAGGCAGCCGAAAGAAAGAACAAAATTCCAGAGCTGCAGTGTTAAAGTAATGAGCACATTAAGGCTGAACAGGCTTTGGATTATTGTAGCCTTCATGGTAAGCAGGCAGGTGGCAGAGCGAAAGGTCTCTGTGGCTGTTGTGGTGTCCTACAGTGTATAGGCCATGAGGCACATTAGTGCGGGTTCTTATACTCAGATTCCGTAGTGTCTACGACTAGTTTTCCCAGGATGGGGTGACAGTCTGATGCAGGATACTTCTCTAGCCAAGGCCAATATCCATGTACACCTGGGTAGACCGTGACAATGCAGATGAATTGTTGTGTCCAGGGACACATATGGGTAGTGTGACCACAAATAGAGTCCAGGCCAACATATCGATATCCAGTGGTGGGCACAGCTAACCAAAAATTTTGCTTTGATAACCATTAATCCGATAACTGAAAAGTTATCTTTTATGATGCTAAACCAATAAACTGCTAAAAAATTTATCTTTATTACAGGTAACCAATAACTTTTAGTATTGATTCGGATGCAGCCACATCAGATTACACTGTCGGCTTCTGATAAACCAATTCCGCTTTCACTTTTTGCTGCTGGGTAAATTCAAGGATCACAAAGACATAAGAAAACACGAAAAATGAATGAATAAAAAAATAAAACCCTAAACACTGTCATCATCTTACAAAAGCAGTAAAACACAGTATTAGAAGTCACAGTTTATCTCGGTATTAGATACACCATCATTTACGAACTAAAAAGCTGCTGTTTTTTTCACACGCTTTGAACCCTGCAGCTTAAACAACTGAAATACGTCCATTAATGCCTTGATTGGCAGAGTAAAATACACGTAGTAAATATAAATGCTTACCTGTTAGTTTCAGTGGGACTCATCTGAATAAATAAACCACATAAAGCATCCGTTTTTAAAAAAAATCCAAAACAGTGTCTAAACATAAAGAAAAGTCCCTCTGTACACACAGCTGTGCTGTGAGAGCTCCTCTCCCAGATAGAGTCTTCAATCAACTTCAACTTTTTTTTTATATAGCGCCAAATCACAACAAACAGTTGCCCCAAGGCGCTCTATATTGTAAGGCAAGGCCATACAATAATTATGAAAAACCCCAATGGTCAAAACGACCCCCTATGAGCAAGCACTTGGCTACAGTGGGAAGGAAAAACTCCCTTTTAACAGGAAGAAACCTCCAGCAGAACCAGGCTCAGGGAGGGGCAGTCTTCTGCTGAGACTGGTTGGGGCTGAGGGAAAGAACCAGGAAAAAGACATGCTGTGGAGGGGGGCAGAGATCGATCACTAATGATTAAATGCAGAGTGATGCATACGGAGCAAAAAGAGAAAGAAACAGTGCATCATGGGAACCCCCCCACAGTCTACGTCTAAAGCAGCATAACCAAGGGATGGTCCAGGGTCACCTGATCCAGCCCTAACTATAAGCCTTAGCGAAAAGGAAAGTTTTAAGCCTAATCTTAAAGTAGAGAGGGTATCTGTCTCCCTGATCTGAATTGGGAGCTGGTTCCACAGGAGAGGAGCCTGAAAGCTGAAGGCTCTGCCTCCCATTCTACTCTTACAAACCCTAGGAACTACAAGTAAGCCTGCAGTCTGAGAGCGAAGCGCTCTAATGGGGTAATATGGTACTACGAGGTCCCTAAGATAAGATGGGACCTGATTATTCAAAACCTTATAAGTAAGAAGAAGAATTTTAAATTCTATTCTAGAATTAACAGGAAGCCAATGAAGAGAGGCCAACACGGGTGAGATATGCTCTCTCCTGCTAGTCCCCGTCAGTACTCTAGCTGCAGCATTCTGAACCAACTGAAGGCTTTTTAGGGAACTTTTAGGACAACCTGATAATAGTGAATTACAATAGTCCAGCCTAGAGGAAATAAATGCATGAATTAGTTTTTCAGCATCACTCTGAGACAAGACCTTTCTGATTTTAGAGATATTGCGTAAATGCAAAAAGGCAGTCCTACATATTTGTTTAATATGCGCTTTGAATGACATATCCTGATCAAAAATGACTCCAAGATTTCTCACAGTATTACTAGAGGTCAGGGAAATGCCATCCAGAGTAAAGATCTGGTTAGACACCATGCTTCTAAGATTTGTGGGGCCAAGTACAATAACTTCAGTTTTATCTGAGTTTAAAAGCAGGAAATTAGAGGTCATCCATGTCTTTATGTCTGTAAGACAATCCTGCAGTTTAGCTAATTGGTGTGTATCCTCTGGCTTCATGGATAGATAAAGCTGGGTATCATCTGCATAACAATGAAAATTTAAGCAATACCGTCTAATAATACTGCCTAAGGGAAGCATGTATAAAGTGAATAAAATTGGTCCTAGCACAGAACCTTGTGGAACTCCATAATTAACTTTAGTCTGTGAAGAAGATTCCCCATTTACATGAACAAACTGTAATCTATTAGACAAATATGATTCAAACCACCGCAGCGCAGTGCCTTTAATACCTATGACATGCTCTAATCTCTGTAATAAAATTTTATGGTCAACAGTATCAAAAGCAGCACTGAGGTCCAACAGAACAAGCACAGAGATAAGTCCACTGTCCGAAGCCATAAGAAGATCATTTGTAACCTTCACTAATGCTGTTTCTGTACTATGATGAATTCTAAAACCTGACTGAAACTCTTCAAATAGACCATTCCTCTGCAGGTGATCAGTTAGCTGTTTTACAACTACCCTCTCAAGAATCTTTGAGAGAAAAGGAAGGTTGGAGATTGGCCTATAATTAGCTAAGATAGCTGGGTCAAGTGATGGCTTTTTAAGTAATGGTTTAATTACTGCCACCTTAAAAGCCTGTGGTACATAACAACTAACAAAGATAGATTGATCATATTTAAGATTGAAGCATTAAATAATGGTAGGACTTCCTTGAGCAGCCTGGCAGGAATGGGGTCTAATAAACATGTTGATGGTTTGGATGAAGTAACTAATGAAAATAACTCAGACAGAACAATCGGAGAGAAAGAGTCTAACCAAATACCGGCATCACTGAAAGCAGCCAAAGATAACGATACATCTTTGGGATGGTTATGAGTAATTTTTTCTCTAATAGTCAAAATTTTGTTAGCAAAGAAAGTCATGAAGTCATTACTAGTTAAAGTTAATGGAATACTCAGCTCAATAGAGCTCTGACTCTTGTCAGCCTGGCTACAGTGCTGAAAAGAAACCTGGGGTTGTTCTTATTTTCTTCAATTAGTGATGAGTAGAAAGATGTCCTAGCTTTACGGAGGGCTTTTTTTATAGAGCAACAAACTCTTTTTCCAGGCTAAGTGAAGATCTTCTAAATTAGTGAGACGCCATTTCCTCTCCAACTTACGGGTTATCTGCTTTAAGCTACGAGTTTGTGAGTTATACCACGGAGTCAGACACTTCTGATCTAAAGCTCTCTTTTTCAGAGGAGCTACAGCATCCAAAGTTGTCTTCAATGAGGATGTAAAACTATTGACGAGATACTCTAACTCCCTTACAGAGTTTAGGTAGCTACTCTGCTCTGTGTTGGTATATGACATTAGAGAACATAAAGAAGGAATCATATCCTTAAACCTAGTTACAGCGCTTTCTGAAAGACTTCTAGTGTAATGAAACTTATTCCCCACTGCAGGGTAGTCCATCAGGGTAAATGTAAATGTTATTAAAAAATGATCAGACAGAAGGGAGTTTTCAGGGAATACTGTTAAGTCTTCTATTTCCATACCATAAGTCAGAACAAGATCTAAGATATGATTAAAGTGGTGGGTGGACTCATTTACTTTTTGAGCAAAGCCAATAGAGTCTAATAATAGATTAAATGCAGTGTTGAGGCTGTCATTCTCAGCATCTGTGTGGATGTTAAAATCGCCCACTATAATTATCTTATCTGAGCTAAGCACTAAGTCAGACAAAAGGTCTGAAAATTCACAGAGAAACTCACAGTAACGACCAGGTGGACGATAGATAATAACAAATAAAACTGGTTTTTGGGACTTCCAATTTGGATGGACAAGACTAAGAGACAAGCTTTCAAATGAATTAAAGCTCTGTCTAGGTTTTTGATTAATTAATAAGCTGGAATGGAAGATTGCTGCTAATCCTCCGCCCCGACCCGTGCTACGAGCATTCTGACAGTTAGTGTGACTCGGGGGTGTTGACTCATTTAAACTAACATATTCATCCTGCTGTAACCAGGTTTCTGTTAGGCAGAATAAATCAATACGTTGATCAATTATTATATCATTTACCAACAGGGACTTAGAAGAGAGAGACCTAATGTTTAATAGACCACATTTAACTGTTTTAGTCTGTGGTGCAATTGAAGGTGCTATATTATTTTTTCTTTTTGAATTTTTATGCTTAAATAGATTTTTAGTCTTGGCAATTAAATTACAGCCACAAAGAAATCAAATCAAATAATGTTAAAATTAGTCAGTTTTGTTTTTGTGTTGGGCAGCACGGTGGCTTGGTGGTTAGCACTGTTGCCTCACAGCGAGAAGGTCGTGGGTTCAATTCCCGTGGCCTTTCTGTGTGGAGTTCGCATGTTCTCCCTGTGTTTGCGTGGGTTTCCTCTGGGTGCTCCGGTTTCCTCCCACATCCAAAGACATGCGGGTTAGGTGGATTGGAATCTTTAACATTGTCCGTAGGTGTGTGTGTGGTTGTGTCTGTGTTTGTTTGTCTATTTGTGGCCCTGCGACAGACTGGCATCCTGTGTACCCCGCCTCGTGCTCTATGACTGCTGGGATAGGCTCCAGCCCCCCGCGACCCTTAATTGGACTAAGCAGTAGAAGATGAATGAATGAATGTTTTTGTGTTGAGCGGACTCACTCACTGTAACATCCAAAGTAAACCTGAACTACACTACCCACAATGCTCCCCGCATCGACCGGCCAGTCACGTTTTGCGCTTAATGATGACGTCATCAGCAAGCGACAGGCAGCCAGTGGGCTACAAACACACAACAGACAGACTAAAATGTTTGATTTTAGGGTTCACAAATGTTTTTGACCGTGATACTTTGCTCACTTTACCAGAAAAAAAAATGTTATTGGACTGAAAGTTATCGGAACTAAATTTATTGGAAGATAATTGGTCCGATGATGGTTTTAAAACTTATCTGAAAAGCTAATCCGCTAGCAAAAACATTAGCTTTGATAATTATCTGTTATCGAACTGGGCCCACCACTGTTGATATCCCAATTCCTTATCTCACTATAGTAGATGCATTCACTTTGACCTTTGAGCTTGGTCCAGTAATCAGACCTTTTCCAAAGTTAGTAATATCCATGCTCCCCCACCTAGGCTACTTCTCTGGAGCTGCTAATGAGTCTTCTTAAATGCGTTTACTATGGCCTGATGCTGTACATCAGCATTAATGCTGATATATTTGACCTTGACAGTATAAGCTGTTGACTTCTGCCCTTGTTGGTTTCTTCCTGTGTTTCTGGACCTGTTTCTTTGAGTATCTGCTAACTGTCATTTCGTCACTAACTTTATCAAGTGTCTCTTTCTACTCTGAAACCTCGAAGTTTTGCTGTCAAGCTGATGCCGTTTGTCATACACATTTTTTAAATGACGAAGGCACCTGTCAGTGTAGTGTCCTGACAGTGTCGATGCTCGTGTCATGACATCATCTTGAGTGAGTTTACTGCAGAGAGTGATTCATTGGCTGTCATTGGTTGTCCTCATCTCCTGCTGTGGAGAATTTTCCTGGGCTCCATTATCAGGGAGTTTGGACACCTGCCAGGAAGATGGACGAAGGAGAATATTTTTCTGATTTCATGGACAGACACCGTACACAGTACCTGAAGCTTATGCACTCATGTTTACACACACACACACACACACACACACACACACACACACACACACACACACACACACACACACACACACACACACACACACACACACACACACACAAATGAAAATAATCTCTGGCCCAGTTTTTCTGAGCTTGCACTATCTTCTCTGACATGAACACTCTCGCGCTCTTTCCTCTCTGTCTGTATTATTCTTTAGCTTGACGTTGGCATGTTTCCACCACAGTTTGAACTATTTGTCCTAGAATAAAGTGGATTATGCCTATCCACTTTATTTTCCGTCTCTTTTCATCTTTTATGTTCTTGCAAAGAGGGAAACTAAAAAATAAAATTCAAATAAATTGAAGTACAGTTTTGAAGCTTGCATTCTGTGCCTGCCATTTGGAGCAGTTTATTCCCACTTTCACTGAAAATTATTGCCACAGAATGAATTGTATTTCCCATTCATGCATGATTTTTGTGTTTAGAATTGTACATTGATTTTGTTGCTTAAAGCTTGGATTTACAATACTTAATTTGCTTGGCAATATTAATTTCTTCTGTTTGGTGTCATGGCTCATGTTTTGTTTACGTCCTGTGGGTGGTGCTTCTATTTTGACGTTCCTGCTCCTAGTATTTTTCTGTAGCTTGCTTTCTGTGTTTCCCCTCAGCTGTTTCCCCGTATATGTCAGTTTCACTCATTGCCAAAAAGTCTAGCATTGTGTTTTCACACTCTGTGTTTGATTACTATGGTTTCTGAGTTGAGCCTACAGTTCTGGACACCGTCACCTGGTACATTGATCAACAGTGTTTGGACAGTTAAGCCTAGCTTTTCAGTTAGCCTCCTTGCTCAACACCTTTGCACACAGACTGCCTGCTTTGTGCACCCTCAATGCTTGCCTGTTGTCTAGATTACTCATTTGCTGCTCTGGACAGTTCTGCTACTGCTGGAACTGTAAATAAAGACTATTGCTATTGCCTGACTGCACTGTTCTATGCACTGGGGTCTCCTGCCATGTTACAATCATTACACTTGGGAAGCTTTCTACTTTATCATTTTTTTTGTCGTCAGTAATTTAGTCCATATTAGGGGGGATATTTTACTTAAAATAAATAAATAAATAAATAAATAAATAAATAAATAAATAATGCCTGTTTATGAACTATGGGAGTAGAAAATCTGAAGGGATATGTTGCATTTGACTGTTTTTGTTATATATTTCTTGTGCAAGGTAGACAATATCTAATGATCGCTGACTTACTGCACTTTTCACGTTGGAAGAGTTTCGAAGAAGGTGAAAAGCATGTGTTTCAGTGAGTCCGTCTTACCATGTATTGCTTCTACCTGTGCACCTAAAACAGGTGATTTCACTGATTAGCTCATCCACCTGCCTGAATAGTTGAATTAATTAGAATCAGCTGGTTTAATGGGTGGATGGAACAAATATTTGGTTGGCGTTTGACTCTCTGAAGCTGTGATTTTCCAGCTCTGAGAAGAACTAACTTTTTTTTTTAACCAGTTAACATTTTGTAGTAGGAAAAGCACAGGTGGAATAACAGTAATCCATAACAGTGAGTCAGTATCTACATGACGTCTGTGGAACTGCATAGTGATGTTTGTCTGAAGTAACTTGATCAGCATGTGGCCACAAACTTGAAAGAAACATGTGAATAAAACCACAGAACTGGATGCACACAAACAAAATGAGAACTAAATGATGCACATTATAGTTTTAATACATATGTTTTGAAAAACAAACTAGACAGCAAAATGTATACAAATCTATTCAAACTGTAACCCATGTGTATAAACATTCTGGAGAGGATTAAAATGTGATGGCAACATTACACATTTAATGATGCTGTGTGTGAGTGAGTCAGAACTTGTGCATTTAATTCCACTTAATAACATGCCACATATACATGTACTGCATTATAAGTCTAAAAAATAGCTTTGTTTGACGTGATAGTGGGCCATAATTATTCCTGAGTGGATGAACAATTTATCTAAACCACATGTTTAATAATTTATCAACTCACTGCAGTTGCTGGAATGTAAGTATATTAGTGGTGGATATAACCAGGGTTGGTATGTTTTAAATCATGATTTAAATTGGTGTTAAAAAAAAAAAAATCTTTTTTAAGAAATCGATACTTAAAACATCACCGAAATAATAAATCAGTACCATTTAATTAATGGTTCTTGTACATGTTGTGCGTACTTTATGTTTAACGTGTCAGTAAGATTTATAAATAATGATATTATTGTATAGTCTTTTAGAAGAGTGAAATAAATAAAAATGAAAAAAGTCATGGCTTTTAGAAAAAAAGTTTTTTTGTTTGTTTGTTTTGTTTGTTTGTTTTACTAGCCCTGGACATAACTGGATGATCTGCATCATTTGGCCTGCTATACTGACAGGAAACAAATTCACATCTTTTATCTGCTGCAATTTTATATTAAAATCAGGCCGTTTTATTTTTGCTTCTCAGATTGTATGAGGAAAGATTTTGTTTTAACAAAGGCAGCAGTGTGATTACATCACAGCAGTGCAAAGGATTCTGTGACCACTGTAACAATAAATAATTGTCCACTTATTCTGTTATTTGGGCAGTTTTCTTAGTTTTTTCTTGTGGTGAGCTTCTTAAAGCTTGTTAAAGTTATGCCTGTAAGTGGTTGTAATGTCAAAATTAAGAAGAAACATGCTGCACTATTGGTGAATGGTCCTTATAAACGGTTGACTTCATAACTACTTAATAAAACCAATCAGGTTGCATCAGTGCTGCCGTTTCTAGAAACATGGTTGACCCTGATTATAAATGGATTAATCCAGTAAAAAACTTTGAATTTGTGCAACAGAAAGTCTGACCTTGTTAATTTGTCTGTCTGAGGTTGTGAACGCATCACATAACCTCCTGGTGTCTTTGCCATTGCAGGGGACAAGCCAAAATCAAGTAAACATGTGACACGTGTACACACTCACACACACATTGCCCTGCTCCACTCACCGTTGCCTAGACGACTAGTATCGACTACAGAGTACTGTTCCTATGGAAACAACGGATGCCTAAAGGAGGAAGATCATTAATTGGAAGAAGAGCATATGCTGTAGGGAAGAGGCGTGAGGAAAGCTAGAGACCATGTACTGAAAAAGAGAGCAGATAATGAGGGAGAAAGAGTGTTCTTCAGCAGAGGTGTGGTCAAACAACATGAAAGGAAAGCGAACACACATACAGTAGTGTTCAGAATAATAGTAGTGCTATGTGACTAAAAAGATAATAATCCAGGTTTTGAGTATATTATCTTATTGTTACATGGGAAACAAGGTACCAGTAGATTCAGTAGATTCTCACAAATCCAACAAGACCAAGCATTCATGATATGCACACTCTTAAGGCTATGAAATTGAGCTATTAGTAAAAAAAATAGTAGAAAAGGGGGTGTTCACAATAATAGTAGTGTGGCATTCAGTCAGTGAGTTCGTCAATTTTGTGGAACAAACAGGTGTGAATCAGGTGTCCCTGAAGCCAGCACCTTGTTGAACATGCTTTTCTCTTTGAAAGTATCAGTGCTTCTCTGTTCTTCATCCAGCCTATTCCACAAATCCATAGATGTACAGTAGTGTTCAGACTAATAGTAGTGCTATGTGACTAAAAAGATTAATCCAGGTTTTGAGTATATTTCTTACTGTTACATGGGAAACAAGGTACCAGTAGATTCAGTATATTCTCACAAATCCAACAAGACCAAGCATTCATGATATGCACACTCTTTGTTATGTGTCGACGCGGGTTGAGGAGCGGACCTGCGTCTGACGGAACCCAGCGCTAAAATAACCAGAAAGCGGTTCCAATAACAAAACAATTTATTCTTTCCACCCTCTGGTGCATAACAAAGTGAATGAACAAAAAATGCATCAGTCTGGTGGAGTGAAGGCTGGCACGCTCTCCAGCGCCTAAAAGGATCGAAGCCCGGCGCTTCTGGACTCACTTTTACCGCCAAACACCCCCCAGGTGGACACGACAAACCGACTCTCTGCGAAGGATAGAAGAGGTGAGGTAAGTCAGCAGTTACAAGCAATATCCTTCAAAAGGCACACACTATCAGCAACACATTCAGGTCTGTATTTAAGCTTTATGTAAATGAGCAGCTTCTCACAACAGGTGGAGGATCAGTTGTCCGCACGCCACGGCAGTGAGAAGCGAGCTGCACAATTCTCATCACAATTCAAATATACTGCGTAACAAAATACCAAGTTACTATCAACAATTAGTCAAACAATTAATCACCTCTGATGTGTGTCCCTCACCCTTCTTCCTTCACAGGCACGATGTGTCAAACCCAGGCGCGGTCCTCAGTGTCTCACAAACGAACATCACAAGGTCGAGTTCCCGGCAATTCTGCTTGAATCACACATGGCTTAAATGCAGAACGCCATCTAATTATCTGCTTCAGCTGAAAGTCTTTAAGGTTGCATGTGAGCACCATCCACAGGTGCTGCACATAACGTTGATGAGGGTGAAGGACTCTTCAGCCAGCACCTTCTCCACAGACAAATCAGTTTTCATACCACCTGGAGAGCAAAGAAAAGAAAAGAACACCAAAATGTCCAGCCACACCCCCCCAACACACAACACTCTTAAGGCTATGAAATTGGGCTATTAGTAAAAAAAAAAGTAGAAAAGGGGGTGTTCACAATAATAGTATCATCTGCTGTTGACTCTGCAAACTCAAAACTATTATGTTCAAACTGCTTTTTTAGCAATCCTGTGAATCACTAAACTAGCATTTAGTTATATAACCACAGTTTTTCATGATTTCTTCACATCTGCAAGGCATTAATTTTGTTGGTTTGGAACCACGATTTTGATCGTTTACTAGTGTGCTTGGGGTCATTGTCTTGTTGAAACACCCATTTCAAGGGCATGTCCTCTTCAGCATAAGGCAACATGACCAAACTGATCCATGACACCTGGTATGCGATATACAGGCCCAACACCATAGTAGGAGAAACATGCCCATATCATGATGCTTGCACCACCATGCTTCACTGTCTTCACTGTGAACTGTGGCTTGAATTCAGAGTTTGGGAGTCGTCTCACAAACTGTCTGCGGCCCTTGGACCCAAAAAAGAACAATTTTACTCTCATCAGCCCACAAAATATTCCTCCATTTCTCTTTAGGCCAGTTGATGTGTTCTTTGGCAAATTGTAACCTCTTCTGCACGTCTTTTATTTAACAGAGGGACTTTGTGGGGGATTCTTGCAAATACATTAGCTTCACACAGGCGTCTTCTAACTGTCACAGCACTTACAGGTAACTCCAGACTGTCTGATCATCCTGGAGCTGATCAATGGGTGAGCCTTTGCCATTCTGGTTATTCTTCTATCCATTTTGCTGGTTGTTTTCCGTTTTCTTCCATGCGTCTGTTTTTTTTTTTTTTTTCCATTTTAAAGCATTGGAGATCATTGTGGATGAACAGCCTCTATTTTTTTGCACCTGCTTATATGTTTCCCCCTCTCCAATTAACTTTTTAATCAAACTATGCTGTTCTTCTGAACAATGTCTTGGACGTCCCATTTTCCTCAGGCTTTCAAAGAGAAAAGCATGTTCAACAGGTGCTGGCTTCAGGGGACACCTGATTCACACCTGTTTGTTCCACAAAATTAACGAACTCACTGACTGAATGCCACACTACTATTATTGTGAACACCCCCTTTTCTACTATCTTTTTTTTTACTAATAGCTCAATTTCATAGCCTTAAGAGTGTGCATATCATGAATGCTTCGTCTTGTTGGATTTGTGAGAATTTACTGAATCTACTGGTACCTTGTTTCCCATGTAACAATAAGAAATATACTCAAAACCTGGATTAATCTTTTTAGTCACATAGCACTACTATTATTCTGAACACTACTGTACCTGCAAAGCTTTAGCTCATCCTTTCACAATGAAACATGCATGCATTTTTATTTTTCTTCCATAACCAGGTCATGTAAATGTATGATGATAATATGGGCCTTAAGGCGGTCTTTCATTGCCAATTTTTAACACTCAGTTGTCTACGTTTTGAGACACATTAATAAATAAATAAATAGAAAATGATGATATCGGGATAAATCACCAACTGTTCTCTGAGTAGAAGCTTCCTTCTGATCTTCTTCTGCAACATGAAACCCATGAAAAGAAAGTCACCAGACATTTTAGCTTTTTGGAAAGGTGGGAGCAATGTGCAAGTAGTGCTTTGCTCATGCGCTGGCACATTCTTAAAAAAAATTGTGCAAATGATTGTGTAATCGTGTACTAATGTGGCTATATTCGAGTGTATTTGGCAATTTTCGGTTATAAATGTATGTAAGCAGATATAAAATAGTAGGAAATATGAATTTTGCCCATTATTTTAAAAAAATGTCTATCCTGATTTCCTCATTGTTGAATTGGGCTGGAAATTGGGACATCTGCCTTAAATCCTTCTTGAGCTGCAGATCTCTCAGGAGTGTTAGAATGTGTGCATTTGAAAAATAAGTTTCAGCCTTGTCAATATTAGTACATGCTAAATCATATTGAATGAAAGAATTGGTGAGGAGAACATTCACTCAAAGAGTGTGCACTCTCATCTGGAGTAATAATGCTAAACTGTTTGCGCTTTGACCAACTGAGAACGGAGGACAGTAAGAAATCTAACTCCATCTCCATCAGACTTTTGGGACACCATAAGGTGAGAATGCATAATAATGACATAAAAGGACAAAATGTCTTGGAATGTTAAAGGAGTTGAGGTTAGATAAAATGAGAAAAAACAGAATTGGACAAGCACCAAAATTTACTCAACTCTTCTTTATCTTAAATTTAATTGGAAACCACGTGTCAATGTTAGACCTTTAGTATCCTCAAACTGGGACAATCACATACCCACCACTCTGTTGGCTTGCCGAGGTGACCCGACAGGTACAAATTATCACGCACAAAGATGCTAAAATTGACCTATTCTAAGAAGGCATAAGGTCACATTCTTTCTACATAATCAGTATAACTCCAGTCCTATTACTGCCAGGGTCTTCAAATTCACAGGGAACATTCTTGGGACACAGACTTTGTAAAAGTTCAAAAATGGCTAACCTTGACCTATTCTAAAGGGTCAAAAGGTGACATTATTTCTACACACTCTTTTATTGATTGCATGCTCATACATTGGAGGGTATTTTAGCATTCCATTATATTAATAAGATCCAAGCCAAAATTTTTAAATGAATGTTCTCAGCCATCTACTATCTAGGAAATCTAGAGGTTTACTTAAAAGCAGCTGGACTCATGGCTCATTTTCAAGATGTTTTTCAACTCAGTCCAGGTCCCCTCTATTCATCATGTTTCTGAAAACTGTTTAATTCATAAAACCACCTTCTCTAGCCGCTTTTTTAGAAGTTCAGGTCTTCATGCATACTTATCAAGAACCATGTGAACTGTTCCTGAGCTGTGAAGTAAAAACAAGGCAGAGGTTTATGCTGTAGTCCTTCAATGAATGTGGAGGAAAGTCATTTAAAAACTAAATCAAACAACAACAAAACAAGATTTTCCTCTGTTGACAAATGTCCACTTGATGAAATCCTGATTGTGTCTTAGCTGAGTTTATAGCTAATGGACTGATCAGATGACTAAAGTAACACGTGTTTGTTGTTGAAAAGACTGAATGAAGCAGGGAGCTTATACTGATTTGGGCTCCTGAGGTTTGACCTTCTTGCCAGAAATAAACACATTTCCTACTGGTCCAAGGAGATCACATAACTCGTAAAATGCCAGCTGTGTCTTCTTTCTTTGTTTCTTTCTTTCTATCTATCTATCTATCTATCTATCTATCTATCTATCTATCTATCTATCTATCTATCTATCTATCTATCTATCTATCTATCTATCTATCTATCTATCTATCTATCTATCTATCTATCTATCTATCTATCTATCTATCTATCTATCTATCTATCTATCTATCTATCTATCTATCTATCTATCTATCTATCTATCTATCTATCTATCATGTGTAAGTTACACTATGTTTGGGCTTCTTCACACATAGTACAAATACATACAAATCAGGGTGAATCACAGTGGAACAGCTCATATGAGCAAACCATGAAAACATCGAGCCGACAGGCAGGCGTGAACTCCGCCACTGCAATGGGTTCGTGCACGCGACGGTGTCGGGAACACAGTGCGAGCAGCTGGAGTATGTGTAAGCACATCACGCAGCTGCTGTGATCTAAAAAAAAAAAAAAGATACATGCCACTCGCAGGATTTGAACCTGCAATTTACAAAAGCTCTGATTGCCAGCCAGAAACTTTACCACTGAGCTCCCATCGCTGTCCTGTAAAAGGTGCAGGAAATGCCTGAAATTAAGAAGGACATTGACGTATTTAAAAATAAATAAATAAAACCACACACCATTAAAAAAAACACAGCATTTATTGAATCCCTCCTATCAAGTGGACAATACATGTATGAACCATCTGTTCCTCTGTAGATGACCCATGGTCACAGACATACAGTCATGAAATGGCATGAATGATGAAGCAGGGTGCTCTTATCATGCCCACATCTGCTAGTGGTGTGTCCAGCTGGCCCCGCGCGCATGTCTGGCCCGCCATGCATGTCTTGTGAACGTGCACTGCAGGACTGACACTGCGTCATGTGAAACAGAGCTCACATGGGTGACATGACATTCAGATCGTGCGCTGCATGTTATGATCTGACAGTCCGTTTCATCTTGGGTAGCCTGTCAATGTGCGCGCTGTGCACTCGCTCGCTGCAGCCCGTCACAACAGCGATATATGTTTTTATGTATGTCCACATGAGGACAGCAAACAGACATGTGCGTCACAGTGGATAGTTGTTAGTTCATGTCTGTCCAAACACGGTACGTGTTCTCCAGCTGGGATGTCCAGAACTAGAGATCTCCACAGCCGCTCCTGTCTGTGAACGCACCCCCTGTCAGTTCAGCACACACACCAACGTGTCACTGTGTTATGTGAGCTGTCAATAAGTCTCTGATCAGCAGGTGGGACGCGTTCCCCTGTGCTGTGTGCACTCTGGGCTGCCTGTGTGACCCCCATGTGATCATGTCTGTGCAGCATATATATCAGCATTTTATGCAAGTGTGCCCTTCCATGCCACATGTGTTGGGGAAAGGGGGAGGCAAACCACACGTATGCCACATGTGTTTCAGCTGGGGGGGAGCGCAACACACACGCACACGTGTGATACACATGCAAACCACGTGTGTTACTGTTTGTAAAGCCACACTCGTGGTGGCATCCAACTCAACAGTGATCATCAGCTGACTGTTTTCATGCTAATAGCATGAATGGCCACACATTTTCTAAGTGCCAAGTGAGCGGTGTTAGATGTGCATGCCTGTCACCTGGAATTTGGCTGTACCTGCCACGAGAGGAATCGAATGGGCTCTCCCAGGGCACACTGTGTTTCAGCTGCTGGTGTGCTCAAATAGTTGTAGCAACAGGTGTACGAGGCGTTGGAGGTAGCTACGATTTTACACATAATGCATACGATTCCTGCTTCATGTGTACTTCATGTGTAATTCTACCACATTCGTACTATGTGTGAAGTTGTCTTAATTAAAAATTATTTAAATATGTTATTAACATATTTATGATCACAGTTTTGTAGCTGCGGTGTACATTTTAAAAAATTATAGTCATGATGGATTTGTGAACTTTGTGGGTGTTGCTACTTTTCAGCACTTTTAGTAAGCTTCAGGGTAGACTAAGAAACAGTGAGCCATGTGATGCATGCAACATGTCTATCTATCTGTATAATGTATATCTATCTACCTATATATAGATAGACAGATAGATAGAGTAAAGCTCACATGTAATGGATTCAGGTGGACCTATTCCGGGACTTTGAATAGGGACCTGTCCCATTTAATGACCAGGTCAAAACTTCGTCTGGAAAAAAAAACGCCTGCCTTAAATAAGCGCATTATGTGCATTTAAAAAAGATTACATTTGGTTGAGTCACTCTTTTTTCTAAGTCCTCTGCGGAATAGTACCTTAAAATCCTAAAGCCTGATTTAAGCTTCTGCAACTCCACAACACTGTGGCCATGCAATGATATATATATATATATATATATACATATATATATATATATATATATATATATATATATATATATACAGGCGAATGACGTAACCGACAGGCGTGAAAAAACTCTCGCATGCCCACGAGGGTTCAAGCATGTCTGATGTAATCACACGTGATTCAAAACCATATGGTTTTTGAAAAAAATAATAAGGTCAGATACTTTTATTACAGACATCGTATGTGTGTGTGTTTAGGGAGTGATAAAAAATTATGAAAATTTGAGATAAAATGGTACAATTTAATACATTCTGACAGTACAATGTTACTGGCGTATGGCAGAACACATGGCCTGTGACCTAATGAAATTTTTAAAAAAAAATTTTTGTTTTTTGTTTTTTGTGGTCATGGCAGTCCTTCCTGCTTAAAAATTTGTAGCTGCAAGAAATAAGTGTTACATAATTACATGGTAGTGCACAGCCATTGCATTTTTTTTTATGTATTTATTATTCAATCAGGTACAGAAGTACTTAAACACTGAATGTGGCATCAGGATTAGTTCAGAGCATGTAAACGTTTGAAGAGAAATTAGGTGCTTTTAGGTGATATGGTGCTTCAGTTACGTATGTCACAGACATCTAAAACAAGCAAATTCATGCCTAAATATGTTTATAGCAGGAGATATGCACCAGTCCTGAATTTGTAAAGCTCAGGATGTTTAACACTGAATTGAAACTGCAAAAGTTAAAACAGTTTTGCACACTAAGAGCCCTTTAATAATTCCCTTATTTGATTTTAAAATGATGATTTATATTTTATAATCTGCTTCTTGAAATAGCATGTGGGACATGCAAATTCTGATTTAGTCACATTTGTCTGTGGTTACTGATTTTATCTGAAGTTACAATATTTAATTCACTGCTGATTCATTTCCTGAGACACAGGAGGATTTTTTTTATATTATTTATTTTTATTTTGCTTTTTACAGGTTTACACATTAAACGAGAGGCTGTACTGAGTTACCGAACCGCTGTGCACGTTTTATTTTTTGTTCTCACCAATGCTGCTGTTTGTCGGCACAGAACCAAAAAGACAGATGTACATCCAGAGTTCCCATAACAGTTTGAAAATGACTATGGTGGCATACAACCTACATCCATGAGCATAGTGGTCAGCAGTGCTTTTATGTACAGCTGCACTGCAGAAGATAAGCAGCGCTGGAGTTGTTCACCTGTAAATAACTTGAAAAAGCACTGCATTATTTGTTTTTGTTTTTCCTTGTATGTAGAAGATGATTTCAACAGTTTGCATTCTTGGAAATCACTGGATTATCTTATTTTTGGAGCATGTAACCACTTTTTGATCAAGGATGGTTCCTGCTGACAGAACCAAGCACATTAAATCACCTCATTTATTCTGTTTCCTATTTCCAACCCCCCACCACCTTAACGTTAGCTTTTCCCTGTGAAGCAGTGCACTGCCTTTCAAAATGCATTCATTTTTTTCTTTGCAACCTCTATAGTTTTTAGAAAACAGTTCAATACACAGTGGATAGAGAAAATGCATAGCAGTGGGCAAATATTTAAAAGGTAGAAATATGTAGGGGACATACTTCATACATACTGTAATTCTAGACGCAGAAGAGCCAGCGACATGAGAATATTAGATGATGGATTTGTCTGGTAAGTATTGACAAAGCATAAGCTCATGGGTTCATAGCTGTAGATTTTCTAATAACAAACATTCAGCTCACCAGATTGCCGTTGCCCATATGCACATCCTATGACCACACAATCTGCTCTGAAGTGTGGGGAAAGCATCTGTTCGGGCTTGTCTTCTTTAATAACTCAAAGAGAGCTTTCCCACATATATAAACCAACCCTTAATTTGAAAGACATTACCAAATGCTTTTCCCAGATTGGTGTTTTCACCTTTTTGGTATGTAGGTCAGACAGGAAAAGCTGTTGATGTGTTTTTGTTTTGAATTTGTGGTCAGAGTAATCCGACCTCAACACGATCCTGTGAACTCTGCTCAAAAATTATGCTCTCTGATTTGACTGAAGGCCAGCACGAATCATTTCATCTTTTTTTAAGCCCAGTGAAAGACTGGAATCTAGAAGAGCAACGATATGTCTTTCTATGTGTGTCCTTTCTTGTTCATTGTACTGTGTGCCTGCTGGCGTAACCGAATTAAAGTTGTTATATATCACCAACTTTTCAATTTTTTATTTTTTGTTTTAATCATATTCATCCAATGTCCTTGTGTTTCACAAATGGAAGTTGATGGTCATTTCCAATCTGGGAGCATGCACACATGCCATGTGTTGCCATAACCACACCACAGAACCGCCTTGGGTCCTGGCTCTAAATGAGGCTGAGGTGGTATTCCACCACAGTACCAGGGATGTGGGGGTGGAACATGTACACACACATGTATAGTCTTAGTTTTTTAGATTACTTAAGGAAGAAGGAAATGACTGACAAATTATCACAAAGGATTTTATTTCAAAATTGAAGGTGCTCTGATAAAGGAATAGCTGATGGCATTTCATTAAACAGAGTGCTTGTTGTCTTGAAGTTGTTCTGTATGCAGTAAAACTTGCATATAATGGATTCAGGTGGACCAATGAATTTTGTCTGTTATAATCTAAGTCAGTCATATGTATAAAATGGACAAAATCCGTTATATGTATGTAACGGGTTAGTTACAGTCAGGAAGCATCAAACGATCTACGGGGAATCCCGAGCACCAATTAGGCTTGTGTATTTCCTTGATTAAATGCCTGACCTTGAATTGGGCCTTAAGTCAGCGCCGGACACTATGTGTGTAAAAAAAATTACATTTAGTCATGTACGCTGTGAAGTGATACCTTAAAATCCTAAAGCCTGATATACGAGGTCTGTCCAAAAATGTGTGCTTGTATGAGCCAACCTTGAACCTTCATGCGCATGCGTGATTTTTTTCACGCCCGTCGGTTGCATCATTCACCTGTGAGCAGGCTTTGTGTGAGCATTGGTCCTCCCCTCTCGTTGGATTTTCATTGCGAGGTGGAACGATTTGGAGCTTTGCTGCATCAAATTTTTCCAGAAACTGTGAGAGGCAGCCAGGTGGAAACCATTCGGAAGATTCAGACGGCTTTCGGTGACGATCCTATGGGCATCACACAGATTAAGGAGTGTTACAACCGGTTTAAAGACAGCGCACAATGGCAGAGGGTGCGCAGTGCTCCGAGCAGCCATCGACAAGCTGAAACGACCAGATCATTTCCAAGGTGAACGCTGTGTTGATCCGGGACGTCGTCTGACTACCAGAGAAATTGCAGAAAAGGTGGACATCAGCACTTTTTCGGCACATTCCACTGTTACAGGAGATTTTGTAATGAAAGACGTGCAGAAGTTGGAAGTCTCACAGGACATGTTGTGACATGTCCAGCTCTTACACAATTCCGCAGATACTCACTCGACTGAAAAGCCACTGAAAGCCATTTAAATCTTCCAAATGGTTTCCACCTGGCTGTCTCTCACAGTTTCTGGAAAAATTTGATTCAGCGCTGCTCCAATCGTTCAGACATTTTCCTCGCAATGTGTATAATAAATGTTATTGTGCTGTTTTGCACCTGTCTTAACGTAACCCTGAGAATGTATTTGTTGTTTAATTTTGTTTTAGCACTCTGGGGTCAGTCTGAACTGGGAGCGAAGAGCTGGATGTACTTGTTATTATTACACTGATAGCACGACTTTGTTTTCGTAGCCACTAACGACTGGGAGTGAAGCATGCTGGGATCATTCTGAACTGGGAGTGAAGAACTGCTTTTATTATATCTTTGAAATAACTTTCAGATGCCTGTTGATTAAAGAAATTATGTGCGCCAGGGAGGTTGAGTTGGCCACTCACCCTCCCTTCGCGGACACACTAGAAAAGAGGGAGTAGAACCATGCTTCAACAGAGTCTGCTGCGGGTTAACGTACGAACGCCCAGCCGGTTGACAGGCGCACTCTGCTGAAGGTGTTGGCTCTCCACCTTAAAGGCGTCACGGTAAGAGAGAAAAATGCGCTGCAACCACTTGTGTTTGATGTAACTGCTTTTGTGGGGAATAAATATACGCCTTTTTATTCTAGCAAAATGCAGTCTGTGTGATCATTTCTGTGTGCCGATCTGACCGAACCTTGTGTTTCAAAACATTTTTGGCGTTGTCGGCAGGATACGGTTACGCTCAGACTACACACAGAAATGTCTTGCTTTAGATTGGGAAAGAGAGATGCGGAGGTGGCATCTCAGCAGGAAGAAGTGGTCCCGGGGTGGGATGGGATCACTTTTAAGGAAATAGGCCAGCTTCTACGGCGACGTGGGGGACGCCCTGGGCCGTGGACTGGAGCGATTCCCACCGCGACTCCGCCAATTTTATGTGAAATGTTAAAACGGGTGGAGGTTAAAGAGAAAGCTCCGTTGGGAGGTATTCATGAAATGATGTGGATTTGTGCAGAAGCCTGGAAAGAGCGGGTTTTAACTTTAGATACAGTCCGCTCATCAGAATGTGTTAAGTCACAAAAAGTGACAAAATTGGAGCAACAAGTAAAGCAATTGGAAATTCAGGTTAAAGAATTGGAGGATCATCTAACAACTGCTAAACAGTTGTTAGGAAAATCAGTGACATATATATCAAAAGCTACCAGAGCTAGGAGAAATAAGCAGCCACGTAATGTAAATACCAAACAGGTATGTTCATATGTAGCCGGGATGCCCCAGGATTGGGATCCTGATTGCTGGGATGGTGATATTTGGGGGGATGAGGGAGAAAATGAAGGCGGGTGGTATGATGGGGGCATAAGACCTGACCCACCACCTGGTCCGCTTTATCCCTCATTAGAAAATTTGCAGATACAGCCAATCATGCGACGACGACAAGAACAACAGGTGGTGCCACCTGTATTAGGTCCTTTAATGGACAATCACGGACATGTTAGACTGGGAGCAGATGGGCAGCCCATTCAGGGACCCATACCGCAACCTCAACCCGCTCCCAGATTAACAAATGTAACAGAAGATTATTCACAAGTACCTTCGGTTCCGTTTACTGGCTGCCTGAACAATGTGCACTTATGGCATTGGGGAGACCGGACGTATCGTTTGACTAATTATTCTGTATCAAGTCGGCTGACTTCGGTACAATGGGATGTATTGCATTCCCCATGGAGTCTTCCCTGGAGCGTTTCAAATGCGCATTGGAACAATCTACGGAAATTCAGCAATTAATAGAGTCACATACGTCCAACATCTCCAGTCTCATGGTGTCTACATTGATAGCTAGTGACCGGGTAAAACATGTGGCAAAATTAGTACAGCAAGCATCAGCACATCATTGGTGGGATATCTTTTCAGGGATGTCTGTCACTGCCAGGAGTACCTTAGTGCCACCTTTGATACTATTAATTATAGCAATATGTGTGATGACTTTTTGTAACACTTTTACATGTATCTATGTTATACGTTTAAGGCGAGAGGTGGAATGGGTAATATTTCAACGAATGCGATGAAACTGACACTGTTAATTCATGATCCTTTTGGAGTAAACCAATATAATGTTACATTAGACCCCACAACATCGGGTTTTGTATATGAGTATATTGTTTGGGACAGGTATAATCACGACTATATTACTCAAAATTTTGTTTGTGAATCACTAGAAGAAATGTGGGAAATGCTATGGCAGGACATAATCGTTGGAATAGGCTGGAGCCCAGCCTTACCTGAATCTGTTGCTGGTTACATAAATTGACTGGTGCAAAACACCAAGAGTGGAATGTATAATAAATGTTATTGTGCTGTTTTGCACCTGTCTTAAAGTAACCCTGAGAATGTATTTGTTGTTTAATTTTGTTTTAGCACTCTGGGGTCAGTCTGAACTGGGAGCGAAGAGCTGGATGTACTTGTTATTATTACACTGATAGCACGACTTTGTTTTCGTAGCCACTAACGACTGGGAGTGAAGCATGCTGGGATCATTCTGAACTGGGAGTGAAGAACTGCTTTTATTATATCTTTGAAATAACTTTCAGATGCCTGTTGATTAAAGAAATTATGTGCGCCAGGGAGGTTGAGTTGGCCACTCACCCTCCCTTCGCGGACACACTAGAAAAGAGGGAGTAGAACCATGCTTCAACAGAGTCTGCTGCGGGTTAACGTACGAACGCCCAGCCGGTTGACAGGCGCACTCTGCTGAAGGTGTTGGCTCTCCACCTTAAAGGCGTCACAGTAAGAGAGAAAAATGCGCTGCAACCACTTGTGTTTGATGTAACTGCTTTTGTGGGGAATAAATATACGCCTTTTTATTCTAGCAAAATGCAGTCTGTGTGATCATTTCTGTGTGCCGATCTGACCGAACCTTGTGTTTCAAAACACAATGAAAATCCAACGAGGGGGGAGGACCAGTGCTCACTCAAAGCCTACTCACAGGCGAATGATGCAACCGACAGGCGTGAAAAATCTCACGCATGCACACGAAGGTTCAAGGTTGGCTCATGCAAGCACACGTGATTCAAATCCATAAGGTTTTTGAAAAAAATAAAAGGTCTGATACTTTTTGGACAGACCTCGTACGTATGCTTCTTCAACTCTGTGGCCATGCAATGATGCCAACGAGTGTGTAACCCTTTTGAAGTTCTCGTCATGTCTTTATGCAATTTGCTACAGGAACAGTGGCTTTTTCTGAATTAATTTGTCTCTCAACAAGCTCCACTTCTTTATACAATCATCAACCTCCAATCCAGCGGTATGGTATGTACACTTTCTCTCCATGGATTGCAGGTCATTTGAGCATCTTTTTCTGACTCGATGTTGTGAAGCAAGCAGAATTTTGTTAATAACCACCGGCCTTGAATTACGGCCTGCCTTGTTTAGGTCCTGTCTGAGCACGGTTTGAAAAAAATAAATAGCCAGGCTTTTAATCATGGAAATATGGTCCTACTTTCCTTGAATCAGCAAATGTCAGTGCTGACCTTTTCATGTCCAGACTGCTGTGTTCGTTATATGCATGGGGGTTTTAAAAGAAATACATTACGATGGGACGGGACGTTTTTTTTCCGATGTGAACGAAAATCTGTTATACAAAATCCGGTATATACAGTGTTTATTACATGGAAAACCACACAAAAGCATTGGGACTTTTGCTTTTGTCCAGTGAGTGTGAATTTCCAGTTTATACAATGACTGTTTAGGCAAGTTATACTGTATATATATTCAGTGATGATTAGAACATTACTTACTGGAGAAGCCAAAAGAAGTGACTTTTCAGCAGTGGTGGCCCAGCTAACCAAAAAGGTAGCTTCAATAACCATTAATCCGCTAATCCACTAATTGAAAAGTTAGCTTTTATATGCTAACCCGATAATAATAATAAAAAAAAAAATTAGCGGAAGCTACAGCTAACTGCTAACTTTTAGTATTGACTCCAGTACACTGTCAGCTACTGACAAGCCAGTTTTGAGTTTAAGCACCGTCAGTGCTTCTGGTTAAAAGCAAAGGCGATCACAAACACAACACAAACAACAAGTCAGAGCTTCTGTTTTGTGCACCCTGCCCACTGCTGTAAGGAAGAGACATTTATATTAAACATACAGTGCCCCAGACGTGTGACAGGTGTCATCAAGGGCAAAGCAGTTTTCGCTTATGGTTTTGATTTATAAACAAAACTAATTCCGGGCAGTTTGACATTAAGGTCAACTCTGTCATTTTTACAAAGTGAAAATATCAAAAATATCTTTTCATTTTAAAGTAATGCACTAATTCTGAAGGTTTGAGCATTAAAACTCACAGATGCCAAAATTCATTATAGGAAAATGAGCCTCTCTGAGCACTGGTTGTCTGGTTTCTTTATTTGTAAACACCAACACACAAGTTACTGTAACGTGTGTTGATTTTTACAAATAAATGTGTATTTGTAAATATATATTTTTTCATTTGTTAAAAAAATGCATTTGCAAAACTGAAAATTCTGTTTAAGTGTGATTCAACGCAACAAATAGCGACCATGTGAGAGTTAGATGCTATTCACATTCCCATCCAGTAGATGGCAGTGTTCTATGGATTTTGACCCATCTACTTGGTGGTCACACTGTAGCTGTTCTTGGACTGAATCACACTTAAACAGAATTTTCAGTTTTGCTAATTAATTTTTTTTACATATGAAAAAATGACATATTTACAAATACACATTTATTTGTAAAAATCAACACACATTACAGTAACTCGAGTGTTGTTTTTCTGTACAAATAAATAAACCAAGCAACAAAGATGAGAAGGCTCATTTTCCCATAATGTCTTTTGGCATCTGTGAGTTTTAATGCTCAAACCATCAGAATTAGCACATTACTTTAAAACTAAAATAAATTTGTGATATTTTCACTTTGTAAAAATGACAGAGTTGACCTTAATGTCGGTGAACTGTCCAGAATTAGTTTTGTTTATAAATCAAAAAAAGTGAAAACTGCTTTGCCTTTGATGTCACCTGCCACACATCTGGGGCACTGTATGTTGAATGTAAATTACTTTTGTCTCTCTTTGTAGCAGTCTGGTAGCCAGCCTCCTGCTGGGGTAGAGTTGAGCTCAGCTCCTCACAGCTGCCTGACTGCTGCAAAACACGTAACAGACAGGAACTAACACATAGAATTTTAAGGCTTATAAACGTTTTTGATCGTTTAGCTTTACTAACTATGCCAGCAAAAAAAAAAAATTAGCAAAGCTAAATTTGGTGGAAGCTAATTGGTTCGCTGATGGTTTTTGAAGTTAGCTGAAAAGCTGGTCTGCTAACAAAAAGTTAGCTTCGCTGATTAGCGGATTAGCAGAACTGTGCCCACCACTGCTTTTCAGCATTATTGTCCGAGCCTTTATTTTTGGCAAAGCCCAGTGTTAATCCCAACTGAGACTGAGGGACCATAAATTTTTAATGAGGCAGCCAACTCACGTTTCTCTATAAAGGAAAAATTCTGCAACATCCAGGCAGACAACTGGTCCAATGCCTCTTCTCAAAAGTAGCCATCTATCTGCTGCAGCCAGGTAAAACGTGTATCCTCTTGGCCTTTCCTAGCCGCTGAGGTCCTCAACACTGAGGCACCTGCATCCTGGCTCATACCCAGAGAGTAGGATCACATAATGGCCAAATGGGCAAAATGTCAAACTGTATCTAATATTTAACTGCAATCATCAGCGGTACGCAGGTGTCTTCCAAAGAGACCTACTACCAAAGACATCCAGTTGGCCTCAGATCACTGGCCAAGAACAACAGCATGACACAGAGTTGTCAGAACATGCAATGATGAAAAATGTTGCAGTTAAGCCTCCATACAGAGTCCAGTGTTCACAGTGACAGATGTTCTGAAAGATGAAGGCCAGAGTCCCAACTCAATAGACTCTACGAGTGTCAGTTATTTCATTGATGCCAGATCGAACATTGTACATTACCCAGTTTCTACTCAACCATTTTCTTGTTAAATACAGACCTTCTGTCCAGTCTTATACACAAAATGTAAACGTTTTTGTTTGTTTTTTGACATGAGGCACTCACAGCAGTTTTGTGCTTTTACATGTGTTTCACTGAGATCTTTATCAATTGTTGCAAGAGATCCTGGTATGTTGTAACTCAGAATTGTGGGACCTTGGGGGTGTTTCTTATGAAATATCACCCAAATGTAACTGTAAATCGTAAATAAAAAATGTTTTGTTCAATACAATACTAATCCTAAAGCATAAGCCAAATTACAGTCCCTTACAAATATTACAGTCCCTTACAAATATCCATTCATCCAGTAAGGACAGGACAAAATGTTCTCATACAAAGTCTGTAAAAATCAGTTCAGCTGTTACTTGTTTGGTGTTTGGTCCTGGTGTTAGACACCAGTTATGGCAGTGGTTATGTAATGTTTGCCGTGTGTGGCCATTAGACGATTGTGATGCATCTCAATGAGGCTGCCGTCTCCTCCTTTCACGTGTCGCCTTGTATTCATTTGATGCCAGGAATGTTGCATTAACACCGGCTGGTGCTGCAGGTTGAAGCATGCAGTTCTGTGCAGACGATTTTGTTAAGATGATAAACTTGCACCAGATTTTGGCCCATGCACCTCCTCCCTTCTTCACTTTTTCCCTTAGCCTTCTTTCTCTTAGTATGCCTCAATTTTCTTCACATTGTTATTTTCTTCCCTTCCGGTGTCTTCTTTCTCCTGTATCCTCACCTCCATCTGCCTCCCAGTAAAAATGTGCACCACCAGCTCCCAAGTCTGTTCCAGGGCCTGTTTCCATAGCAACAAGTTACCATGAAAACGAGGCGGCGGTGCAGCTTCATCTCATCCTCCTATCACTGGTGAAAAGTGTTGGAAAGTTTTTTTTGTCCTTTCTTTTGTTTGTTTTTTTCTGGTCTGGCTGTTTCTCAAAAACTGTGGGGTTTGATTTCTTACTTTGAAACATTCACTACACTGTGAGATTGTGTGTGTGTGTGTGTGTGTGTGTGTGTGTGTGTGTGTGTGTGTGTGTGTGTGTGTGTGTGTGTGTGTGTGTGTGTGTGTGTGTGTGTGTGTGTGTGTGTGTGTGTGTTTGACTGTTTTTTCTGTCTAAGAGCTTAATAATTCTTACTGGTAACATTTTCATACAATGTCTTTGTATAATTTCTGTATTTATTTCCCAAATTATCCTAAAGAACATGTAAGATAATACAAACTTACTATGCAATGTCTACTACAAACATGGTATTGGCAGTCTTGCCTGTTTATTAAAGGTAAAATTATTTAATTTGATTCCCCCCTCCCATCTGAAAGACCAGCATTGTGTGAATTTGTCGTGTGACCTACTTGCAGGATATGAATTGTTGTCCTGAGTTCCATGTATATTCTATGATACTTTAATTCTCACCCTCTTTCTGTCTCAGCCCATGACTTGTGCTATTTTAGGTCCTCAAAGCGCCTGCTTTGTGTACAGACTCAGCGCTTGAAATAACTGTACCACTTACTAACACATGGATAAAATGGATTTCTCTGTTATTGTATTTTGGCAGATGGGATGAAAGACAAGTACTCAGAAGACAAAATTAGTCCTGCATAAAGAGAAGTACCTCCACCTGATTAAAACATTGTCTTGCATGTTTTATGCTGTGCAGAATGGATACTTGCATGCAGCGTCCTGTGCACAAACCTATATAATGTCCATGTCTGTTGTGTGTTGTCACTGAAGACAGATTGTTGCTTCAGTCCTTAATTATGAAAAACAACACCCCGAGGGCACGTTAGAATTTTTTCACAAAACACTCACAGCTTTTCACATCCAAGTGCTCCTCTAGTCCTTGATCAGATGAAAAGGCTGTAAAAAAAGAATATGTGATGAGCACAACACAAACAGAAGGTGTGATGAGTGACCGTGCTACTCCTGCTGTTGAGGTAGCACACTGAGAAGAATAATATACACCAGCATTCACACATGCGCCTGCCTGCATATGCCATACAAATATCATCAAGTCCGTATCAGAACTGCACATGGGCCAGCACACCCGACAGAAGTATAGTTTGACAAACCTTTCAGAGGACAAAAGACCAAAACATCGGATGTGAATGGAATTCTGCCCGCTCTCTAATGCAGCACCCGACCCGCTTTTGAGCACGTGATTCGGCACTGCTTATGCACTCCAAAGGATACATATTCTGCCTGCAGGACCGGCTGCTGCCATAAAAATAGCTCTGAGATAACAGCTTACTAGTACTTAATCAGGACACCAGCGATTGGCTGCTTATTTGGATGTTAGAGTTTAAGTTTGGGCAAAGCAGCTCACAGCAATGAGGGATGCTTTCTGCAATCTGGAAAAACTGAAGCATCATTTTAGGTTTTCTGCAGTGTTATAGTTATTGTTTCCAATTTGATGCCATTTGCAATTTGGCAATATGCTGCCAGGTTCGGTCTCTTACCCTTGAGATTGGAGTACGTGGCTCTGGGATAGGAGTCAGACTACAATATACAGTACCAGTTAAAACACAACACAGTGATAAGGTAACAAAAAATATACAGTGCATCCGGAAAGTATCCACAACACTTCACTCTTTCCACATTTTCTTATTTTACAGCTTTATTCTAGAATGGAGTAAATTCATTTTCCCCTTAAAATTCTCCTCACAACACCCCATAATGACACCATTTTAAAAAGTTGTCTTTTTCATTTTTGCAAATTTATTAAAAATAAAAAAAATACGAAATTGCATGTATTCACACCCTTTGCTCAATATTCTGTTGATGAGCCTTTAGCAGCAATTACAGCCTCAAGTCTTCTTGAATGTGATGCCACAAGTGCTTGGTGCACCTGTCCTAGGACAGTTTTGCCCATTCCTCTTTGTAGCACCTCTCAAGCTCTATCAGGTTGGATGGGGAGCGTCGGTGCACAACCATGAGATGTTTTATCGGATTCAGGTCTGGTCTCTGGTTGGGCCACTCAAGGACATTCACAGAGTTGTTCTGAAGCCACTCCTTTGATATCTTGGCTGTGTGTTTAGGGTCATTGTCCTGCTGAAAGATGAACCGTTGGCCCAGTCTGAAGTGAAGAGCGCTCTAGAGCAGGTTTTCATCCAGGATGTCTCTGTACATTGCTGCATTCATCTTTCCCTCAATCCTGTCTCATCTCCCAGTTCCTGCCACTGAAAAACATCCCCACAGTATGATGCTGCCACCACTATGCTTCACTGTAGGCATGGTGCCTGGCATTCATGCCAAGGTGTTCAATCTTTGTCTCATCAGACTAGAGAATTTTGTTTCTCATGGTTTGAGAGTACTTCAGGTGCTTTTTGGCAAACTCCAGGGAGGCTGCCATGTGCCTTTTCCTAAGGAGTGGCTTCTGTCTGGCCACTCTACCATAGAGGCCTCATTGGTGGATTGCTAGAGAGATGGTTGTCCTTCTGCAAGGTTCTCCTCTCTTCACAAAGAAATGCTCTGACAGAGTGTCCATCGAGTTCTTGGCCACCTCCCTGTCTAAGGCCTTTCTCCTCCGATCGCTCAGTTTAGACCAGCAGCCAGCTCTAGGAAGAGTCCTGATGGAGCCAAACTTCTTCCATTTACAGATAATTGAGGCCACTGTGCTCATTGGGACCTTCAAAGCAGCAGAAATGTTTCTGTACCCTTCCCCAGATTTGTGCCTGGAGACAATTTCTTTGACTTCATGCTTGGTTTGTTCTCTGACATGCACTGTCAACTGTGGGACCTTATATGTAGACAGGTGTGTGCCTTTCCAAATCATGTCCAATCAACTGAATTTACCCCAAGTGGACTCCAATTAAGCTGTAGAAACATCTCAAGGATGATGAGTAGATCTGTAGAAACAGGATGCACCAGCTTAGTTTTGAACTTCATGACAAAGGCTGTGAATACTTATGTACATGTGATTTCTCAGTTTTTATATTTTTCATAAACTTGCAAAAATCTCAAAAACCTTTTTTCGCATTGTCATTATGGGGTATTGTGTGTAGAATTTTTAGGGAAAAAAAAACTAATTTCATCCATTTTGGAATAAGGCTGTAACAAAAAAAAACGTGAAAACGTGAAGCGCTGTCAATACTTTTTGGATGCAATGTATTACCTGTATAGACACTCCTTCATGTTTGATCAAATCCATAAAAGTTCCCACACAATGTGGTTTTCTGTCCCACAGCATTGATTTAGATTTGAAACTGTGAGTTTTCTGGTGGAAAGTGTGTTAATTTGAAAGGTGGAGTGTGAGTAAAAGCTATGCAGGAGAGTGAAACTGCCTCGTTTTCACACGCTATTTCTGAAATGTGTTGACACTGTTATGCTGGTTATACTGAGAGTGTTGACAGTTTATTTAAAAAATACACACGGCAGATGTGAGATTACTTTACTTGGGTGGAGTTAAAATGTGTCACAAGAAAGCTGCTAATTAATACTACGCAATTTTTTTCTGTGCTTCAATGTGTTTTTGGTGTTTTAGTTATGTTGTAGTACTATATTACGTGGGACATTAATGTTGATCATCATGCTTGGAACTGTCTGTGGACACTTTTTGAACACCATGACTCAATAACAGTACTCGTTAGGCATTTGATACTAATGCTATAAGTTGTCTCTGGAGAGAAAATGAGCAAAAGTTTCAAATTATTTGTTGTGTGTATCTATAAAAATAAGAAAGAACTTTATTAATCCCGAAGGAAATTATTTTGCCAGAGTGCCAAAACAGTAAACAATAAACCTTGCTTTTTTTTTTAACAATGAGGACAATGAGTACAACATGTTAATGCAAAATGAGTGAAAGACACTTGCACAAGATTTTGAGTTTGACAGTATTGCACATAGCTCAGAGTAACTGAAAACTCTGATCGTCATGTATTCATCCTGCAGAAGGGGGAGGAGTTATACAGTCTGATTGCCACAGATAGGAAAGACCTCCTGTGACATTCTGTGGTGCACATCGGTGGCCTCAGTCATATAAATGAGTATCAAGTAGTTGTTTAAATGTATCTGTATTATAATAGGCAAGTGGCCTCTGTGTGCACGTTTGCATGCGTGCGTGCCTGCATCTGTGCTTACAGCTTCAATCATGGAGTAACTGGGGAGAGCTGACATTTGCCATTTAGTATGCTTATGTATTTTGTGTCAAGGATGGATGCTGTCAAAACAGAACATTGATGGGACTAATATTTTTGGAGAAGTTAGTAATATTAGCTAACAACAGTGAATAATGGATGTTGCGCTGCAGTGCACCATGGGAGTTCGGGGTTTTGGGATTTTAAATATTGTTATTGTGGTTCATGTTAGTTTAACAGTGTTGTTACCGTTACTGATTTCTGTTTTTGTAGTTCAATTGGTTTAGTCAGTTTACTTAAGTGGCATGTTGCTGTTACCATGAGTGAGAAATGTAGTGCATTTGGTGTCTTGCACCACTGTCTCTGTTTGTGGGTGTGTAAAAATAAAAACACCTGCTTGCAGCAGAATGCGTACAAGTGTGCATGCGTACGTGTGTGTATAACTATCACGGACAAGCTGGGGAGAGCTGACATTTGCTGTTTGGTATGCTTATGTATTTTTGGTGAAGGATGAATGCCGCCAAAACGGAACATTGATAGGACTAATATTTTTGGAGAAACTATGGAAATTAGATAACAACACTGAACAATGGACATTGATAATTACATTTTTGACTCACGCCATTCCAGCAGGGGGCGGTAAATTATCTATATATTAAAAGCATGCGTACGTGCGTGTTTCCATGTGTAATTTTATTAAGTAAGTTCAATGTAAGTACATAATATAATTCTAAATACTTTTAAAATACATGGATGACACTCTTAGCTTCATAGTGGAGTAGAGTGGAGAAAGATATTCTTTCACCAAAACAGATCAAATCTAGGCCTGAATCTCAGATGTACCTTCTGGCAATTTGTATCTGAACTTTCAGGTCTTCTTTTTAAGAAATTCCTGTATATAACTTCATCATGAAGCTGTATAACCGTTAATACAAAATGCAAAGTTTGCACTGTACACAATTTCTTCAGTTACAGCCACAGAAGCCTATAACTTCTTCTGGGTGTCTTGGTGGCTTTCCTCTCTCTTCTCCTTCTTGCACAGTCACTTTCTGAAAAGTGTTTACTCCATGCAGATTTACCATAGAGTGCCACACTGTTTGTATTTCTTTGTAATTGATGTAGATAAAACCAAGACATATTTAGTGGCAGCTTTACCATCAGAGAGCCTCATCCACAGTGACCACAAAAGACTCCAAGCTATCATTGATGTTAAAGGGGGCAACACATGGTATTAAGGGGAGGGGAGGTGATGGTCTAGTGGTTAAGGTGTTGGGCTTGAGTCCAGAAGATCATGGGTTCAAATCCCCACCTGACTGGAAAATCACTAAGGGACCTCGGGCAAGGCCTTTAATCCCTTATTGCTCCCGGTGTGTAGTGAGCGCCTTGTATGGCAGCACCCTGACATCGGGGTGAATGTGAGGCATAATTGTAAAGTGCTTTGAGCATCTGATGCAGATGGAAAAGCGCTATATAAATGCAGTCCATTTACCATTTCCATTTTATTAAGAACAGGGGTATGTAAACTTTTGATCAGGGTCCTTTGGGTAGGACAATTTATAAGACGTGCATGGCATGTTCAGGGTTATGAGTCTAACAGCTTGTGCATGGAAACTCCTCTTGAGTCTGTCTATTTGACATGATGCTCCTGAATCATTTGCCTCATTTCAGAAGATGAAATAGATAGTTACAGGGGTAGGATTCATCCCTCACTATCCTGACAGCCCTACTCCAACATTTCATCTAGCTGATGTCATGCAGGGATGGGAGAAATGATCATTAGCATTGTTAAGCCACGCAGATCATTCTCTGGAGGGCTTTCCGGTCTTGTTCACAGCTGTTTTCAAACCAGTACGTGATGTTCTGCTTGAGAAGCCAGAGTAGAATTTCCTCAAGATGGCTGGGGAGGGTCCAGACTTCCTCAGCTGTCACAGATGGTACAGACACTGACTGGTTTGCCTTTTGGCCATAGTCTGGATGTGAATGGTCCATATTTGTTCTTCACAAGTATTGACACCCAGATACTTAGAACAGCTCACCCTCTCCACTGGAACCCCATTGATGTTAAGAAGGGTGGAGGAATGCTGATTCCTCCTGATGTCCACCACTAGCTCCTTTGTTTTGCTAACATTCAGTTGGAGATAGTCTGACACCAGGATATCAGGCTCTCTGCCAATTTCAATTTATTTTCATTTATATAGCGCCAAATCACAACAAGGTTGCCTCAAGGCTCTTCACACAAGTAAGGTCTAACCTTACCAACCCCCAGAGCAACAGTGGTAAGGAAAAATTCCCTCTGAGGAAGAAACCTCAAGCAGACCAGACTCATAGGGGTGACCCTCTGCTCGGGCCATGCTATAGGCACAAATTACAAAACAATTCACAGAACGAACATACAGGAAATGTTGTCGGTGCACAGGACAGGAGGGTTTCTGGAACAGATACCACACCCATCTCTGGATGGAGCTGCACCTCAGACAGAGAGAAAAGAGGAAAAAAAGCAGAATCGAGTATCAGAAAGACAAATACAGTGTAATTTATCAGCATTAAGCAACAAGAAAAACAGAAGAAATACTGAGGTGATCACTGGCCACTAGCCCTAAGCTTTACTAACAGATCCAGAATTTAGATAAAGTTGAGGCCACGGCACGCTCTGTTTACTAATAAAATGAATTAAAAGAGTAAAAAGCATAGTATGCTTAGCTATATGAAAGGGAAAGTAAGTGCGTCTTAAGTCTGGACTTGAAAGTCTCTACAGAATCTGACTGTTTTATTGATGCAGGGAGATCATTCCACAGAACAGGGGCATTATAAGAGAAAGCTCTGTGACCCGTAGACTTTTTATTCACCCTAGGGACACTAAGTAGTCCTGCACTTTGAGAACGCAAAGCCCGGGCCGGTACGTGGAGTTTAATTAGGTCTGCTGAGTAGGGAGGTGCCAGTCCGTGAACAGTTTTATAGGTTAGTAGCAGAACCTTAAAATCTGATCTCATGGGACAGGAAGCCAGTGAAGAGATGCCAAAATGGGTGTAATGTGGTCAAACCTGCCCTTGTGGAGCTCTGTGTTGAGAGTGACTGAGTTGGAGACTTGTCCCCCAGCTCACGCTACCTGGGATCTATCCGTGAGGAATTTCAAAACCCACGCACACAGGCTACTGTTCAGACCCACGTGCCTCAGCTTAGTGAACATGAGCGTAAAAACATTAAGGTCATTTGCAAAAGCCAACTCAGCCTTCACCGTTCCACTAGATGTTGTCCTCTAAAGTGTTAGTGTGTGTGCGCTTTGGCATGTACAACTGAGTGTCATCAGCGTAACAATAAAAAGTAATCACAAAACATTGCTGTATCTGCCCAAAGGATGCTATATAGAGGGAAAATACCAATGATAATGAATAAATAAATAAAATATTAATTTACCCATTACTGACGTTGAACACAAGCTCCAGCTGTTTCCCCCTCCCAAACATCAAGAAAGAAAAAGTTAGCTGAATTTGTTAGGGTTTCTTTTGTAGTATTTCTATTTGACATTGTTATGGAAACCATCCTTCCTATAGCCATAATTCATTGCTATGTCCAGCTTCAGTTTCATTACATACAGACAGACAAAAGTCTGTAATCCAGGTCAATCTGTATATAGCAAACAAGCTATCTTTGAGAACAGCATCAACTCCTTGTCACTAATGTGTTCTCAACTTCAGGATTCATGTTTTACTCTGCAGGGTTTAAAGACAAACAATGTTGTGTGTCTGGACAACTGAAGGACAAGGTAAATGCACCAATGTCCTCTAACTGAACATGACAAATGGACAGATTTGTGTTGTCCTTCAGTGCACTTATCGAACCATTACTCCTCCTCTGTCCCCTCCTGTAATATGAATTTCGAGGAAAGCGAGGCAGATAAAGTGAGGAAAGCAAAGACAATTTATTGAATACACTCATGAGTCAGTGGGCCTGACCACAGTCACCACAAGCTTCTAGAATTTTGATTAATCAAACCAGAGAGGAATAGCTTTCTTGGGGAATGAATTTCTTGCAGTTTAGGGGGTTGAGACCAGTTGGAAAAAGTCTTATCAGTTTGATTTGTCCTGGCTGATAACCAGAACACAGCTGTCTGGAACTCTTGCTGATCATCAATCCAGAGCCAACATTGTCCCGTGTTGGATATCGATCACCGTCAGAACAGTAATGGACACAGTTCCACTCGTCACCTAACAGCTAATGAGCGAATCTAATTTTTTCATGCGCAACTTTGAAAACCATTAGTGCATCAATTAGCTTCCACTCAATTTAGTTCCACTTTTTTCCCCCTGTTTTTTTTTATTTATTATTATAAGGTTCAACTGCAAAAAAGTTTGTAAGTTTTAAGAATCAGACATGGTTGTTCATGTTGGAGTTCATACACTAATCCAATTATTTCCATTTCACCACGACACTCAGACAACCCAGAAGAAGTTACAGGCTGTGGCTGTGATTGGAGAAATTGTGCACAGTGCAATTCTGCATTTTGTATCTTCAGTTATACATCTTCATGATGAAGTGGTATAGAGCAGGATTTTCTTAAAAAGTAGACCTGAAAGTTCAACTACATCTACAGCTATCCTCAGTAACTGTCTGTGGGCATCACACTGAGCACTACAATTTGCCAGAAGGTACATCTCAGATGCAAGCCTAGATTTGATGTTTTGGTGAAACAAAATCCTCCTCTATACCATTTCATCATCCACATTATACCACTTCCAACCAGTCCTCACTTCAATCCCAGCAGTTGCCACCTTTAGATCACTTGAGTCTCTGTATAGCAACACTTCCCTAGCTCTCATTATCTTGAACTCCTCTTCCAAGGACTTGAACAGCAGTTGTAGTTTGTTGCGGTGCTTGTAGAGTGCGATGCTACAACCCCTGGCAAAAATTAGGGAATCACCGGCCTCGGAGGATGTTCATTCAGTTGTTTAATTTTGTAGAAAAAAAGCAGATCACAGACATGACACAAAACTAAAGTCATTTCAAATGGCAACTTTCTGGCTTTAAGAAACACTATAAGAAATCAAGAAAAAAAGATTGTGGCAGTCAGTAACAGTTACTTTTTTAGACCAAGCAGAGGAAAAAAATATGGAATCACTCAATTCTGAGGAAAAAATTATGGAATCACCCTATAAATTTTCATCCCCAAAACTAACACCTGCATCATATCAGATCTGCTCGTTAGTCTGCATCTAAAAAGGAGTGAACACACCTTGGAGAGCTGTTGCACCAAGTGGACTGACATGAATCATGGCTCCAACACGAGAGATGTCAATTGAAACAAAGGAGAGGATTATCAAACTCTTAAAAGAGATTAAATCATCACGCAGTGTTGCAAAAGATGTTGGTTGTTCACAGTCAGCTGTGTCTAAACTCTGGACCAAATACAAACAACATGGGAAGGTTGTTAAAGGCAAACATACTGGTAGACCAAGGAAGACATCAAAGCGTCAAGACAGAAAACTTAAAGCAATATATCTCAAAAATCGAAAAATGTACAACAAAACAAATGAGGAACGAATGGGAGGAAACTGGAGTCAACGTCTGTGACCGAACTGTAAGAAACCGCCTAAAGGAAATGGGATTTACATACAGAAAAGCTAAACGAAAGGCATCATTAACACCTAAACAGAAAAAAACAACTTACAATGGGCTAAGGAAAAGCAATTGTGGGCTGTGGATGACTGGATGAAAGTCATATTCAGTGATGAATCTCGAATCTGCATTGGGCAAGGTGATGATGCTGGAACTTTTGTTTGGTGCCTTTCCAATGAGATTTATAAAGATGACTGCCTGAAGAGAACATGTAAATTTCCACACTCATTGATGATATGGGGCTGCATGTCAGGTAAAGGCACTGGGGAGATGGCTGTCATTACATCATCAATAAATGCACAAGTTTATGTTGATATTTTGGACAATTGAAAGGATGTTTGGGGATGATTAAATCATTTTTCAAGATGATAATGCATCTTGCCATAGAGCAAAAACTGCAAAAACATTTCTTGCAAAAAGACACATAGGGTCAATGTCATGACATAGGGTCAGTGTCAGTGAGCAGATCTGATTTGATGCAGGTGTTAATTTGGGGGATGAAAATTTACAGGGTGATTCCATAATTTTTTCCTCAGAATTGAGTGATTCCATATTTTTTTTCCTCTGCTTGGTCTAAAAAAGTAACCATTACTGACTGCCACAATCTTTTTTTCTTGATTTCTTATAGTGTTTCTTAAAGCCAGAAAGTTGCCATTTGAAATGACTTTAGTTTTGTGTCATGTCTGTGATCTGCTTTTTTTTCTACAAAATTAAACAACTGAATGAACATCCTCTGAGGCCGGTGATTCCATAATTTTTGCCAGGGGTTGTACTTAGGCTTTTTGGAAGCCCCAGCCATCTCCTAAGGTGGCTGTTGACCTTCCTCTCTAAGGTTTCCACAGTTGAGATTGGCTGTCGCACTGAGCAGCTGATTATCAGCGGGTGGAACTTTCGTTCATGTGCACTCGCCTGCCTGGACGGCTTTGACAGACGGACAATGACTGCATATTAGCAGCCGGCTCACAGCTGCACCAGGTATAGAGCATATAGGAGACATGCTCCAGAGTGACTGCGAGGATAAGTACTCACAAACAAGTTTGAAGAGGCAGCCGGTAAGAGATGCTTACGTATTTACTTAATGCTGGTGAACTGTCACGTGTGGGCTGTGGTAGATTGCACTAAGACTTTGACTACTGGTCCAAATGCCTGTGGTTTAGATGTGCGCATTAAACAGCCAATGCGTGCCTCCTGAGATGCCTGGACTTTAAAATATGTGGTGTGGAGTCTCGGTGGCATGTGAACTGTTTGGCGTTTGTGATGTGTTAAAATAATATTAATGCTTTGGTGATTGCGTGCATTTTTAGTGGTTCGAGAAGTGCCTTTATTGTTTGCTTTGGATGCATTTATTTGATTAAATAAAGTAAATGTTAAAAGGTAAATAATCTTGGTTATTGGGCATAGTGCAATGTAGCAGTTGTTGAAAATTAATTATTATTAGTTGGACTTTGTAAATTAAGTAATAGTATTTGTTGATCATGTAGCTAATTTTAGACTTTGAATTGTGGTAAATAAGTTCAAGTGTGCTGTTTGAGATTTTAAATTATGCATAGAAATGAACTACCATTTTGATATGAATTTATTGTGGTTTATAATTTTCACTGTAAATAAGGTGTACGTGTATCTGTGTTTAAGGTTTTTACCTGGATTTTTGGGAAATGAAGCAAAATAAGCAAACTCCTAATAAAGAAAAGAAAGGAAAAGAAACTTAATGCTTCAGCCTGAGTAAATCTCATAGATGAGGAGTGGCCACAGGATCCTGGGAAGAATGCCACGCTGGTATAGCCAAGCTTCGTATTTCCCTGGCAATCCAGACCGGTTCACTGACTTCAACCATCTGTCCAGATCAGTGCAGGTTGACTGGATGGATGCGGAGTCCCTCAGCATGCTGTCAGACACCTTGCCTAAGCTTTTGACAGGCTTCTCCCTGATGGTCAGGATTGTTGCACCTACAATGCTGAACCGAGGCTTATCATCCACCTTTCCTATTCAAAATAAGCAAACTCCTAATAAAGAAAAGAAAGGAAAAGAAATTTAATGCTTCAGCCTGAGTAAATCCATGGGTACACCTCTTTTCAAGTGTGGGGCACCGCACAGTCAATGTACACTTGACGGTAAAACCCGGCTGTGGAAGCCCAAATAGCCCGAGCATTCCAAAACTCAAAGCCCAATGCTCAAGGTCAAAGCTCAGCGCTCAATCTCTAAAGCCCAGCGCCCAACGCTCAAGCTCCAAAGCCCAGCGCCCAATGCTCCAGCTCCAAAGCCCAGCGCCCAATGCTCCAGCTCCAAAGCCCAGTGCCCAATGCTCCAGCTCCAAAGCCCAGCACCCAATGCTCCAGCTCCAAAGTCCAGTGCCCAGTGCTCCAGCTCCAAAGCCCAGCACCCAATGATTCAGCTCCAAAGCTTAGCACTTCAAAACGGCAGACTCAAATGTCAGTTGATGAGTTAAAGGAGGCCTTCGGCAGGATTGCGGTAGACATTGATAAATTCATTGATGGAAATGATGACCTAGAAGTTGAATTTTTGGAGATTTGGGGTGGAGAGGCTGACTCCTTTGTAAAAGAGGAAATGTATGAGGATATTAAAAGGACTGCAAGAGAATGTGAGGGGAGGCTGGAGGAGGTGCAAGGTATTATCCAGAAGACTATATGGGATTCCTTTGGGTACCCAGAGCTCTCCACCCACCTCGAATTGGCAGAGGAAGAATGTGAGAGAGTATTCTCCGCTGTGCCAGGAGTAAAGCTGGAGGCATATGATTTCATGCTTAACCAGTTAGAAATACGGGTGGCCTCAGCTAAAGAAGCATATTATCTGTGGAACTGATGGGCCCCTGAGGAAGAGAAACGAGACTTTCAGCACCGGATAAAAGTAGTTGAGGTTCACTTGGCTAAACTTGCAGCTGGGAAAGCTGCCTTGATAGAAGCGAAAGCGGAACATGAAGACAGTTGGGCCACAGTCCCCTGCGTCCAGTCACCAGCCATCAGGCTAAAGCCGACTGCTCTCCGTAGATTTGATGGGAATAAAAGGAACTTCCACAGTTGGAAGAAAGACTGGGAGGCACTCCAGAGGCAAGGAGAGCCTAAGGGTTCCAATGAGGTCCGCAAGTTCCAGTTGTTGGACAGTCTAGACGAGAAGGTGGCACGGAATCTTCAGCTGTCAACTTGTGGGATGGCAAATTAGATTTTCTGCACACTTGAAAATCATTTTGGAAATAAATCCGCTATAGCGTTGGAGATAGTTGAGGAGCTCCAGGCGCTGCCCACGGTAAGAGGCCACCAAGCAAAGAAGATTGTAGCTCTTATATGGGTGGTTGAGAAGGCGCTAAATGATCTAAGTGAACTGGGTGACATAGGAGCTTTGAAAAATCATCCGCTGATGACAAAATCCTTGGTAAACAAGTTGTTAGAAGTCCTTAAGAAAGAGTGGCTCATGTTTGTAGCAGAAAAAAGGGGTGCGGGAGCCCAGGAAGACCGTTTTGATATGCTGCTTTCATTTCTTAAAAGTCAAGAGGCAATTTATGAGGAATTGGAGCAATTGTGGGAGGACAAACTCTCTAGGAAGGAGCTAAAGAGTCAGCTAAAGCAAGCTAGAACCAGAGCAACCAGGTCTGCCAGTCTCCCAGAAGCTTGCATTATCTGTGGGGAAAGTGGTCATAAGCTTAGACTGTATCGGTGCAAAAAGTTTAAAGCTCTCAATCTGGTGGAAAAAAGAAGCTATCCGAAAGTTTGGGACCTGCAAGAATTGCCTTGAGGTCCATGATGATGGAGAGTGAAAGACCACCTTCCTCTGCAAAAATGAGAGCTGCAAAACAGGAGTCGCCGCTGAGCATCACTACCTTCTGTGTCCCACTCCTGAGAGGAAGACTTTACCCAAAAAAGGTGGTCCAAAGGCAGATAAAGTTGGACATAGTGGGACAAAGTGCATTGAAGACCAGGAAGATTTTATGACAAAACTGCCCCCAGAGCTGGCCCAGCAATGCTGAAAGGTCTTTTATAATGCGGCAGTAAGAACCCTGAACTCAGCGGTGAATGAGGTCTTGCAAAGGGATCAGACCCTGCAGGAGTTTCCTGTTCTGATGATGAAGTTACGGTGAATGCTGGCCAAAGAATAGGAACACTGATAGACCTGGCTTCTGATACAAATTATATAACCCATGAGGCAGCTGCGGAGTTAAATCTAAAGAGCGAGGACATGACTTTGGTGATTCATGGAGTAGGAGGCATGCAGGTTTCTGTGTAGACAAAGCGATACCTTTTGAAGATCACGGTCAGTACCCCAAAAGGTACCCTGAAGTCCCACCAACTTGTATGCTATGGGTTGGACAGTATCACAGAAATCCACCATGTGTCCCTTAATAAATTACAAGAGATCTTCCCAGACATCCCTCTTGGAGAACTGGTGAGGCCCAGAAAGATAGTTACTCATCAGTCACAAAGAGGGCCAGCTTGTGCCTCAAAAAGTGTGCAATTGGAGATCTTGTTTTGTGGGATGGGCCACTGGGGGAAACTGTGGCAGGTACCCATCCAGATCTCTTTGAAGAACCCAGCATAACTGCTCATACTTCAAAAACGCACTTTGCCCGCACCATTCAAGCAGCTGCTGTGATGTATCAGGAGCATACCTACAACGGCCCAGACCAGGCACCTCAGGTCACCCTGGCGACCAGGTCAACCACTAGCTGAAATTTCTTGGAATGGTGGAAATAGCACAGTATTGGTGCCACCTGCGAGCCGAAGTGTTGATTGTTGTGTGGCTCATTGAGTCGAAAGCTAAGTTCACTCCATTAGATCATAAGGGTGATGCTGTGAAATCTGAGGTCTGTGGAGCTGTCTGTGCCACAAGTAATTCCAAAGACACTGCAGGATTTGGTGAAGAAGTGGTACCATCTAGTGGATAACCTGTTTTAGGCACTGTTTTAGGCACAATACAGAGGGAGAGCTATGGATACCAGACCTTCTTTGCAAACAGAATTGGCAAAATTCAGAGCAGCACCAGCAATCAGGATTGGCGGTGGATTCCAGGATCATTGAACATTGCAGATATCACCACAAAGGCGCTGAACCTGAGGACATGGATTTGGGCTCTGAGTGGCAGAGTGGGCCGAGGTTCCTATGCCTTCCAGAGACTGAGTGGCCAGTGAAATTTGCAAAGGATGTAGCTGCAGCTGCAAGAGATGGTATTATCAAACTGCAGAAGAAAGCGTTAGTAGCTGCTGCAACTTGAGGCAGCACAAATAAGTTAAAGATAACCTCAACCCCTGTCCAGCTGGGCTTACATAGACCTCCCCATGAAGGTGCCGGAAAAGTGCTTATTGATGTTACATGATTTAGTGACCTGAGTAAGCTGTTGAGGACATTTGCTCTTGTTTGGAGAGCAACAAAGAGGTTCCTTCGTGCCAAGACGTGAGGAAGATCAAAGTGGGAGCTGTTCCAATCACAAGGTGTCCCCACTCAGCTGGAGCGAGAGGATGCCTTCTGTGACTTGTGCCTGGCAGCTCAGAAGGGCCTAACCTTTCCTAGTACTATCATAGACAGGCTTGTTGCATATAAGGATGGAGCTAGTGCGCTGCTGGTGTGTGGGGGCCAAATTCAACACTTTAAAGAAGGGCTCATCATCCACCTTTCCTCTTCTCAGCACCCATTGATCTTGACTTGGCTGATTTGAAATGCACCCGTGCCCACTTCATTAGCTATTCAGGACCCTTTAGAATCCACTGGCAGCCTGGGACTGATTCTGTGATGACCGTGAGGTCATCCATAAATACTTTAATCAGTGGCTGACGCTGAGCTGACGTCATCTTGGGCCCTCTGCACTCTGATTCAGCAGACTTTGTGAGCATATTCATGGCCAGGGAGAACAGAATTATGGAGATGGTACAGCCTGTGATGATTCCGATCTCGATCTTATGCCAGCCTGATGTCACTGCTCCTGAAGAGGTTCTCATCCTGAAGTTGCTGTAATAATCAGTGATGAGGTCTCTAACACTGCTGGGGACATAATGTTTTGCCAGAGTGAGCTGTGCAAGCTTGTGTGGTATTGAGCCATATGCATTTGTGAGATTGAGCCACAGCACTGACAGATTGCCCTTGTTCTCTCAAGCCTCTCTGATAAGCTGCGTCACCACACTTGTGTGCTCCAAGCATCCACACATTCCTGCGATTCCACCCTTCTAGGCTGATGTGTCAATAAGCATGTTCTTTGAGATGAAGATGCACAGCCGGTTGGAGACAGAGCTGAAGAAAATCTTAGCTTCAGAACACAACAGGGAGATGATGCAGAACTGGTCTATCGTTCTTGAGTTCTCCTTCTTTGTAGAGTTTAGGACAGTTCTTGTATACTTTGTACGAAGTGCCACTTGGTCTTGGAGCAGAGCTTGCTCACGCTTTCCTGACAACCTCTTGAACGTCCTTCAGCTGCAGCTCTGACATGTTGAACTGCACACTTGTCCCAGGAGGGTCTATCAGAGTGCTGCACTCCCCCAACTCTTGTTGTCTTGCTGGGTCACTATATGTTTCCTGCAGGTAGTGATCAATCTCCTCCTGAGAGCTGATCAGTGGCCTCTATGCTTCTGTCCTAGCAGCTCTTTAATGAACTTAAAGGGGTTTACAATGAATGCAGCTCATTTTGGGCTCTTTTGCGATGGTGGCTCTGCCACCACCTCAGCAACTCACAAACAATGCGGGTGTCTGTTGTGTGTCACTTTCAGGCAGATTAGACATTACATTATTGGTTGGGACTGTTTACACAGAGACTGCTACCTGCTGCTTTGGACTTGAACTAACAGTCTTTTTCAAGACTTTTTTACTTTTTTACCTTTTTACTTTTTTTAACTTTTTTACTGTGCTCCAACGCCTAAGGAAGACCTCTAACGGTCGAAACATCGCGACGGAGCACTTTTATCAGCTAACTTTCATTAGCGTTGGCAAGCTAACTAGCTTGCTAACGCTTTCGTTTTTATTTTTTAATTTTTTTTATTTTATTTTATTTTGGCACCGTTGTCGTGCGTTCGCTGTTGTCGTGCGTTCGCTGTTGTCGTGCGTTGCCTGTGCTGCTTCATGGCCTGTTTGGTGCCTTGATTGGGGCACTCCTTCTGCTGAATCACCTCTGGATTATTTGCACATTATTCACTTTGTGTGTTTTTGGGAATCCGCTAGCTTAGCGCAGCTACTAGCTCTTAGCCGGTTTAGCATGGCGGCTTCTCCTGTCTCTCCCGTACTTTTCTGCTCTGGGTGTGAAATGTTTAGTTATTCCTCGGCCTCCTTTAGCAGTAACGGTACTTGTAATAAGTGCAGCTTATTCGTAGCTTTGGAGGCCAGGCTGGGCGAATTGGAGGCTCGGCTCCGCACCGTGGAAAATTCTACAGCTAGCCAGGCCCCTGTAGTCGGTGCGGACCAAGGTAGCTTAGCCGCCGTTAGTTCCCCCCTGGCAGATCCCGTGCAGTCGGGAAAGCAGGCTGACTGGGTGACTGTGAGGAGGAAGCGTAGCCCTAAACAGAAGCCCCGTGTACACCGTCAACCCGTTCACATCTCTAACCGTTTTTCCCCACTCGACGATACACTCGCGAGGATCAAACTCTGGTTATTGGCGACTCTGTTTTGAGAAATGTGAAGTTAGCGACACCAGCAACCATTGTCAATTGTCTTCCGGGGGCCAGAGCAGGCGACATCGAAGGACATATGAAATTGCTGGCTAAGGCTAAGCGTAAATTTGGTAAGATTGTAATTCACGTCGGCAGTAATGACACTCGGTTATGCCAATCGGAGGTCACTAAAATTAACATTAATCGGTGTGTAACTTTGCAAAAACAATGTCGGACTCTGTTGTTTTCTCTGGGCCCCTCCCCAATCAGACCGGGAGTGACATGTTTAGCCGCATGTTCTCCTTCAATTGCTGGCTGTCTGAGTGGTGTCAAAAAATGAGGTGGGCTTCATTGATAATTGGCAAAGCTTCTGGGGAAAACCTGGTCTTGTTAGGAGAGACGGCATCCATCCCACTTTAGAGGGAGCAGCTCTCATTTCTAGAAATCTGGCCAATTTTTTTGGATCCTCCAAACTGTGACTGTCTAGCGTTGGGACCAGGAGGCAGAGTTGTGGTCTTATACACCTCTCTGCAGCTTCTCTCCCCCTGCCATCCCCTCATTACCCCATCCCCGTAGAGACGGTGCCTGCTCCCAGACCACCAATAACCAGCAAAAATCTATTTAAGCATAAAAATTCAAAAAGAAAAAATAATATAGCACCTTCAATTGCACCACAGACTAAAACAGTTAAATGTGGTCTATTAAACATTAGGTCTCTTTCTTCTAAGTCCCTGTTGGTAAATGATATAATAATTGATCAACGTATTGATTTATTCTGCCTAACAGAAACCTGGTTACAGCAGGATGAATATGTTAGTTTAAATGAGTCAACACCCCCGAGTCACACTAACTGTCAGAATGCTCGTAGCACGGGCCGGGGCGGAGGATTAGCAGCAATCTTCCATTCCAGTTTATTAATTAATCAAAAACCTAGACAGAGCTTTAATTCATTTGAAAGCTTGTCTCTTAGTCTTGTCCATCCAAATTGGAAGTCCCAAAAACCAGTTTTATTTGTTATTATCTATCGTCCACCTGGTCGTTACTGTGAGTTTCTCTGTGAATTTTCAGACCTTTTGTCTGACTTAGTGCTTAGCTCAGATAAGATAATTATAGTGGGCGATTTTAACATCGACACTGATGCTGAGAATGACAGCCTCAACACTGCATTGAATCTATTATTAGACTCTATCGGCTTTGCTCAAAAAGTAAATGAGTCCACCCACCACTTTAATCATATTTAGATCTTGTTCTGACTTATGGTATGGAAATAGAAGACTTAACAGTATTCCCTGAAAACTCCCTTCTGTCTGATCATTTTTTAATAACATTTACATTTACCCTGATGGACTACCCTGCAGTGGGGAATAAGTTTCATTACACTAGAAGTCTTCAGAAAGCGCTGTAACTAGGTTTAAGGATATGATTCCTTCTTTATGTTCTCTAATGTCATATACCAACACAGAGCAGAGTAGCTACCTAAACTCTGTAAGGGAGTTAGAGTATCTCGTCAATAGTTTTACATCCTCATTGAAGACAACTTTGGATGCTGTAGCTCCTCTGAAAAAGAGAGCTTTAAATCAGAAGTGTCTGACTCCGTGGTATAACTCACAAACTCGTAGCTTAAAGCAGATAACCCGTAAGTTGGAGAGGAAATGGCGTCTCACTAATTTAGAAGATCTTCACTTAGCCTGGAAAAAGAGTTTGTTGCTCTATAAAAAAGCCCTCCGTAAAGCTAGGACATCTTTCTACTCATCACTAATTGAAGAAAATAAGAACAACCCCAGGTTTCTTTTCAGCACTGTAGCCAGGCTGACAAAGAGTCAGAGCTCTATTGAGCTGAGTATTCCATTAACTTTAACTAGTAATGACTTCATGACTTTCTTTGCTAACAAAATTTTGACTATTAGAGAAAAAATTACTCATAACCATCCCAAAGATGTATCATTATCTTTGGCTGCTTTCAGTGATGCCGGTATTTGGTTAGACTCTTTCTCTCCAATTGTTCTGTCTGAGTTATTTTCATTAGTTACTTCATCCAAACCATCAACATGTTTATTAGACCCCATTCCTGCCAGGCTGCTCAAGGAAGTCCTACCATTATTTAATGCTTCAATCTTAAATATGATCAATCTATCTTTGTTAGTTGGTTATGTACCACGGGCCTTTAAGGTGGCAGTAATTAAACCATTACTTAAAAAGCCATCACTTGACCCAGCTATCTTAGCTAATTATAGGCCAATCTCCAACCTTCCTTTTCTCTCAAAGATTCTTGAGAGGGTAGTTGTAAAACAGCTAACTGATCACCTGCAGAGGAATGGTCTATTTGAAGAGTTTCAGTCAGGTTTTAGAATTCATCATAGTACAGAAACAGCATTAGTGAAGGTTACAAATGATCTTCTTATGGCTTCGGACAGTGGACTTATCTCTGTGGTTGTTCTGTTGGACCTCAGTGCTGCTTTTGATACTGTTGACCATAAAATTTTATTACAGAGATTAGAGCATGTCATAGGTATTAAAGGCACTGCGCTGCGGTGGTTTGAATCATATTTGTCTAATAGATTACAGTTTGTTCATGTAAATGGGGAATCTTCTTCACAGACTAAAGTTAATTATGGAGTTCCACAAGGTTCTGTGCTAGGACCAATTTTATTCACTTTATACATGCTTCCCTTAGGCAGTATTATTAGACGGTATTGCTTAAATTTTCATTGTTACGCAGATGATACCCAGCTTTATCTATCCATGAAGCCAGAGGATACACACCAATTAGCTAAACTGCAGGATTGTCTTACAGACATAAAGACATGGATGACCTCTAATTTCCTGCTTTTAAACTCAGATAAAACTGAAGTTATTGTACTTGGCCCCACAAATCTTAGAAGCATGGTGTCTAACCAGATCGTTACTCTGGATGGCATTTCCCTGATCTCTAGTAATACTGTGAGAAATCTTGGAGTCATTTTGATCAGGATATGTCATTCAAAGCGCATATTAAACAAATATGTAGGACTGCCTTTTTGCATTTACGCAATATCTCTAAAATCAGAAAGGTCTTGTCTCAGAGTGATGCTGAAAAACTAATTCATGCATTTATTTCCTCTAGGCTGGACTATTGTAATTCATTATTATCAGGTTGTCCTAAAAGTTCCCTAAAAAGCCTTCAGTTGGTTCAGAATGCTGCAGCTAGAGTACTGACGGGGACTAGCAGGAGAGAGCATATCTCACCCGTGTTGGCCTCTCTTCATTGGCTTCCTGTTAATTCTAGAATAGAATTTAAAATTCTTCTTCTTACTTATAAGGTTTTGAATAATCAGGTCCCATCTTATCTTAGGGACCTCGTAGTACCATATTACCCCATTAGAGCGCTTCGCTCTCAGACTGCAGGCTTACTTGTAGTTCCTAGGGTTTGTAAGAGTAGAATGGGAGGCAGAGCCTTCAGCTTTCAGGCTCCTCTCCTGTGGAACCAGCTCCCAATTCAGATCAGGGAGACAGATACCCTCTCTACTTTTAAGATTAGGCTTAAAACTTTCCTTTTCGCTAAGGCTTATAGTTAGGGCTGGATCGGGTGACCCTGGACCATCCCTTGGTTATGTTGCTTTAGACGTAGACTGTGGGGGGGTTCCCATGATGCACTGTTTCTTTCTCTTTTTGCTCCGTATGCATCACTCTGCATTTAATCATTAGTGATCGATCTCTGCCCCCCTTCTCGGCATGTCTTTTTCCTGGTTCTTTCCCTCAGCCCCAACCAGTCTCAGCAGAAGACTGCCCCTCCCTGAGCCTGGTTCTGCTGGAGGTTTCTTCCTGTTAAAAGGGAGTTTTTCCTTCCCACTGTGGCCAAGTGCTTGCTCATAGGGGGTCGTTTTGACCGTTGGGGTTTTTCATAATTATTGTATGGCCTTGCCTTACAATATGGAGCGCCTTGGGGCAACTGTTTGTTGTGATTTGGCGCTATATAAGAAAAAAGTTGATTGAAAGTTGATTGATTATTATGCTTTTTTAATTTGTCTTGGTGGATCAAATAGAATTTATTTTTATTGCGAGGAGAACGCTAAAGATACGTCAGATGGCTGAACACTGGCAGGAATGTACTTCAACTTTTAAAATAACTTATTTTTCTTGTTGAGGGGACAAAACACAGTTCTCTGGGTCAGGCTGAGAAAGGCAGTCGGAGCAGACAAACACTGATGGGCTTCTTTAAAAACGTTGCGTTTCTTCAGTAATTTCTATGATATGGAATTGAAGTATTTCCCAGACGTCATCTTCCAAAACAAGAATGTCTTATCGTCAGGCTGTGATGATGAATCTGACTGAAATGACATAACAGGTCTGATGAAGACTTTATATTTACTCAGTGTGTGAATGGTTTTAAAGTGGATATGACATTTAAAGACAACATAGTCTTATTACATGTAACAAAGGTTATATAATTCAGTCAACCTAAACGTTTTGGGAAAATGGACGCGGTTCTCCCGTTATATACACGTGAATGTCCCACCACTGAAAAATGTGCACGCCCCATGACCAGCTTCCTGCTGAGCACCAAACCTGAAATACGTCACTGTGTGTAGACCGTATCGGCTTGCGCGCCTGGCGGCCATTGTTTACACTTTTTTTTTAGCGGCAGAAACTTTGATTAAACACAGCTCTCAGGGACTTGTTTGTCGATATGCCTGACCAGTGTGTCACAACATATTGCACAAACATAAGGGCGAAAGGTTTTAGCCTTTTCAAGTCCAGGCAGATTGATCGAAAGCCGCGGTGTTGTGCAATGCACGAAATGTCAGGCTGCCACTCTCTCTGCTCGCACACCCACATTTGCTCCCAACAGCAGACACTTTCCTCTACTGTCTCCATGTTCTCACTGCTCACAGGAACACCTAAAATGTCAACCCCAAATAATATGTTCACAATCATCTTGAAATGGTCAAGGAACTTGTAAAAATATCAGTGCAATACGTAGTAAACACGGCGGCGGCATGTTCACTGTTGTTTTCGGCGGTCTTTTTCGAAACTTTCGCCATTTATTTCCTATTCTTTCATGAAAATAACATAACTAAACACAGATGAATGCAATGCCAGGCACTCGAAAACGGCAAAAACCCGAAGGTAATGACGGTGGTCCGCAAGTAGTAACTACACTATCATGGCTCCGGAACAATAACAAAGGCAGTAAACAGACGCTAGAATCGAAAATGCTAAAAATGCTAAATGCTGTTATACGAGGTCTATTAGAAAAGTATCCGACCTTATTATTTTTTCAAAAACCATATGGATTTGAATCACGTGTGATTGCGTCAGCCAAGCTTGAACCTTCATGCGCATGCGTGAGTTTTTTCACACCTGTCGGTTGCGTCATTCGCCTGTGAGCAGGCTTTGAGTGAGGAGTGGTCCACCCCTCTCGTCGTTTGTTTCATTGTTTAGGAAAGGCTCAGAGACTGCCGCTTTGCTTGATCAAAATGTTTTCAGAAACTGTGAGGGACATCAAAGTGGACACCATTCGAGAAATTCAGATGGTTTTTGGTGAAAATGTTATGGGCTTCAAAGAGATTACGGAGTGTTACTGTCGCTTTAAGGACGGCCCAGAGCGACTGGTGGTGCGCCGCACTCCGAAGCCGCCATCGACAGGCTGAGCGACCATTTCATTTCTAAACGGATGGCTGTATGGATCCGTGACCATCGTGTGCAATTTCTCTGGTTATCACAAGAGCTGGACATCAACCATTTTCCGGCAGATTTCACTTTTAACAAGAGATTTTGTCATGGAAAGCCGAGCGGAGGCTTCGCGCGTCACGATGGATTCGCTACTGGAGCGAGACAAAACCACCTCCATTTTGGTCTCACAGGACGGCTTTGAGATGGCGTTCAGACAGCTGTCGGTGGTTTTTCCATCGAGTGATTATCCGAGAAATTGTGGATGTGCCTGGACATGCCAGAACATGTCCTGTGAGGCTTCATCACGGCGTTGCTTTGCGCCATGCTGCACCGCTGCGACGCGCGGAATTCCTCCACACGTCTGTCTCAATGTGCCGAAAAAGTGCTGATGTCCATGTCTTTTCACAATTCCTGTGCTAGCCAGATGACATCCCGGATAAAACACAGCGTCCAGTTTGGAAATGAACGGCACATTCCACTATTACAGGAGTTTTTGTCATGGAAAGAGGAGCGGAGGCTTCGCGTGTCGCGGCGGTGCTGCATGGCGCAAAGCAACACCGTGATGAAGCCTCACAGGACATGTTCTGGCATGTCCAAGCACATCCACAATTTCTCGGATAATCACTCGATGGAAAAACCACTGACAGCTGTCTGAACGCCATCTCAAAGCCGTCCTGTGAGACCAAAACGGAGGTCGTTTTGTCTCGCTCCAGTAGCAAATCCATCATGACGCGCGAAGCCTCCGCTCGGCTTTCCATGACAAAATCTCTTGTTAAAAGTGAAATCTGCCAGAAAATGGTTGATGTCCAGCTCTTGTGATAACCAGAGAAATTGCACACGATGGTCACGGATCCATACAGCCATCCGTTTAGAAATGAAATGGTCGCTCAGCCTGTCGATGGCGGCTTCGGAGTGCGGCGCACCACCAGTCGCTCTGGGCCGTCCTTAAAGCGACAGTAACACTCCGTAATCTCTTTGAAGCCCATAACATTTTCACCAAAAACCATCTGAATTTCTCGAATGGTGTCCACTTTGATGTCCCTCACAGTTTCTGAAAACATTTTGATCAAGCAAAGCGGCAGTCTCTGAGCCTTTCCTAAACAATGAAACAAACGACGAGAGGGGTGGACCACTCCTCACTCAAAGCCTGCTCACAGGTGAATGACGCAACCGACAGGTGTGAAAAAACTCACGCATGCGCATGAAGGTTCAAGCTTGGCTGACGCAATCACACGTGATTCAAATCCATATGGTTTTTGAAAAAAATAGTAAGGTCGGATACTTTTCTAATAGACCTCGTAAACAGCAGCAACAAAAATCAAAGCCTCCCTTACCATTCCGTATTCTGCAGCCTTTCAAAATGCATCGGAATTGGCACATCTCTTGCCTCTGCTTCGGCTCCGCCATAAGCACCATTGCCATTATTTTCGCTGCCAGAATGCTCCTGGTTTGAATGTTTGTCCGAAAGATACGGCTCCAATCTGTAGGGTCTAATCACTGCTGCGACATCCTCAGGATCTGCGTCAGTCTTGATTTCCTCACAGAAACAATCCACACTTGAAGAGTCAGAAAAGTTCTCGATCTCGTCACTGTCCATGCTGAGGTCTGTCTGTTCCTGTTGTCAGTCTAACAGACAAAGATGGGACTGTACATGCTGTGACGTCATGGCATCACGTGACCGCTGATGGAACGATGCCAATGCGCTTTCCAAGAAACACACTTTTGAGAAGCTGTACAAACTTTATTTCTCAGTGATAATGATTAAAACCACTTTCAACTTTTACAAGTTTTACCTAATTTTTTAGGTGTCATATCCACTTTAATATTTTTAACAGTCGAACTGTATTATTGGTCGTGTGAAGCCTGTAGTTTTAGCTGAGGAGAACAGTCAATGGGCAGCAGTGGATTTGCACATGATTCTCTGCGAGGCAAACAGCAACACATCGCCGTGCCTTTTAAAAATACAAAAAACACACTGCTTTGCTTTAAATACACAATAAGTCTATTTCAGGTGATCAGCAGGGACCCTCTTTCTTTTAAATGGCTTTTATTTTACTCACTGTCACATTTTGAAAAGTTCTAGCCTCTGCTGGCTGCTACAGTACTCTCTGTTGTCTTCTTTTCTGTTTTTCATGGTAGCGTTACAGCGCGACATACAGGTCTGGCATAAGCGGTGTTTTTAGGTGAGCTTTGCCCAGCTCTGTATTAGAATAACCAGTGATTACTGGATCAGAAATAGTTTATATAAGAATGATAATCTTCAACAAGGAGCATTGTGTTTTTTAGCTGTGAGGTTCTGTAGCCTCTCTGGGCCACTGGCCTACTGAGTGTATTGTATTTTAGTGTAGTAAGTGTCATTCTGCGTCCCGTGAGATACCCTTGAAGCATAGAGACACACTGCCCCATTTCAGTTCACTTTCTTTCACCTTCCCTCTCTCACTCCTTGCTCTGCCTCCTTCCTTCTCCAGCTGCTGTCAAATATTGATCTCTGTATTAAAGGCAAAGAAAAGCATGTAAAATTTTGATTGTTTATTAACACTTACTCCATGTGATTGGGTTCTTAGTCTATCTACAATCTACCTCACGAGTTTTTACTTTTTTTGTCCTTACTGGAAAATAATGTAGTAGCTATTAATAGCTACAGAGTCAGTGTAAACAATTCAAAGTGGTTCTGCAGCTTCTGTGTGGAGAAGAAGTTCTGACTTCAGGTCCAAGAATTCAGTCATCACCTGCATGCTAGCTCTGAAGCCACACATGAATATTGGCAGTGCTTCTTTGGAGCAGATGTTTATTTTTGCAAAGCGTTTGATTCAGTAGAACTGGCTGTTCTGCAGAACATCCTGACACTTTGCAGGATTCCCAGTACATTGCTCGACATCATAGCTGGCTTATAATCAGGTACTTAGAATGGTGTGCAAATTGGAGGCAGAGTCTTGTACTTAATTCTGGTGTTTATCAGTGATGTGTTCTTGCTCCTACTATGTTCAGTACTTGTATGGACTGGGTGTTGGGTAAGGTCGTGGAGTCCGGCGTCTTGGGTGCCTTTGTTGGCGAGAAAAGGTTTGTTGACCTTGACTTTACAAGCAATGTTGTGAGCTTTGCAAAGTCACTTGACGCCCTGATTGCAGCACTTGAGAAGCTGAGAAAGGATCAGGAGTGTCTGGGTTGGCAGTTGTCCTGGATCAAGACAAAGATCCAGACTTTCAATAGCTATGTTTCCATACAGAGTTGCGCAAAAGTTTAGCGATATTTGTAGAACGTCGACAAAGCAGAATAGCGAAACTGTAATATTCCCATTCACTGATGGAATGTGACTGCTGGGTTATGTCTTCACATGTTAATTGATGTTCGAGTAGGGCTCTTGTGAGGACGGTAAATCATGGCGACGGACCAGTGAGTCTGAGTCTACTAGTAAGACTCTTCGGCTGCTTCCTTGTTTGCACTCGGGGTTGCCACAGCAAATCCAAGGTGGATCTGCATGTTGAATTGGCACAGGTTTTACGCCGGATGCCCTTCCTGACGCAACTCCACATTACATGGAGAAATGTGGCAGGGGTGGGATTTGAACCCGGAGCCTTCTGAACTGAAACCAAGCCCATTACCCACTTGGCCACCACCTCTGCTGAGTCTGAGTCTACTAAAGACTAACATTTTTTTTTTTTTTATAGCAGTATTGCTAGAAAATCATCTTTTATTTCATTTAACAAGCTCTCATCTCTTATTCAGTCTACATGTCCTGCTTTGTGTATTTTACAATGCCATGTAACACTTTGTGTACATCATGTGACCTGTATTTATGTAAAAAGTGAAAGCCTTACTTCATTAAACAGTGCATTTTTTAATTGCATGAAAAACCACCTCATGCGAGCATAAAAATTCTTTTGCGCTATTTCAGAGGGTCCTGTTAGTGTGCCTTGAGAGAGTGGTGACATGACGAGTCGGGGAAAAAAAAACAGTCACGTGACTCTTGGTGCCAAAATAGCGTTCGCTGTTAATCTGTCTGCATGTAAATCCAGCTATTTTATTTGTTTATTCGCTGAAAATGCTGGGTTGTTGTGCATTTGGATGCACAAATAGACACAGCAAGGGCTTCAAGAGTGATGACATGATTTCTTTGTTACAAGGGCCCTTGGGCAAGGCCTTTAATCCCCTATTGCTCCCGGTGTGTAGTGAGCGCCTTGTATGGCAGCACCCTGACATCAGGGTGAATGGGAGGCATAATTGTAAAGTGCTTTGGGCATCTGATGCAGATAGAAAAGCACTATATAAATGCAGTCCATTTACCATTTACTAGGTCTCTGGAGGATCCTTGGTTACCACTGTAATGACTTCATGTCAAACAAACAGTTAATTAGGGAGACTCACATAAGATGTACAACTTATAACGTGAGGGAATGTCAGCAATGATATTAGGGCCATATGTCAGGCTTTTCTGAATAAGAGCTAGTACCTAGATGCTCCTACATGTTCAAGTCTCACAACCATATAGTGAGACATAAAACCACAGAACCCTAAAGACATGGACCTTTGTTCTCCTGCATGTGAAATGTATGTCCTTTTAGAGATAAGTGAATGTTTGTACAAGTTTGATACTTTCACCACATATAGATACCACTTCTGAATTCACTCACTCACTCACTCACTCATCTTAAACCGCTTACTCCAATTAAGGGTCGTGGGGTGCTGGAGCCTAACCCAGCAGTCATTGGCATGAGGCGGGGTATACCCTGGACAGGACGCCAGTCTGTCACAGGACCACACAAACAAACGCATTTACATCTGCATGCACAGCTACTAATTTGAAATTTCCAGTCCACCTAACCTGCATGTCTTTGGATGTGGGAGGAAGCCGGAGCACCCGGAGAGAACCCACGCAAACACGAGGAGAACACAGACTCCACACAGAAAGGCCACAGGTGGGAATCAAACCCATGACCCTCTTGCTGTGCGGCAACAGTGCTAACCACTAATCCACTGTGCTGCTCTCTTCTGAGCTCAGTTAAATTCAATTAATTTTTATTGGGCCAAATCACAATATAAGTCACTTCAAGGCGCTTCACAAGGGTAAAGTCTAAACTGAGCAAGCATGTAGGTAACAGTAGTGAGGATAAATTCACTTGAGTGTGTTTGAGGAAGTAACCTCAAGCAGACCAGACTCATGAGGGGTGACCAATTGCTAAGGCCATGCAAACAATAACAGCAATCAGGTGAACAAAATACAACAAAAGAATTGTCAAGCATGCAAACAAAAATGAATGTCTCCATTTGAAATCCCCAAGAAGAAGTCTAGCTGGGAGGATGAACCGGAGTTCTTCTCAAAAATATAGCGGCTAACAGCTTTGAATTCCTCATGGTCAGGCAGGGGATTGCCAGGTAATTCAGCTATCACTAAAGATCAACAACACTGGGAGAATAGTCTGACTAGCTGAAGTCATTGAAACCCTGGATTTTAGCCTTGATCCAGGGAAATTGCAAACCTTGACAGGGCATTGCCCTGTTTAGGTTTGCAGTTCTCACCTTCTCACCTTCTTAAGTGATGCAATCAGGGTATCTATTGATTCCACAAAGATTCCAGAATTGTCCATGAATTCATGCTCATTAAATATTTCCTCAGAAACAAAGGCACTTAAGGTGCTGGTTTCCACAATCGTACCCAACACCCTGCCCGTTAGACCTGTTCAAAATGTCAAATGTTACAAAATCTTTTTGTCCACATGCTGTTCTTGTTCCACTAATAAAATAAAAGATCTGTGCCTAATTTAATTGTAATCAGACATTGTTTAGGGGTCGCCCACAAAGCAACAATTTTCCCCAAACAAGCAATGTCGTAATCCAGTAATTCCAGTAATGTTCTCCTCTGGGTGACCAATCATCCACCACTTTTTGCTATTAGAAGCCATCACATGTACCTGGAAAAGAAAAATAACAGCATCAGAGTCTTCTCCCGTCAGGGTGACGTTGCCTTGCCAGCGAAGGGAGAGGAAAATGTGTCACTCTGGGGGACATCTAAATCTTATCTGATTGAGTTCATCTTTGGTCTGCATCTGTAAAACCCCAAGTGGAACAAAAACAACATGTGACCTGAAGTGTCTCACAACTTTTATTTTTTCGCTATATAACATGAACAACCTGACTGCCTGTACAAGCATTTAAGTGTTGGAGACAGAACACATCCCTGACAAACGCCACTGGATTAAAGTCAGCGATTCTGTCCCTGATCCTGATCCTGGGGTTCCTGAGCCCCAACCAGTCCCAGCAGAAGACTGCCCCTACCTGAGCCTGGTTCTGCTGGAGGTTTCTTCCTGTTAAAAGGGAGTTTTTCCTTCCCATTGTCGCCAAAGTGTATACCAAAGCATTAAAGTGAATACAGTCGTGAAAGGCAGCACTGCTGGAAGCATGGCAGTGGGCGGGCACGGGCATCTGAAGCGTGTCTCTGTATTTGTGTGCCAGTATAAAAAGTAGTTCAGTAATTAAAGCAAACCTCTTCCAGTTCCCCAATGGAATGCAAAGGCAGAAAGGGTGAGAAGCCTGCGAGAGTGGGAGAGATGAAGGAAGAAAGGAGAGCTAAAAGCAAGAGAGGGTTATTTTTGATGAAAAAGGAAGAAAGGAGTTTTAATTTTAGTTTGGTGTGTCAGATTGCTATGAGGGGAATGCAAACATGTGGATCTTTGCAGCGTGACGCACACACACTCAAAACACAGAGGATGGACATATGTTTGCCTGAAGACAAAAGTCTCCTCATTTTAACAGCAATGACTGAGCCAAGTTTTAGTTCTTTGTTGTTTTTTTTTTTGTTTTGTTTTTTTCAATAAAGGTTAAAGTGAAGTGCAAATCTGACCCAAATTGGAACATTATTTTGGCGCAAATTGTCAAATGTCGTCCTCAACCATAAATTGTATATAACAAACACTTCGTTATACATTCCTTTGCCATTGGGTGCAGTGTCAGATTTGAGGAAAAATACATCACTGAATATGTTTAACAAATTGTTACTTGGTCAAAAACTTTCTGCATGTGTAAAAAGCTTATAAAATAAAAATACCTAGCAATTTTCACATTGATTTAAACTGTTTTGCAGTTTAAATCAACAGAATACATTAAATACTAAACTGAGAAATGTGTCACATGGCCAAAACGATGGAGCTTGTGCTCCCTCACAATGCAAATGTACTTCACATCTGAGTTTCCCCAAGTAACCAGTCACAAAGTAATTCCAGCAGTACCCAAGGATCCCCTGAAGAAACCAAGCACTAAAGACAGCCAGTCTTCACCTTAGGTCACTGCCTAGTGGTCCAAGTCTCACAACTATACAAAAACATGTGTCCAGCTGCCTCATGACTCCACAGGCTGAATTAATTAATTAATTAATTTTCATTCATTCTCTTCAAGGCTGTCTTCAAGCTTGTCTGAGAAGCTAATGTTGGGACACTAGCTATAAACCATTATCTTTTTTTTTTTTTTTATAAATACCAGGCTGTAAACATGTTTATTTCTGCTGTATCATTGGGCTGTTTAACATGGGCATCTATGAGGAAAGACTTTTGCCCTCAAGCGGCCATTCAAGGAACTTAAAATTTTGTCACTTACACGTTGGCCTTGTTTCGCAACACTGGAGATCACACTTCATCACCCAATCAGGTAAAGGTGTGCTTATTTCCACTGCAGTCTTATATGATTTTGGTATATCAGCATATCTCATCATGAGAACATTCTGCCTTCCTCTGTGTTAAATGAAGGAACAAGTTCCACAGTTCTGCTGCATGCTGTTTTGTTTGGAGAGGTGTCCCACTCTGACCTACATATGTTATCGTGACCAGCACTAAACTTTCGTCTCCATGGCAATGAGCAATGTGAGAGGCCGGGATGCGCCTATTTGAAAGGCAGCGTGTTGTCTTCGTACAGCAGCCGGCACGCAGACCAGCCCACACAACTTGCACTCGGATGGCAGCACACAGTACAGTAGTGTTCAGAATAATAGTAGTGCTATGTGACTAAAAAGATTAATCCAGGTTTTGAGTATATTTTTTATTGTTACATGGGAAACAAGGTACCAGTAGATTCAGTAGATTCTCACAAATGCAACAAGACCAAGCATTCATGATATGCACACTCTTAAGGCTATGAAATTGGGCTATTGGTAAAAAAAACAAAAAGTAGAAAAGGGGGTGTTCACAATAATAGTAGTGTGGCATTCAGTCAGTGAGTTTGTCAATTTTGTGGAACAAATAGGTGTGAATCAGGTGTCCCCTATTTAAGGATGAAGCCAGCACCTGTTGAACATGCTTTTCTCTTTGAAAGCCTGAGGAAAATGGGACGTTCAAGACATTGTTCAGAAGAACAGCGTAGTTTGATAAAAAAGTTGATTGGAGAGGGGAAAACTTATACGCAGGTGCAAAAAATTATAGGCTGTTCATCTACAATGATCTCCAATGCTTTAAAATGGACAAAAAAAAACAGAGACGCATGGAAGAAAATGGAAAACAACCATCAAAATGGATAGAAGAATAACCAGAATGGCAAAGGCTCACCCATTGATCAGCTCCAGGATGATCAAAGACAGTCTGGAGTTACCTGTAAGTGCTGTGACAGTTAGAAGACGCCTGTGTGAAGCTAATTTATTTGCAAGAATCCCCCGCAAAGTCCCTCTGTTAAATAAAAGACGTGTGCAGAAGAGGTTACAATTTGCCAAAGAACACATCAACTGGCCTAAAGAGAAATGGAGGAATATTTTGTGGACTGATGAGAGTAAAATTGTTCTTTTTGGGTCCAAGGGCCGCAGACAGTTTGTGAGACGACCCCCAAACTCTGAATTCAAGCCACAGTTCACAGTGAAGACAGTGAAGCATGGTGGTGCAAGCATCATGATATGGGCATGTTTCTCCTACTATGGTGTTGGGCCTATATATCGCATACCAGGTATCATGGATCAGTTTGGATATGTCAAAATACTTGAAGAGGTCATGTTGCCTTATGCTGAAGAGGACATGCCCTTGAAATGGGTGTTTCAACAAGACAATGACCACAAGCACACTAGTAAACGAGCACAATCTTGGTTCCAAACCAACAAAATTAATGCCTCACAGATGTGAAGAAATCATGAAAAACTGTGGTTATACAACTAAATACTAGTTTAGCGATTCACAGGATTGCTAAAAAAGCAGATTGAAAATAATAGTTTTGAGTTTGTAGTGTCAACAGCAGATGCTACTATTATTGTGAACACCCCCTTTTCTACTTTTTTTTACTAATAGCCCAATTTCATAGCCTTAAGAATGTGCATATCATGAATGCTTGGTCTTGTTGGATTTGTGAGAATCTACTGAATCTACTGGTACCTTGTTTCCCATGTAACAATAAGAAATATACTCAAAACCTGGATTAATCTTTTTAGTCACATAACACTACTGTTATTCTGAACACTACTGTATATAAGGAGGAACTGGCACACGCACGTTACAGTTACTGTATGTAGAAATGTTGTGCATCGATTATCACCATCTTCAGTGCATGAGCACACATGCACTCTCCCAAACAAGCATCTTTTTTTCTTCTTTTGGTTCCACTAAAGGCAGGGGTGGATAAAAACAAAGTTGAGGGAGAATAAAGGAGAGAAGATGTCTGATGTATAATTTATCCATGCATTTGGAGGGTGGAAGAGATGGGTGAGGAAAGGCGAGGACAGGGAGGTAGAGAAGAGAAAAATGGGGGAGATGAGAATGGGAGGAAGATGATTCAACACTTTGCTCCTCTCACGTTTTCTCTGATATCCCTCACTGCATCACACACTCTGAGCCTGTGGGAATATGTGATGAAAATGGTACATTTTAGACTTTTCCATATAAAAATGTCTGTTGTTGGGTGTATTTTTTGAAAGGTATTATTTTTTTTTCATGTTCATTTAAACCTATAAGGTCTCAGATTTTCCTTGAGAAGACGCCTACAGCCACGTTTTTGCAGCACCAGCTCACTTGCACAAGCAATTTTGTACTTGCGCGCGCACACACACACACACACACACACACACACACACACACACACACACACACACACACACAAATTCAAGGTTGTGTATCCACAGGGCAGATGGTGTCTTGTAGCGTTTGCACATTCAGTTCTTCAAGGCAGGAGCTTGGAGAAAGGAAAAGAGGGAGATAGAGTGATAGAGGAAACAAGGTTTTTTTCCACCCCTGGAGGGAAGAGCAGAAGTGCAGATCTGCTGTGTTAGGAGTCTGGCATTGAGACCTAATTTTCTTGCTCCCCGTCCATCGTTCTCTTTAAGGTGCACCCTCCCACTCCCACTTTGTTATTCTTTTCCTAAAGACGTCGACACGTTTTTGCCATCCACATGTCTGGCTCTGGGGTGTGGGTGAGGTGGAATGGAAAGGAAGAGATGCGGTGGATTTCACATTCACATTCCTTTATTGCGGGGGGGGGGGGGGTGCAGAGCTACATTAGCCTTATAAACAGCCACAGGGATGATGGGAAGAAATTTATAAAATATGATATGAAAATATGTCCTAAATAACAAGTGTGCTTTCTCCGTGCTTCTCTCACCATCCCACATCAAGTATATAGGAGTCTACACGCATCTTCAAAAAAAAAAAAAAAAAGGCTATAAAGACTTATCGCACAATCCGCGTGTTCTTTATGGTGTTGGGGCGGCCGTACAGTATGTCAGGGGGAGGCAGCGGACCGAGGCTCGTACAGGTCTGCTGTCCAGAGATAGCGCTGTGTTGCTGTCACTGCCTGCTGATCAGCTCCGCTTCACAATCAGGGCAATGTGGACTGACACACACACACACTTAACACACCTTCCTCCTCTGCTTTTCCTTCTACTAAGTCCAAATCTGAATGCTTGTGGCTTCATTTATAGACAATGTGTACATCCTAAAAACCATGCGCACGCCTTTTTGCACACATGAACCGGTATTTATAAAGGAAGAATACCATGCTCGCATGTCAGAATGTCCAGGGTGTTGTGCTTGAAAGTATACCATAAAAGGGGGTGGATGGATGCTCGAGTGCATGGTTAATATTACATTCGGTGGAACATCTGTCACGTCCCGGCCAAAATGCAGCGTGTTGGCGTTACCCTGTGTGACCTGGGTGGGATGAATAAAGCCCGAACACACCTCCATCATAGTTACTTTTACCGAACTTACAACTAACAGGCTAACTTTGATTCAGGTGTTTTATTAAAGCATACTGTTGAGGACTGAGAGCAGGGGTGGTGGGTAAGTGGTTAATGCGCTTGGTTTCAGTGCAGAAGCTTCCGGGTTCAAATCCCACCCCTGGCACCTTTCTCCATGTAATGTGGAGTTGCGTCAGGAAGGGCATCCGGTGTAAAAAAAACCTATGCCAATTCAACATGCAGATCCACCTTGGATTTGCTGTGGCGACCCTGAGTGCAAACAAGGGAACAGCCGAAGGGACGTAATATTGTTGAGAACTGAGCACTGGTTTTCATTCACTTGGGTGTGGTTATTAAAAAAAATGATGACATCTTCTTTCCTACGTATCAAGTCATCAAGCTACCGATAGCTGCTGAACGTGCTAACCGGTGCTAACCTTGGTTCAGGTGTTTGATTAAAGCATTCTGGGTGGACTGAGGGGGTGGTTTTCATATCAGTTTGCTTAGAGAGTAAGTCCCTTCGGCTGTTCCCTTGTTTGCACTCTGGGCCGCCACGGCAAGTCCGAGGTGGATCATCATGTTGAATTGGCACATGTTTTATGCCAGATGCCCTTCCGGACGCAACTCCACATTACATGGAGAAAGGTGGCAAGGGTGGGGCTTGATTTGGGAACTTTCCGCCCTGAAACCAGCACCACAGTAGCAGAATGTGCAGCATAAAAGAAGCCCAGAAGAAGAACCCAGTTGTTGTTAGTGTAGCATAACTTTCCCCTTTTGATCCCACAAAGATGAATTCTGAATCGGTGTGGCATTAAGAAATTGTGACTTGATCATAATGTTCAAAGTGGTGCTTTTATTCATTATACCGTCTACCACTATTAGACATGTTGATTTTGTTTTTAACCTTGCAACGTTAAACGTTCCTGTAATTAATCTTGTGAGACCTTTGACTGACCGTTGAACTTTTATGCCAGTTTAAAGCAAGCGGCAATCTGAGCCTGCATGAAATGAGGCCTATGCGAATGTTGCAGTTTCTTGAGTGGCCACTTGAGGCTGTCTCCAAGACAGAGCATTTTTTCTATAGGACTCCATGTTACAATGTCCAACTTCAGAGGAGAAATAAATATCTTTACAGCCTGGTATTTTGTCATTTTTGAGTATTTTATCACAAACATCTGAAATAATATGGCTTGTGCCGTGAAGCATCCTTACAGACCATCTAAGATGTCTCTGTTGCAGTATTCACACTGAGTGACACTCTTGTCAGATTTAATGTTGTGCGCTAACAGTGTTAGCACTTTTAGCAGCTGTTGGTAGCTTTATCTTCAGGTGTTTTACTGAATGCTTTATGCTTCTGCTTCCAGAGCATCAAATAAACACTGATTTGATCAATACAAAATACTCTCAAAAGTGTTTATTTATTTTATGGTTTCATGAAGCCATTATACATATTCAAATGGATACAAATGTGGGGAAATAATGTTCCTTTTTCTGTTTTTTGTGAAGTGTATGGTTTATGTCTTGAAATAGCATTTACATTGCAGTATATGCATATGTAACACAAGTGCTACCAACTGGATTTTCCTCAGTATAAGTCATGGGGGAGGGGGGGTGTTTGGTTTGGTTTTTCTTTTTCTTTTCTTTTTTGTATTTTTTTTTTTTTTTTTTTTTTAGTACTTCGGCGGTCCTGTGATGTATATGCCAATGTGACTTATATACCAAATTAATGACAGTAATTATAATAACTATTATTTAGGCCTTTCTGAGGAATCAAAGCACTAAGCAAAACAAACTTTTGCCAGTTATGAAAAACACAATGCAACAATGCACAAAAATCCCAAATTAAAGAGTTGATAATCTAGAAAAGATGTGTAATATATATATATATATATATATATGTATATATATATATATATATATATATATATATATTATTATTATTATTATTATACATTATTTAATGCTTCGATCTTAAATATGATCAATCTATCTTTGTTAGTTGGCTATGTACCACAGGCTTTTAAGGTGGCAGTAATTAAACCATTACTTAAAAAGCCATCACTTGACCCAGCTATCTTAGCTAATTATAGGCCAATCTCCAACCTTCCTTTTCTCTCAAAAATTCTTGAAAGGGTAGTTGTAAAACAGCTAACTGATCATCTGCAGAGGAATGGTCTATTTGAAGAGTTTCAGTCAGGTTTTAGAATTCATCATAGTACAGAAACAGCATTAGTGAAGGTTACAAATGATCTTCTTATGGCCTCGGACAGTGGACTCATCTCTGTGCTTGTTCTGTTAGACCTCAGTGCTGATTTTGATACTGTTGACCATAAAATTTTATTACAGAGATTAGAGCATGCCATAGGTATTAAAGGCACTGCGCTGCGGTGGTTTGAATCATATTTGTCTAATAGATTACAATTTGTTCATGTAAATGGGGAATCTTCTTCACAGACTAAAGTTAATTATGGAGTTCCACAAGGTTCTGTGCTAGGACCAATTTTATTCACTTTATACATGCTTCCCTTAGGCAGTATTATTAGACGGTATTGCTTAAATTTTCATTGTTACGCAGATGATACCCAGCTTTATCTATCCATGAAGCCAGAGGACACACACCAATTAGCTAAACTGCAGGATTGTCTTACAGACATAAAGACATGGATGACCTCTAATTTCCTGCTTTTAAACTCAGATAAATCTGAAGTTATTGTACTTGGCCCCACAAATCTTAGAAACATGGTGTCTAACCAGATCCTTACTCTGGATGGCATTACCCTGACCTCTAGTAATACTGTGAGAAATCTTGGAGTCATTTTTGATCAGGATATGTCATTCAAAGCGCATATTAAACAAATATGTAGGGCTGCTTTTTTGCATTTACGCAATATCTCTAAAATCAGAAAGGTCTTGTCTCAGAGTGATGCTGAAAAACTAATTCATGCATTTATTTCCTCTAGGCTGGACTATTGTAATTCATTATTATCAGGTTGTCCTAAAAGTTCCCTAAAAAGCCTTCAGTTAATTCAAAATGCTGCAGCTAGAGTACTGACGGGGACTAGAAGGAGAGAGCATATCTCACCCATATTGGCCTCTCTTCATTGGCTTCCTGTTAATTCTAGAATAGAATTTAAAATTCTTCTTCTTACTTATAAGGTTTTGAATAATCAGGTCCCATCTTATCTTAGGGACCTCGTAGTACCATATCACCCCAATAGAGCGCTTCGCTCTCAGACTGCAGGCTTACTTGTAGTTCCTAGGGTTTGTAAGAGTAGAATGGGAGGCAGAGCCTTCAGCTTTCAGGCTCCTCTCCTGTGGAACCAGCTCCCAATTCAGATCAGGGAGACAGACACCCTCTCTACTTTTAAGATTAGGCTTAAAACTTTCCTTTTTGCTAAAGCTTATAGTTAGGGCTGGATCAGGTGACCCTAAACCATCCCTTAGTTATGCTGCTATAGACGTAGACTGCTGGGGGGTTCCCATGATGCACTGTTTCTTTCTCTTTTTGCTCTGTATGCACCACTCTGCATTTAATCATTAGTGATCGATCTCTGCTCCCCTCCACAGCATGTCTTTTTCCTGGTTCTCTCCCTCAGCCCCAACCAGTCCCAGCAGAAGACTGCCCCTCCCTGAGCCTGGTTCTGCTGGAGGTTTCTTCCTGTTAAAAGGGAGTTTTTCCTTCCCACTGTAGCCAAGTGCTTGCTCACAGGGGTTCGTTTTGACCGTTGGGGTTTTACATAATTATTGTATGGCCTTGCCTTACAATATAAAGCGCCTTGGGGCAACTGTTTGTTGTGATTTGGTGCTATATAAAAAAATTGATTGAAATTGATTGAATATATATATATATATATATATATATATATATAGCTTCAAGAGGCTTTTTTTTCTTTAACAGGTGCAACTTATATGTTTGTTTTTTGACAGGTGCAACTTATACTCCAGAAAATAGGGCATTTTACATAATATGTAGCAAAATTCCGTATAGTGTTTCTCTTTGTGTTTACACAGGTGAAATTCCTCACAAAGTCAGTGCACAGATAAAAGTAACAAGATAAATATTTATTCATTACATTAACTCAGCCACATGGGGTGTGCAGCCAGTACATTCTGAGTGCCGGTCCCAAGCCCGGATAAATGAGGAGGGTTGCGTCAGGAAGGGCATCCGGCGTAAAACAAGCCAACCCAACTATGCAGACTCAGAATCGAATTCCCATACCGGATCGGTCGCGGCCCGGGTTAACAACGTCCGCCACCGGTGCTATTGCCCAACAGGGTGCCGGTGGAAATTGGGCTACTGCTGGGCGAAGACGACGAAGAAGAGGAGGAAAACGTTGCCACGAACAGCGGGAGAAGAAAACTAGAAGGGTGGAAATGAGAGTGGGGACTTTGAATGTTGGTAGTATGACTGGTAAAGGGAGAGAGCTGGCTGATATGATGGAGAGGAGAAAGGTAGACATATTGTGTGTGCAAGAGACCAAGTGGAAGGGAAGTAAGAGCAGGAGCATCGGCGGTGGGTACAAGTTGTTGTACCATGGTGAGGACAGGAAGAGAAATGGTGTTGGGGTCATTTTAAAGGAAGAGTATGTTAAAAGTGTGTTGGAGGTTAAGCGAGTGTCTGACAGGGTGATGAGTGTGAAGTTGGAAATTGAAGGGGTGATGATGAATATCATCAGTGCATATGCCCCACAGGTAGGTTGTGAGATGAAGGAGAAAGAAGATTTCTGGAGTGTGTTAGATGAGGTGGTGGAGAGTGTGCCCAAGCATGAAAGAGTGGTGATAGGAGCAGACTTCAATGGGCATGTTGGTGAAGGGAACAGAGGTGATGAGGAAGTAATGGGTAGATATGGTATCAAGGATAGGAATGGGGAAGGACAGATGGTAGTTGATTTTGCAAAAAGGATGGAAATGGCTGTGGTGAATACCTACTTTAAGAAAAGGGAGGAGCACAGGGTAACATATAAGAGTGGAGGAAGGTGCACACAGGTGGACTACATTCTTTATAGGAGATGCAAGCTAAAAGAAATCACAGACTGTAAGGTGGTAGCAGGAGAGAGTGTCACTAGACAGCATAGGATGGTTGTTTGTAGGATGACTTTAGAGGTAAAGAAGAAGAAGAGAGTGAGCTCAACAAAGGATCAGATGGTGGAAGCTGAAGGAGGAAGACTGTTGTGTGAAATTTAGCGAGCAGGTGAGAGAAGCACTAGTTGGAGGGGAAGCAATTTGGACAACTGGAAAAGTACTGCAGATGTGGTGAGGGAGACAGCTAGGACAGTACTGGGTATGACATCTGGACAGTGGAAGGAAGACAAGGAGACTTGGTGGTGGAATGAAGAGGTCCAGGAAAGTATAAGCAGAAAGAGGTTGGCGAAAACGTTTTGGGATAGTCGGAGAGATGAAGAAAGTAGACAGGAGTACAAGCAGATGCGGCGTAAGGCGAGAAGAGAAGTGGCAAAAGCAAAGGAAAAGGCATATCGCGAGCTGTACAAGAAGTTGAATAGTAAGGAAGGAGAAAAGGACTTGTACCGATTGGCCAGACAAAGGGACAGAGCTGGAAAGGATGTGCAGCAGGTTAGGGTGGTAAAAGATGCACATGGTAATGTGCTGGCAAGTGATGAGTGTGTGCTGAGAAGGTGGAGGGAATATTTTGAAGAGTTGATGAATAAAGAAAATGAGCGAGAGAAAAGGCTGGATTATGTGGTGAGAGTAAATCAGGAAGTAAAAGAGATTAGCAAGGACGAAGTGAGGGCTGCTATGAAGAGCATGAAGAGTGGAAAGGCAGTTGGTCCAGATGACATTCCAATGGAGGCATGGAAATGTCTAGGAGAGATGGCAGTAGAGTTTCTAACCAGATTGTTTAATAAAATCTTGGAAAGTGAGAGGATGCCTGAGGAGTGGAGACGAAGTGTGCTGGTTCCTATTTTCAAGAACAAGGGTGATGTGCAGAGCTGCAGTAACTACAGAGGCATAAAGCTGATCAGCCACAGCATGAAGTTATGGGAAAGAGTAGTAGAAGCTAGGCTTAGAAAACAGGTGAAGATCTGTGAGCAGCAATATGGTTTCATCCCGAGAAAGAGCACTACAGATGCAATGTTTGCGCTGAGAATACTTTTGGAAAAGTACAGAGAAGGACAGAAAGAGTTACATTGTGTGTTTGTGGACTTAGAAAAAGCTTATGATAGGGTGCCAAGAGAAGAGTTGTGGCATTGTATGAGGAAGTCTGGAGTGGCAGAGAAGTACGTTAGGGTAGTGCAGGACATGTACAAGAATAGTGTGACAGCGGTGAGATGCGCAGTCGGAATGACAGACTCATTCAAGGTGGAGGTGGGATTACACCAAGGATCAGCTCTGAGTCCTTTCTTGTTTGCAGTGGTGATGGACAGGTTGACAGATGAGATCAGACAGGAGTCCCCATGGACTATGATGTTTGCAGATGACATTGTGATCTGTAGTGAGAGTAGAGAGCAAGTTGAGTCTAGTCTGGAGAAGTGGAGATATGCTTTGGAGAGAAGTGGAATGAAAGTCAGTAGAAGCAAGACTGAGTACATGTGTGTGAATGAGAGGGAGCCCAGTGGAATAGTGCAGTTACAAGGAGTAGAAGTGGTGAAAGTAGATGAGTTTAAATATTTGGGGTCAACTGTTCAAAGTAATGGAGAGTGTGGTAGAGAGGTGAAGAAGAGAGTGCAGGCAGGGTGGAGTGGGTGGAGAAAGGTGGCAGGAGTGATTTGTGACCGAAGAATATCAGCAAGAGTGAAGGGGAAAGTTTACAAAACAGTAGTGAGACCAGCTATGTTGTATGGTTTAGAGACAGTGGCACTAACAAAAAGACAGGAGGCAGAGCTGGAGGTGGCAGAGCTGAAGATGTTGAGATTCTCTTTGGGAGTGACAAGAATGGACAAGATTAGGAATGAACATATCAGAGGGACAGCTCAGGTGGGACAGTTTGGAGACAAAGTCAGAGAGGCGAGATTGAGATGGTTTGGACATGTGCAGAGGAGGGACCCAGGGTATATAGGGAGAAGGATGCTGAGGATGGAGCCACCAGGCAGGAGGAGAAGAGGGAGACCAAAGAGGAGGTTCATGGATGTGCTGAGAGAGGACATGCAGGTGGTTGGTGTGACAGAGGAAGATACAGAGGACAGGGTGAGATGGAAACGATTGATCTGCTGTGGCGACCCCTAACGGGAACAGCCGAAAGACAAAGAAGATGCCTCTTTTACATTGTGAGACATAACTGAAGTGTTCTTTTAATTCACTTTGCACTGGTGAAACATGAGTGAGACTTTGTAATCATGTTGTTTCTAGGTGAAAAAAGTGTGTCAAAGGATATATTCAGTTTTGCACAACTGTTATTTAGACTGATATTTCAGTGAGTCCAGTGGAATTGTGCTTTGGGTTTAACAGTTTGGAGCCATGCTGCTGATATATGAGCTTTAGATTTTCAGAGTTTTGTGTGAAGTTCCATTTTTACTGGTCGATTCTCTCTTGTCTGCCAAAAGGGAGCTTGGAATTTTGTGTAGTGTTTACTTGTCAGTGCAGAAAATTTAAGATTTCAGTTTAATTAACGTTGTAAAATATTTATTTATTTATTTACATCGCCATTGCAGTTTAAATAATGAAATAAAGGCTCATCAACAAAATATTGTCATCAAAATTTTCATTGACAAAATTAACGCTGATTTTAGTTTCAGCTTTCTCAGCAATCAACCGACCTGTTAGCGGGCAGCTGCTAGCAGCCTGTTAGCGGCTGGATGGTACCTGTAACTCAAATCTACCACATCCCTAAATATGCATAACTTCATCCCTTAAAACAGTGTCATGAATGGGAAAACTAACTTTTTAAGACCAAAACGAATTTATGTATGAGGCAGTGAACATGATTATTTCTGCAGTAAAGTTGAGCATCTTAACATGGGGGTCTGTGGGAGTTGACTCATTTCTGGACTCAGCTTCAAGTGGCCATCTGAGCAGGTTTTTGCCACTTCCACCCTGGCTTCATTTTTCAGCACTGAAGGTTATGGCTTAGTCCTTACTCTGTTTTCCTTCCAGGTTAGTCGCATCTTGAAGCCTGGAGGCCGCTTCTTGTCCATCACATTCACCCAGCCTTTCTTCAGGAAACAACTATATGCTCGCCACGAGTACAACTGGTCAATCAAACACTATAGTTATGGAGATAGCTTCCACTATTTTGTGTATGTGATGACCAAAGGAGAAGAGCTCAGTCCAGAAGATGCAGCGCTGCAGAGAAGACTACAGGAGGCAGCCAAAAAATCACCTCCTTATATCACTGCAATGCAAGAGGAGGATAAGGAAGAGTTCCTGAGTAAGATTGACTTGTAAAACCCTTACATCAGCAATGTCACACACATCTTTGGAATATTCCTACATGTTTACAGGTATCATACCTTGTGTTTTTATGCTACCTTTTATAATTGATATGACCGAAAAGAGACATTTGTACAAAAACAGGAACTTTTTAGCTTTCACAAATACTAGTAGTCAAATTTTAAAAAGTATTAATGGTTTAAAAAATCACTTTGACAGTATTGGATTTATACTCCACACCATAAGTGTGACTCAGTGAGTATATATTTCATCATCGTGTCAATAATCTGGATTAAAAACATGTTCATGTCACAGCTGTTTATATTTCAAAAGCAACTTATTTCAATTGCAGGGTTTAGTTTAATTTCTCCAAATTTCATTGCCATTACAGAGCTACAAATAGTTATATGGGGCCATCTAGTTTAGCTATCCTTGATTCTATGATTCTTTGTTTTTATATGCAAACCTCTACATCCTGTTTTCCCACGTAGTTAACATTATCTTTCTGAAACCCTGCATCCACATATGGGACCATCATTACCTACCCACCCACCCACACAAAAAAACCTAATTCCTTTTCAGGCTCAGGTCTTAGGAGGTTGAAGACTCTGACAATGTATAATGATAGATACCTCATTAAAAACAATATATTAATATATGTTAGAAATATCTCCCTTGAAACTGCACAATTTTTTATTGTTTACTTTTACATTTTTTTTTCTATTCTCTGTGCTTTTGGTGTGTGATTTTATATTATTTTTTTCAGGGTGAAACTCTGTTCCTGATGAAAACAGGTTTGGGACCAACAACTTGGTGGCTAGATAAAATACCATGAAATGTTTTATATAAACTTTTTTTTTTTTTTTTTTTTTACCTTCTTGTATAATTTTTACAGACGATGTAATTGGAATTCTTTAAAGTGTTTTATTATTATTATTATTATTATTATTATTATTATTAAAGCCATGTTAACCAATCTGGTTTGGCTCCCTTTAGTCTGTTACATTTTTATTTCAGTGCTGCTTCTGTTCTACTTTGGTATCACAACGAAGGCATTTTACAAATTACATAACCACCTCTACAGTGCCGTGTCTTTAAATGTCACAAGTCACATCACTTGCTTATAAAGTCAACTACAAGACTATGAGCCTACATAAATATGTTTTCATATGTTCTTTTGTCCATACTGTTGTTCTGTCCCAGTCTGCTGTTCCAGACCAAAGACGAGTCATAGCGTACATCCAGTGGTGGGCACAGCTAACTGCAAACTTTGCTTCGATAACTATTAATCATCTAACTGAAAAATTAACTTTTGTAACACTAAATCGATTAACTGGTAAAAGATTTAGCGGAAGTTATCGCTATGTTTTAGTACTGACTCGGTCGCAGCCACATCGGATTACACTGTTGACTACTGATAAGTCAACAGGGGCTGCTGGGTAAATTCCCAGGATCACAAACAAAAAACCCGAACACACGAAAAATAAATAAGTAAAATAAAATAAAAAAAACCCAAACACTGTCATCATCTTTATCAAAAGCAGTAAATCACAGCATTAGAAGTCGGTTTATCTCTTATATATTTCTAAACTGTTAACGGAGCTGCGTTCACAACAAAGCAAATGTACAAAAAACAAAAAAATAAATAAAATCCCAAACACAATCATTGTCTTTATAAAAAACAGTAAATCAAATCAGTTTTATTTATATAGCACAAATCACAACAAACAGTTGCCCCAAGGCGCTTTATATTGTAAGGCAAAAGCATACAATAATTACAGAAAAACCCCAACGGTCAAAACGACCCCCTGTGAGCAAGCACTTGGCGACAGTGGGAAGGAAAAACTCCCTTTTAACAGGAAGAAACCTCCAGCAGAACTAGGCTCAGGGAGGGGCAGTCTTCTGCTGGGACTGGTTGGGGCTGAGGGGAGAGAATCAGGAAAAAGACATGCTGTGGAAGAGAGCAGAGATCAATCACTAATGATTAAATGCAGAGTGGTGCATACAGAGCAAAAAGAGAAAGAAACACTCAGTGCATCATGGGAACCCCCCAGCAGTCTAGGTCTATAGCAGCATAACTAAGGGATGGTTCAGGGTCACCTGATCCAGCCCTAACTAAAAGCTTTAGCAAAAAGGAAAGTTTTACGTTTAATCTTAAAAGTAGAGAGGGTGTCTGTCTCCCTGATCCGAATTGGGAGCTGGTTCCACAGGAGAGGAGCCCGAATTCTGAAGGCTCTGCCTCCCATTCTACTCTTAAAAACCCTAGGAACTACAAGTAAGCCTGCAGTCTGAGAGCGAAGTGCTCTATTGGGGTGATATGGTACTATGAGGTCCCTAAGATAAGATGGGACCTGATTATTCAAACCTTATAAGTAAGAAGAAGAATTTTAAATTCTATTCTACAACCCCTGGCAAAAATTATGGAATCACCGGCCTCGGATGACATTCATTCAGTTGTTTAATTTTGTAGAAAAAAAGCAGATCACAGACATGACACAAAACTAAAGTCATTTCAAATGGCAACTTTCTGGCTTTAAGAAACACTATAAGAAATCAAGAAAAAAAGATTGTGACAGTCAGTAACGGTTACTTTTTTAGACCAAGCAGAGGAAAAAAATATGGAATCACTCAATTCTGAGGAATAAATTAAATTAAATTTAAATTTAATTTGTAAATTTGGGGGATGTAAATTTTCATCCCCCAAACTAACACCTGTATCAAATCAGATCTGCTCGTTGACATTGACCCTATGCCATGACATTGACCCGATGTGTCTTTTTGCAAGGAATGTTTTCACAGTTTTTGCTCTATGGCAAGATGCATTATCATCTTGAAAAATGATTTCATCATCCCCAAACATCCTTTCAATTGTCCAAAATATCAACGTAAACTTGTGCATTTATTGATGATGTAATGACAGCCATCTCCCCAGTGCCTTTACCTGACATGCAGCCCCATATCATCAATGACTGTGGAAATTTACCTGTTCTCTTCAGGCAGTCATCTTTATAAATCTCATTGGAACGGCACCAAACAAAGTTCCAGCATCATCAACCTTGCCCAATGCAGATTCGAGATTCATCACTGAATATGACTTTCATCCAGTCATCCACAGTCCACGAATGCTTTTCCGTAGCCCATTGTAACCTTGTTTTTTTTTTTCTGTTTAGGTGTAATGATGGCTTTTGTTTAGCTTTCTGTATGTAAATCCCATTCCTTTAGGCGGTTTCTTACAGTTCGGTCACAGACGTTGACTCCAGTTTCCTCCCATTCGTTCCTCATTTGTTTTGTTGTGCATTTTTCAATTTTTGAGACATATTGCTTTAAGTTTTCTGTCTTGACGCTTTGATGTCTTCCTTGGTCTACCAGTATGTTTGCCTTTAACAACCTTCCCATGTTGTTTGTATTTGGTCCAGAGTTTAGACACAGCTGACTGTGAACAACCAACATCTTTTGCAACATTGCGTGATGATTTACCCTCTTTTAAGAGTTTGATAATTCTCTCCTTTGTTTCAATTGACATCTCTCGTGTTGGAGCCATGATTCATGTCAGTCCACTTGGTGCAACAGCTCTCCAAGGTGTGATCACTCCTTTTTAGATGTAGACTAACGAGCAGATCTGATATGATGCAGCTGTTAGTTTTGGGGATGAAAATTTACAGGGTGATTCCATAATTATTTCCTCAGAATTGAGTGATTCCATATTTTTTTCATCTGCTTGGTCTAAAAAGTAACCGTTACTGATTGCCACAATCTTTTTTTCTTGATTTCTTATAGTGTTTCTTAAAGCCAGAAAGTTGCCATTTGAAATGACTTTAGTGTTGTGTCATGTCTGTGATCTGCTTTTTTTCTACAAAATTAAACAACTGAATGAACATCCTCCGAGGCCGGTGATTCCATAATTTTTGCCAGGGGTTGTAGAATTAACAGGAAACCGATGAAGAGAGGCCAATATGGGTGAAATATGCTGTCTCCTTCTAGTCCCCGTCAGTACTCTAGCTGCAGCATTTTGAATTAACTGAAGGCTTTTCAGGGAACTTTTAGGACAACCTGATAATAATGAATTACAATAGTCCAGCCTAGAGGAAATAAATGCATGAATTAGTTTTTCAGCATCACTCTGAGACAAGACCTTTCTAATTTTAGAGATATTGCGCAAATGCAAAAAAGCAGTCCTACATATTTGCTTAATATGCATATTGAAGGACATATCCTGACCAAAAATGACTCCAAGATTTCTCACAGTATTACTAGAGGTCAGGGTAATGCCATCCAGAGTAAGGATCTGGTTAGACACCATGTAAATCGCAATATTAATAGTCACAGTTTATCTCTGTATTATATTTGTAAACACAGGAACGGGTCATCCGTGTTGCGTTTACTGCAACTGGTAAAATCTACACCTCACTTGTCGCGTTGAGCTTCCCCACTAAAGAAAACCCACTTAAGTTTTGTCTTTACATAAAAATACAGCAATTGGTGTCTTTTCGCTTTAAAAAAGTAAAGATTTTCATGTACACGGTGTCTTTAAAATACAAACTCTTGAGTTACGCTACGGGAACTCATCTAGACAGAAGCAGCAAAAAAATTTTTAGTAGACTGAAAGTTAGCAGAATTTAAGTTAGTGGAACCTAATTGGTCCGCTGATGGTTTTCAAAATTAGCTGAAAAGCTAATCCGCTAACAAAAAGTTAGCTTTGCTAATTAGCAGATTAGCGGAACTGTGCCTACCACTGCTTACATCATATAAAAGTGAAATAGGTACATACATTTGGTGAATTGTATGTCACGTGACATTGATTGTTTGTCCCATTATATAGAAAAATAGTCTATTAATAATTTTCGGAATTTTTTTGTGCAATTTGTCTTGATTTACCGTTAGTTTTAGTACGTTTTGCTCCACTGAACAATTCTGTTACCTTTTTGTAAGAATACGTCCATGATACAAAGAAGCTATCTATAACACATGGACTTTACCTTGACTATGTGTTGGGAAAGTGTAGGAACATGGACCCACAACAGGGGGCGCAAATGAACGGACAATGGAGTAAGTCAAAATAACAAGCTTTACTGTTGTGAATGTGCACAACGAATACAACCAATCACAGCAATGGACAACAGTCAATTCACAAAAGTGTCGTGTGGGCAGGCTCGAAGATAGGAGACGCCTCTCCAAGGTAAGACCGGAACCACACGGCTTCCTCCGCCACAGGACCCCGGGAATACTGGAGCCGCCAAGTCCCGAACTCCCAGGTGGCCACTGCCTCCGCGTGTCGGACCTGGTACTGCTGGCGAGGAACAAAGGACAGTTAGATGGGGGCGCGTTTGCACCCAGGACTCCGAACAGCAGGAAGTTACCTCCACCTCTCGTTGGAACAGTAATCCACAAACTAAGCACAAATCCAAAAAGATACACTCCGTAGCTTCGATACGTTACCTCTCTGGTAGAAACGATATCTCGGCAATGAGGTGGAGGTGCCGTCCTGCTGATATACCCCACAGATGATTGCCGTCAGCTGTCTCAGGTGATGGGTGACAGCTGTCACCGTAGCTGCTCACGTGAGGCGGCGGCGCCCTCTGGTGCCTGGAGCCCGCACTCCAGGCAGGGCGCCCTCTGGTGGTGGTGGGCCAGCAGTACCTCCTCTTCAGCGGCCCACACAACACTATGATCCATTTCAGCATCATATAAAACAAATATGAATGTTTTCCATTCATGCAGTGGAAAGAACACCATATTTTCATGTTGAAGGATGGAATGGTCCATTCAAGTCTGCTGTGCCTCATTAAATGGACCATTCCATTTTTCAAATTATGCAAATGTTCTTACTATGAGACTCTTAAACATACATTATTTGTATAACGTGTTTTATTTGTTGAAAAAAAGTGAAGTTTTAAAGAAATACTTTTGAGCCGTGTACCATCTGCTGCTTAAATATAGAACCGACAGTGAGCAGGGAGGAAGCAGACAGACAGGAAGACTGGTGACTGGAAGAGGTGCACATTAATAAAGTAGAAATCATTTATTTTTAATTTTGCCACTGAGATCTAATTACTGCCTATTTTTAAGACTGGGGGGGGGGGGGGGGGGGGGGGGAATGATTTTTCAGATGGCTCATCTTCCCTTAGAAGATTTCTGCTGTTGCACTTTGTTTAAATGTGATTTTGTTGCAGCGGTTTAGTGTTATTGCAGTGAATGGCCTACTGAGGAATGTAATTTTCTTATCTTCTGTCATTCCTTTTTTAAATACTTTAAGTGGCTTCTGAAGGAAATACGGTATATAAGTGAGGCTTGGAGGGGTTGCAGTCCTACAAGGACTTTGGAATAGATTCCCGGGGTCTTTTCCTCCTGGTAGCTCAAGACAGATCTGTTTCTACTCGGACGAACGTGGGTGGAGATGTGAGGGGAGTTGTGTGAGTTTAATCACCCCACTCAGCAACTAAATGTTGTAGCAAAATGTCAGTGTTTTAATTTTTTGTGGGCAGATACCATGTGTACTGGCAGTGCACATGCTAGTTAGGATAATGATGCAGATGTTTGCACTCAAGATGAGTCAGACAGCCACTCTCCTGTGAGGAAATGTTTCTTTGTCATACCTTCATGTTCAGAGCGTTGAAAACAATGTACTGTAGGAGACATTTTTCTCATCCTTGTGATACATATTTAATTGCTGGTGATACAGTCATAGTGGGGAAAGTTTTATCAGGTTCATCGCCTCCCTTTTTCAAAACTGAACATCGAGGATTTCAACATTTTCTGAACTATACTCCAGCTTTTCACAGGCCTCCGCCTAGCACTTACTTTGATAATATACTTGTGATTATAATATTGATTACTCAATTACTTTGGTGATTACACTTGATCAATTGTTGATCAACAATTGATCAACTACTCTGAATTTAATATTCAAAGTATTTTTGCTTCTTGTTATTCACAATCCTTAGTGATTTACATTTTTTTTTAAAGTTAAGGATTTTATTAATAATAATAATAATAATAATAGTAATAATATTTATAAAATTTTCAGTTAAAATTTTGTGTCTTGTCTGCCGTTTAACCCTCTGGGATCCATGGATGCACTGGCACATCCAAGTCTACCTTTCAACATATTTCTGTTAATGAATCCGCAAAGGAATCCCACAGAGACTTCATTCAGCCACTTTCCTGAAACTACATTTCAGCTCATTTCCATTTCTCCTCTAGATAATCTTTGGTTCACAGCCAATTATAGAGTCCAAAGAAGATCACATGCTCAGTACTTCTCTGCTGTCTCTGATCTCAGCAAAGCGAAGCGCTGTCATTTGTATGACTTTCAGCTCTGTTAGCACAACATGGACAATGACAAAACATGGAAAGAAACATAAACTCAAAACGGAGGCTTCTTAATGACTGGAATACACTTAAATATTTATCCAGTCTCTCACAAAAAGAAATTGACATGGATGATTAGAATTTTTTTATGGACTGAAATGTCACAGCTTCAAGTGACCAATATTCTTGGATTTATTTATTTTTTTTTAGAAGAAAGAAGACATCCAGCTGTAGTAATTCCCCATCCAAGGACACAGACAGGTCTTGTGAAGCATGTCTCCATGTTTGTAGCCCAACACATCATCCCCCTGAGCCACCTGCTCTAAAATACTGGTCATACAATGACGTTTCCAGTTATTTTAGGGGGAAGTTCCATGTTGGTTATTTTGCGACAGCAGGTAGCTGTTGGATGAGCACCAGTGAGCCTCAAGGCCCACAACAACAGTAATTATAATATTACAAAGAGGACAAGTGGAGCAGTAGGAGAATGTTCCCATTTGGCTCCCTGTTAGTCACATGGGAACTTTTGTTAAATTACATTTCCTACATGACTTGGGATTTGCATTATATCTACCGTGTCATTACATTACAGTAACAGAAACTTTACAGTAACAACAGAAATGTTGCAGAAAGAAATGTAACAGTGAAACTAGCAAAACAACATGGCAGGAAATGAACATAATTCAATGCAAAATCAATTAGATTAGCTGCAGTAGCTACAATGACCCACATATGCATCACCGGTGGAAGGACAGGAAGTCCCGCTCAGTTAAAGGTCTGTCAAGTCATCAGTTTATTGGATCAGATTGCAAGGGGAATGTGGACAGCCACCCAGCAGAGTCAGTTACATAAGTGTTGGAACTATTACATGAAAGCAAAAGGGTTTAGGTGGAGCAAATCTATAAAAGTCATGTCGCACAGAATTTATAACAACTCAGATTTTGGCAACTAGAGGCCATGTGATGACATACTGCTATTAATTTGTCCCCTTCCATGACCCGTCTCTAAGCATATGACAATTAAACAACTACTTTCTGACAGTGTTTACATCACTCTGAGCAAACGTCCCCATGTGTGCTGTTGAAAGGAATGAACACAAACCTGCTAACATTAGGATGAAAATTTCAACAGTGATATTTCCAACTTTTAGATCACTTTATACATATTCATAATGACTTGAGAATGCATTGTAGAACACTGACAACTGCTACAGACATTCTATGTTGCCAAAAGAGCATCCATATGTTATATCGATAAAAATGTATTGTCCCTTATACACTATGATTAGTGCTGTAAGAGAGCAGCAGATTAATTGCAAAATTTACGTGTGGTTTCATGTCATGATGACTCATTTTAAAATGGTAATAGAGCTCCTCACTGTAAGAAGCAGGGCTGTTGTGCATGGCTGTTGATTAGTCAACAACGCAGCCTGCTAAAAACAGCTAGATAGACAGCTTGGTGCACGCTCGTAAATGTCCGTCTTCGATGCAGTAATGGTGAAACGTCTGAGTGTGAAGCCTGGTTTATGCTCGTCTGTCTCTGCAGCTCCGTAGTGACGCAGAGCTCCCCTGTGTTGCTGTGTACCCTCCCAAAAATTTTAATAACATGTTGAAACAGTGGAGACTGCAAGGTCTGTGATCAGTCTCTTCTGGTTTCACTCCTTCCTCTCCCATCAGATTTGGCAGTTGACAAGTACAATCAACCGTCGTATTGCAGTCCTGAGGGTATGGAGGTCATTTGACTGTAGTCTGTATGATCTAGTTTCTTTCTTGCACTTGTGATCTCGCAGATGTACTGGGTGAATGTAATGGGCTCAGCACACACCTCACCCAATGCATCACTCTGCAACACATACAACTGGACAAGTGGATGAAAATATACTGAGTAACACAACAGTCCAACATGATCACTATTGACATTATACAGTTGTGTTCAAAATAATAGCAATGTGTTTAAAACAGTGAGTAAAGCTCAAAATCCTTACAGCAGCTTTTATTTCCATACTCACAAATGCATTGGGAACACTGCATTCTATTCAAAATCAAAATATGAAGAAAAATTTATCAAATTTATTTTTACTTTCCAGAAAGTGAAGAAAAAGGAATATTCAGCTGTTCAAATAAATAAATAAATAGCAGTTTCTGCATTTTTCTTTCTGTCACCCTTATTACACCCTTACAGGTGGCCTTTATTTAAGGACGAAGGCAGCAAATGTACATGCTGGTTGTAGCGTATTTCTCTCTAAAAAATCTGAATAAAATGGGTGATTCTAGACATTGTTCAGAAGAACAGTGTACTCTGAATAAAAAGTTGACTGGAGAGGGGAATATATATCATCATAGCACAGAAACAGCATTTGTGAAGGTACAAATGATCTTCTTATGGCCTCAGACAGTGGACTCATCTCTGTGCTTGTCCTGTTAGACCTCAGTGCTGCTTTTGATACTGTTGACCATAAAAATTTTTTACAGAGATTAGAGCATGCCATAGGTATTAAAGGCACTGCGCTGCGGTGGTTTGAATCATATTTATCTAATAGATTACAATTTGTTCATGTAAATGGGGAGTCTTCTTCACAGACTAAGGTTAATTATGGAGTTCCACAAGGTTCTGTGCTAGGACCAATTTTATTCACTTTATACATGCTTCCCTTAGGCAGTATTATTAGAAAGCATTGCTTAAATTTTCATTGTTACGCAGATGATACCCAGCTTTATCTATCCATGAAGCCAGAGGACACACACCAGTTAGTTAAACTGCAGGAATGTCTTACAGACATAAAGACATGGATGACCTCTAATTTCCTGCTTTTAAATTCAGATAAAACTGAAGTTATTGTACTTGTCCCCACAAATCTTAGAAACATGGTGTCTAACCAGATCCTTACTCTGGATGGCATTACCCTGACCTCTAGTAATACTGTGAGAAATCTTGGAGTCATTTTTGATCAGGATATGTCCTTCAATGCGCATATTAAGCAAATATGTAGGACTGCTTTTTTGCATTTGCGCAATATCTCTAAAATTAGAAAGGTCTTGTCTCAGAGTGACGCTGAAAAACTAATTCATGCATTTATTTCCTCTAGGCTGGACTATTGTAATTCATTATTATCAGGTTGTCCTAAAAGTTCCCTGAAAAGCCTTCAGTTAATTCAAAATGCTGCAGCTAGAGTACTGACGGGGACTAGAAGGAGAGAGCATATCTCACCCATATTGGCCTCTCTTCATTGGCTTCCTGTTAATTCTAGAATAGAATTTAAAATTCTTCTTCTTACTTATAAGGTTTTGAATAATCAGGTCCCATCTTATCTTAGGGACCTCATATCACCCCAATAGAGCACTTCGCTCTCAGACTGCAGGCTTACTTGTAGTTCCTAGGGTTTGTAAGAGTAGAATGGGAGACAGAGCCTTCAGCTTTCAGGCTCCTCTCCTGTGGAACCAGCTCCCAATTTGGATCAGGGAGACAGACACCCTCTCTACTTTTAAGATTAGGCTTAAAACTTTCCTTTTTGCTAAAGCTTATAGTTAGGGCTGGATCAGGTGACCCTGAACCATCCCTTAGTTATGCTGCTATAGACTTAGACTGATGGGGGGTTCCCATGATGCACTGAGTGTTTCTTTCTCTTTTTGCTCTGTATGCACCACTCTGCATTTAATCATTAGTGATTGATCTCTGCTGTCTTCCACAGCATGTCTTTTTCCTGATTCTCTCCCCTCAGCCCCAACCAGTCCCAGCAGAAGACTGCCCCTCCCTGAGCCTGGTTCTGCTGGAGGTTTCTTCCTGTTAAAAGGGAGTTTTTCCTTCCCACTGTTGCCAAGTGCTTGCTCAAAGGGGGTCGTTTTGACCGTTGGGGTTTTTCTGTAATTATTGTATGGCTTTTGCCCTACATTATAAAGCACCTTGGGGCAACTGTTTGTTGTGATTTGTGCTATATAAATAAGTGGTTAGTTTGCTTGGTTTCAGTGTGGAAGGTTCCTGGTTCAAACCTCATCCCTGCCACAGTTCTCCATATAATGTGGATTTGCGTCAGGAAGGGCGTCCGGTGTTAAACTTGTGCCAATTGAACATACAGGTCCTTCTCTGACCTGCTCTGGCGTGCCCGAGTGAAAACAAGGGAACAGCCGAAGGGGCTTCCAAACAAGGATGGGAAAGTCACATCTGGGATCATGTACTGGTGCTGCACATTTTCTCATCTACCATTCCATGGAACAGCCCTGGGTCCTGAATGCCAACCACCCAAGCAGGCAACAGATCCATCCCCACCTCCGTTAGCAAAAAAAATCTGGAATGTTGAAGTAGAACACTGTCCTTCTCCTTATTCTTCAAATACATACAACAAACAGAAACTCTAAATTCCAGTACAACAGAGTCTGTGCAATAGGTAGGTACACGGAGCTTTGATCTCATTTGTCTTTCAGCCGAGCCTGAGTGGACATCCACGAATATTCTGCTTGCTGTTACATAAGCCTGCCACACAGTACATTATGAAATTACACTGCCCCAAGGCCAGATACTGAGGGCTGCTGAGAACAGTGGCAGTGCATCTTCTGAGCCAACACTACTGGACTAGTTGTGGGTCAGCAAACACTCAGAGAAAAAGGAGTTATAGCTTAAATAAGATAATTCTACAAGGTCCAAACAGCAGTGGTGTCAAAAGTACACACATTTGTTACTTAAGTAGAAGTATAGATACTGCAGTTTAAAAACACTCTGGTAAAAGTTGAAGTATCAACTTGACCTCTTTACTCAAGTAAAAGTGAAAAAGTATGTGCTCCAAAACCTACTTAAAGTATAAAAGTATAAAGTAACCTTTAAAAAAAAAAAAGGTAGCTGCCACTATATGAATTGAAAGCTTAATTTAAAAACTGATTCGTTCTACATGTGGCCCAAGACCCCAAACCCCAAATTACCCCCCAACACCACCTGCACGAAAATATTTCAATTCTAGCAGCTGTGAAATGCAATCTGGGACTATTCCAGACAATAAACTGCAGTGAGTGCAGCATCCATTTAGTGAGAAAAAAACAAAAAAAACAACAACTTATTCAAATTCATTCCAGTAGTATTCTGTTCTTACTAGGATGCAGCAGTGTTCTAGTTTGGCAGAAAGTTCTGGAGGAAATCACTGAAGAAATTAACACATTGAAAATATGGTTTGACCGAAACAAACTGTCATTAAACTTAAATAAGACAGGGATGAAATGGAGGTGTAAGAGTCACTAGGTGTTCACAGGAAACACTTATTTCTGTATGTATTTATTTATTTATGTTAGTTGCTATTATATATTTTCTGTTGTGTTTCTATTCAGGTTCTTTTTGTCTCTTTCTCTGAAATTGTATATAATTATCATTAGATTATTAACATATAAACAAAAATAAATTTAAGAAATATTACAATTTGAAAACAAATGCACCCGAACGTGAAGACAGCTGGAACTGCTTCATGCTAACTTTAACATTGAAAATGCCATAGACATGCTAACGCGTTAGCGTCGCTCCCGTTTTTAAGTTATAAAATACATCTATCAACTGTTTCAGAAGACCATAACAGGTCGGTTTAACATAGAAAAGCTAAATAATACTCACAGAAGTATGCTCTTTAGGGTTTTAGCGGGGGAAAATTAAGCGAAAGAAAGAAAGAATAAATGAAACAATAGGTCGAAGCATTGCTTCAATATGCGAACCACTGCTTCGATTGGTTCAAAATCCATTCCTTTATCTTCATTGATCCATGTTTCTGATATAGCAATTATGTTAAATATTTTTTTAATTTGACTTAAATATTCTTTAATGTTGTTAAAGTTTGCATACAGACTTCTGCTATTGAAATGGATTATTGATCATTTGTTATCCGTTTTAATGATCCGATTAAACTGTTCATCTGTATAATAGCAACAACTGTCATTAATATTTGAGAAGAATTTATTGTCCGGGTCTATATCGTGCTCCAAGTCCAGTACATTGTGGTCTGTGTATTTAAATGTTCTCAGTTCTACTTTTTCATGATCAGCAATCCTGTGAGTTATATCCTTCTTGTCTCCAGATGTAGATGATGTAGTAGATGAATAGGTTCCTCTGGTCTGTGTCATGGTGTTGTGATGTGTTTGTGTCCTCATACCTTATTGATCATATTTGTCCAGTTCCTTGATGTTCCTGATTACCATAACCTTTGCTTGTTCTGGTGTTCCATTCAGTTTGATGAATGTTTTGCAGTTGGATGTCCATGTCTGTTGAATTTTTCCCTGCTTTTGTTAAGAAACGGGCTTTCCTGGCGATGTCTGCGTTTCTTTTGGTCAGATGTTCATTGATGAATACGTTTGTTCCTTTGAGTTTCCGTCCCTGTTTTAACAATGCCATTTTATGTTTTCTGTTGACAAACCTCATTATAACTGCTCGCTTGTCTCCATCCTCTCTCCTGGGCAGGGGGTGGCACGCTTCAATGTTATTACAGTCCATTTGAATATCTTTAGATTGCAGGAAGTCAGCCACCTGTTGTTCCACTGAGTTGGCCTCCTGCTCACTGGCCTCCCCTCCGCTGTCTTCTGACACCGCCCGTGCGTAGGATCGAGGTTTAATATGAATTCCTGTAATAATAACGTCGTTCATCCTTGTGTACTGTTCCAACTCCGCAACACGGTTCTCCAGGTACACCAGACGCCGGTCTTTCTCGGCATTCTGGATCTGGAGAGCCTTCACTTCTTCCACCAGCTCCATAATGGATTTCTGCTGCATTTTAACAACAGAGATTTCCTCAGACAAAACGTCCAGGGACTTCTTGATATCGTCTCCCTCCTCCGCCGTCAGTGCCTTCTTCGGACCCATGGTCAGATAAATCTGCGCTGGCACCTCGGTAAAGCCGCGCCGGTGGAACTGCACTGACGCCTCGCGCTTCCGGTGGAGCCGCGCTGGTGGATGTGTGCTGACGCCTCAGCACACATCCACCAGCGCTGAAGCCAAGAGTAACGAGGCTGTTTGTTTTAAAAATGTAAGGAATAGAAAGTACAGATACTTGTGTGAAAATGTAATGAGTAGAAGTCAGAAGTAGGCAAAAAAATAAGTAATGGAGTAAAGTATAGATACCTAAAAAGTGTACTTAAGTACAGTAACGAAGTATTTGTACTTCGTTACTTGGCACCTCTGCCAAACAGGAAGTGTTAGTTATTCATATTAGTAGAGAGAATACAGTCAGGAGGTGGGCAAGGTGTGAACGTCAAAAATCCAAGCGCAACGAGTCTGCGTAATCGGCTTATAGCGGGCGCCCCATAAGAACCACAGATACACAACATCAAGTGTGGGTGCGATGACAGTCCTCCCAGAATTTTTGAAACACTGCAATACTGTCAATTCCAACTGATATGTGGACTTTGCAAAAGTTGCTGTACATTTGAAGCGGCTTTGTCCTAGAAAAGACTCCGTTCTTCAGCATGGCGAAGCTGGTCCACACACAGGTCGACAAACACAGGATGTGTTGCAGCAGCTCAAATTATAACAAGTTCTTGCCACACCCGCTGTGTTGTCCGATTCCTCCAACCTCTTCCTTTTCTCCAAGCTGAAAGAACACCTGGAGGGACAGTGTTACACTCATGATGCAGAGGTGCAAGCAGCTGTGCATCAGTGGTGCCAAGAGGCAACACACAAATTCTTCTTCACCAATGGGCTACAAAAACATATCCAGTTTTGGTACAAATGTATGGAAAGGCAAGGTGACTACATAGTACTTGTAATATCTAGTAGGGAATATTGTTCATAGCAATTACAGGACTAACGTTCCGTTATTTAAAGGACATGTCTCATATTGTTGACATGTCGTACAACAACTCAACATGAAAGTATTCATGACTGTAAGCCTATCTGGACACACGCAGTGACCATCAGTGGGCGGTGAAGGATTTTACTGCTACATAAACCTCTCATTTAAGTGCATTTCTGGAAAACGTTAAACTCGGTGAGGGTGACGTCACTCTTAGCAAATGCAAAATTAGCACAATGGCAAACTGGCAGAGCATCATGAAACTACTGACTGTTGGGCAGAATGTTCCATGATGCTTGGGCTCGGACCACTTGATGATACAGTGTACATACCTGATAAAACTGAAAGTCTTCATATCTTTGTCTGGGGCAGACAGGCATCATGAAATATTCTATTTGCTTATGATGCTGACACAAGACACAGACAGTGCAAGGTATTGAACACATACCATTCAGATGAACAGTGCGAGCATGTCACCCGCATACAAGGTCAAACGCAACACTTTCCAACCAATCGCATAGCTCTACTGATCCACGCACAGGGCAAGACCCGCCTACCTGGGTGTGGGCCGAGAGCAGGCTTAAAAACCTAGGCAGAGCACGTCAGGACAATTGGTTTTAACTCCGGGTGGGGACGTTTGCGGCAAGAGCCCAGTGCTATTGCAATGACTCTCTGTTCATTCCGTGAAGGTATCTTTACAACATCTGATTTTGAAGTCCGTATCCTCTCCATCGCTGAGTCTTCAAGTTCGCTCGCCACATTAAACTACCGGGACGGGATCTGCCAGGCAAGAAAATCCCCTACATGACCATTTATTTAAAAGTGATGGCTTAGCATTCATTCAGATCAGTGGACCTGCTGAGCAGGCGCTTTGAAAAAGTCAGGAATACAGTAAAATAACTTTCTACCAGCTCATGGGTGTGCATACACATTGAGTGTGACACTCGATTCAGTGAGCTCCGTACACAGAAGAGACAAAAGACACTTCATCTTCAAGTCTCTAATTTTTTTGAGAGAGTCTGTTGGATTTTGGATCCAGATATGTGTGGAGTCTGCTGTCTATACTGGAGCACAACACTGTTTTAACCAGTTTATACTTGGCGCAGGGACTATGTCGCTGGTACTCTCCACTGTTTTAACCTGGCTGCCTGCACATGCAGCTGTATTTCTAAACCCTGATTTATGGTTCTACAACTCTGTATCTCCGTAGCCCAGAGGTGGGACAAAGTCACCATCAAGTCGCTCTCAAGTCATGAATCAGCAAGTCCCATGTCAAGTCTCAAGTCAGCTTGCAAACAAATGGTGGTCATTGTGACTAGTTGGGACTTGCCGATTCATGACTTGAGAGTGACTTGATGGTGACTTCGTCCCACCTCTGCTGTAGCCACACAATGATGTCAACGTGGGTGTGACCCTTTTGAATTTCTGCGTCGAGTTGGTGGGTGTCGTAATGCAATTTCCCACCAGAATAGTAAGGGGCACAATGTGAAGAACAAGCCAGGGGCTTTCTTTTCACCTGCACTGCCACTGTTCCTAGTTGGTTTTGTTTTGTTTGTTTTTTGGTTTGTTTGTTTTTTCTGAAATAATTTGTCCCTCACTAACCACCACTTCTTTATACAATCATCAAACCAACATTATGTGTGTCTTTGTAGTTTTTCAACTCAGTGTTGCTAAATTGGTCATATTTGCAGGCTTTTCTGCCAAACGTTCCTCTATTTAACCTATGATAGAAATGTAATCCGTGTGCGCACTGCAGAAAAATTCTAAATCTGATGGGAGAGGAAGGCATGAAACTGTAAAAGTGACCCATCACTTCCCTTGCGGTCGCCATCATTTCAATGAGTAGTTTCAATTTTTGGGAGGCACATCAGGCTACAGAGAGGGTACACAGTGACACAGAGGGCTCTGCATACTCAGAACAGTGGCAGTGCAGGTGCAAAGAAAGCCCCTGGCTTGTTCTTTCTGTTGTGCGACCCCCCGGGGCTCCCCAGTCCTTTTTCTTCACTTTCTGCAAAATAATAACAAATTTGATAATTTTTTCTTCATGTTTGGATTTGGAATATAATGTGCAGTGTTCCCAATGCATTTGTGAGTATGGAAATAAAAGCTTTTATAAGGATTTTGAGCTTTGCTCACTTTTTTTTTAAATACATCGCTATTATTTTGAACACAACTGTACAATGTCACTAGTGATCATGTTGGACTGTTGTGTTGCTCAGTATATTTTCATCTACTTGTCCAGTTGTATGTGTTGCAGAGTGATGCACTGGGGGAGGTGTGTGTGTTGAGCCAATTACATTCACCCAGTACATCTGCCAGGTCACAAGTACAAGAAAGAAACTAGATCATACAGACTACAGTAAATGACCTCCATACCCTCAGGACTGCCACATGAGGGTCGATTGCATGTGTCATCAACTCATTAGTTCACAAGGCCAATCCTGTGAAACTTGAGAAAATACTGGTCAAAGACAAAGATGGGATGTCACATCATGAAGGGCAGAAAGGTTTTGGTTGCAGCCTGTCCTCCCAGCAGATGATGTGATCAATTTATTTTCTTGAAGAACTACTCAGTGAAATGTTGTGGCATGTTTAGATGAAACGATGATCTCCGGATGTGGCCGTCGGTGTGATACAGTAGAGGTATAACCTCTGCATATCCTTGCTCAGACTGCTGCCTAATGGCTTGTCTCTCTAACCTTCTGTTTGTGGATAGTTCTGTCAATCTTGGACCACCTGGACCCATCACCCCTCTGGATATTTTAAGGTCAGAAATCAGTGTGTCTCTCCCTACCACTGCAGCATCCATCTTTTTTCTGTTTTCCACAAGACTGACACCTTCACACCTACACTCTGACGTCACTGATGCTCACACCTTTGGAACTTGGCTTCAGCCAAGAGGCTGATGTTGGTATGATAGTCTTCCTACCTGATGCGGAGGATACTCCTCAAGCAACATTGGTGGAATCACTCAAGGGTCTTCAGGTAGAAGCGCTGTGGTCCAGCTCCCGCATCCATACAGCAGGGTCGGCATGACAGCAGCCTTGTAGACAAAGATTTCTCTGCTGTTGAAAACACGGGCGTGAAGTTGGACTAAAGCATTTCCTGTACACTTGAGTTAGTGTTGGATCTTGTCGTCCATGTCGGTGTTTAATGACACATGGCTGCCTACATATGGAAAGCGTGCCATGTTCTCCATGGCCTTCCCGTGCAGTCTTACAACAGGAAGCTTTGGACTGACCGTGTTGGGTTAAGGCTGATACAGGCTCTATGTCTTCTTCAGATTGATGTGAAGACCAAGCTTGGTGTAGGAAGGTTTCAAGGAATTTCCAAAGATGTTCTTCCATAAAGGATGACATGATGTTGTGAAGTGGTGATGATTTTCTTCTTGGCTCTGAGTTTGCTAAGGTTGAAGAGCTTTCCATTTGTTGCTGATCAGAAGCCACACTGGATTTCAGTATGGCTGTTTTACGCTTGTGGTCTTAGACAGTTGTTGGCAGTTCACCATACAACCTTTCCTGTGATAGACAGCAAGCAGATAGTGCAATGGTTTCTGCAGTTACACTCTTCTCCTTTCTGTTTGTAGATGGTTACAATCAGTGAACCTTTCAGGTCTGCAATCTTTTCTTTTTGAGTCCAGATTTTGATGACGAGTTGGTACAGTTGGTGTTTCAGAAATGCTCTCCTTCTTTAATGACCTCAACAGTAATGTTGTCTTCCGTGGATGCTTTGTTGTTTTTCATGCTTTTATGGGCAAGGAGAGTTTCTTCAAGAGTTGGGGTTTGGCTGAGTTCTTCATTGATGTCTTGGTAGGTGGCTGAGCAGTTCCTCCTCCTCAGTGATTGTGTTGGTATTCAAGAGGTTTTCAAAGTGTTCTTTCCATGGAGCTCTGATACCATCTCTGGTCTTCAGTAGGGTCAGGCCATCCTTGCTTTGAAGAGCTGCTTGTCCTTGTCTGTGTAGTTGCCATAGATAGCTTTTGGTGGCATTGAAAAAGCCTCTGCTGTCATTTCTGTCAGAGAGGGTTTGGATTTTAGCAGCCTGATCACTACTGTTTTTTTTTTGTTTGTTTTTTGTTTTTTTACTTGTGAGTTTCACTTTTCACAGTGCTTTTCTAGCATCAAAACTTTCTTTCTTTCAAGGTCGGATGTTTCAGGAGGTCAAGGAGGTCTTCAAGCTTACCAGTGTTGAACCTTTTAACAGTTTTGCAGTGTCCAATCCTCCTCTTGGGGTTGATGTTCAGTCAGATCTTGGAGTAGATCAGGTGAATAGCTGTCCAACAGTCATATCCACCAGCATCTTTCTGGTTGCTCTTTCAGACATTGATATATTTTCATGGAATAGAGATTAAGATTAAAGTGATCATAAAAACAAAGGGCAGTACATAGACCAGCACTCACTGGGGTGCTGCTTTAATGAATCTCAGCACAGGGAATTTACCTGGTCACACTCATCAGAAGGAACATGATAACACGATATCTGTTTGAATATGTCAGCGTGGTTCCAGCCTTATGATGCTGACTGTTTCTCTGAAAGCCTAATTGTGAATGGCCACACATACACAAATCAACAACATAATCAGTGGCACTGCATGATGTTTCAGTGCAGAACTGATGTTGTTAGGACAATCTGTAACATTCTCACTGACAGTAAATGGCGGGTTAAGCCAATGTTCTCTTATCAGACTGAAGTGCAATTCAAAGAAATGTACCGATCATTGCTCATATGTTGTTAGAACAGACATCTTTCATTGTTTTCTTAAGTACATTTGATGCTAATAAATGGTATACTGTTATTTCAAACATGTTTACTTTTGTGTAAAAGATATATTTTGTAGAGTTTGTAGTTTAGTGTGATTACCACAGGTGGGACAAAGACCATATGTTGTGACAGATATTTGTTTTTCCCCTGACACCATTGGCAGCCTAGTGGAAGTATCATTTATGTTTAAATTTGTAAGATTTCTACGCTATATTTACCTTCACCAAGGAAGTTTCACCTGTTTTTTTTTTTTTTGTTTGTTTTTTGTTTTTTTAATTTTCATTTATATAGTGCCAAATCACAACAGAGTTGCCTCAAAGCGCTTCACACAGGCAAGGTCTAACCTTACCAACCCCCAGTGTTATGTGTCGACGCGAGTTGAGGAGCGGACCTGCGTCAGACAGAACCCAGCGCTAAAAATAACCAGAAAGCGGTTCCAACAACAGAAACAATTTATTTTTCACCTGTGCATAATAATGTGTACAAAACTAAAAGAACGTCCTTCTGGTGGAGTGACTGTTGGCACGCTCTTAAGCGCCCAAAAGGATAGAAGCCCGACGTTCCTGGACCCACTACCACCAGACAAACACCCCCCAGGTGGACACGACAAACTGACTCTCTGTGAAGCAAAGAAGAGGTGAGGTAAGTCAGCAGTTACAACAATATCTTTCAAAAGACACGCTATCAGCAACACATTCAGGTCTGTATTTTTTAACTTTATGCAAATGAGCAGCTTCTCACAACAGGTGGAGGATCACTTATCCGCACGCCACAGCAGTGAGAAGCAAACTGCACAATTCTCATCACAATTCCAGTATACTGCGTAACAAAACACCAAGTTACTATCAACAATTAGTCGAACACTTAATCACCTTTAATGTGTGCTGACAGCAAGTGTCCTCACCCTTCCTTGCTTCACGGGCTCGATGTGTCAAACCCAGGCGCGGTCCTCAGCGTCTCACAAACGGACATCACAAGGTCGAGTTCCCGGCAGTTCTGCTTGAATCACACATGCCTTAAATGCAGAACGCCATCCAATTATCTGCTTCAGCTGAAAGTCTTTAAGGTTGCATGTGAGCACCAGTCACAGGTGCTACACATGATGTTGATGAGGGTGAGGACTCTTCAGCCAGCACCTTCTCCACAGACAAATCAGTTCTCATGCCACCTGAAGAGCAAAGAAAAGAAAAGAACACCAAAACATCCAGCCACACACCCCAACACACAACACCCAGAGCAACAGTGGTAAGGAAAAACTCCCTCTGAGTAAGAAACCTCAAGCAGACCAGACTCAAAGGGGTGACCCTCTGATTGGGCCATGCTACAAACATAAATTATAGAACAATTCACGGACAAATATACAAGAAATGCTGTTGGCGCACAGGACAGGAGGATCGCCAACATGAATACAACTCCCATCTCTGGATGGAGCTGCACCTTAAACAGAGAGAAAAAACCAGCATCAGGCATCAGAAAGACAAAAAATACTCATGCAAATGTTTGTTTGCATGAGTACACAAAAACTAATGAACTCATCTTAATTAAAGTTGTTGGAGTGGTTGGACATGGCATAAAGAAGACCCTATTATATTTTGGTGAAAATCTAGATCAAAGAGCAGATCAAATGACAACACTCAGGATCAAAGGTCAATGACCATGATCAAAGGATAAGAATCAGGGTCAGTGGGTGGTGATCATGATCAAAGGTCAGCGATCAGGACCAATGCATCAGGCTTAATGGACACCAGTCAGGATCAAAGGATAGCTATCAGTATCAATGATCAGGGTTAAAGGAGAGAAATCAGAATTAAAGTTGAGTGATCAGAAATAAAGAGGATCACAGATCAGTGATCAGAAACAATGATTGATACGGATCAAAACTAAGTCTTCGGGAATCTGTAATTCTGTCCATAGATGTATTTTATTACAGATCCTGATAGCGATCCAGATCTGAACAGTAGTGTATTTTCAGACAGGTGGTCCACTAAAGTGGATTAAGGGTTTGGAATTTGGTTTGTGGCTTTACTTAAAAGGAACTGTGGGGCCTTGATGGGGTGTACACTCTACCGAGGGCCCTTCTGTTGACAAAATAAATTCTGGCTGCAGTCAGGCTTCAGTGCCTCCTATGCAAGAGCATCTAAGTCCAGACTTTGATGGACGATCATGCGGATAATCGTAGTTCCCTCGGGGGTGTCTGCTTTAATGAATTCACTTGTCTAGGCTTGCCCAGAGCTGTTAAACAGTTCAGCAAATGGATCACTGTTTCTCTGTGGCTCTTTAATTAAGGATCAGTATTTACTGTCACTGAGACAACAGTTGCGGAGGTCTACGTCCACGGGTCACTGCTTCCCAAAGCTGCAAAACCAAAATTGAGTTCAGAAGTTTATTTTTCCTGAATGTGAAAAAGGAATCTGTGTTTTATTCTTACTGACAGAATAAACCAAGCTACTGTCTTTCAGTGTGTTTTAAATCAGAAAACATGCCTCTTGATAAAAGCCAAACAATCACATTTAAATTTTCGTTCACCATTTATTAATTCACCAAATACAGTGAAAATGGCATCATAATATACAATGACTCATTCTTAGAATGTCATGACATTTTTGTGTGGGTTTTTTATTTTTTTTTTTGCTTCATAAAACAATGTTTCATTATTGAAAATATTAATGTTTCATGCACAACAAACCATATCCAGTTTCCTTAAATTAATGGTACAAAATAAAATGAAATAAAAAAACTGTAATGCTCAAAAATCTGTCAAATAAGAAAGTGTTATTTGAGAATACTCGTAAACAGTGCAATACACTCTAAAACTGCCATTTTCTAACAAATTCATCAACAAAGTTCAAGTCACAGTATACGATTTCTTAATAATAGTTTAACATTGATGTGTGCAAAAAACCAAAACACATTCATTTAGTCTAAAAAAAAATAAACAACCCTCCAACCTCTGATAGAGAATAAGACCAGCGGACCGAGTCGGAACATTTGCCTCGTCTCATTCTGCAAATCCTCTCTGAAGTACAAATAATCTTGTTGATGAATTGTAAGACGATAGACGAGCATATCATTTAAATAACAAATATTTAGATATAAAAATACAAATATTAATTTTGTTAAAAAGAAGAAGCGTGCCAGAGGAGGGGAAAATGTGGTGCCACCTGTGTTGGCACCGGAGTGAAAGTTCATGCAAATGGATGGAGAAAAACTTTCAATTTATAGAAGATGGAAGGAAACACAGATAATTGAAAACAACAAACAAACAAAAAAATAATAAAATTATAGGTAATCATATTTTTCCCATCAATTTCATGACTATTTCAAACATTTACTGTAATCTGCACACGTCTGCTGGCCTCAGTAGATATTTGGGCTTATAAAAAGTAAAAAGGGGGGGGACATTTGTGCAGGTGTGTGTGAGCTACATGAAGGTGCCGACCTGCACCCCGAAGGGCCCAAAGGAATCTGGTTCTACTGAAGAAAATATTAACATTGCACCATCCTCGGATATATATTTATATATATATATATATATATATATATATAATTACTTTTTTACATACAGCGGATCTTGAGAGTTTGGTTGGTCTGATTTTTTTTCTTTTCTTTTCAAAAGGATCAGTAGCAACAGGACTACATCGGACCGGTGCCGAAAGGACAGCTCCCATGAATGCACCGTTACTGACTGAACAAAGCAAAGCCTAAAGGAGGGGGCGGGGCCGAGCCTACCTACTGTACAACTTGTTGAATTATGGGGCGGGACTTGAGCTCCAGGTCATGATGTAATGACAAGTTCAGCAGAGGTTGAGACACAGATCAGGTGTGTGTCCGCCGTCTCAACGTCTTGCTGTGCAGCAGTAGTTCAAATCGGGATTCGTTTGGAGAATTGCCAGCAATCCCAGGATAAATCTTGGTCTTTTCCACAGTCGCGCTCCATTCTTTTCCTTCCTCCCTTCCTTCTTTCACTTCTCTTCATTTCGGTGTCTCCTTTCCTCTTCGTTGCTTCCCGTTCGGTTTTTTCTTTCTCATCCCGTCCTCGCTTCGTGCCGTCGCTTCTCCTCCAATCCTCGAACATGCACGGCCGACAAGTGCTTCAAATTGGTGATCGAAATTTAAAAAGTCTGCAAGACATCGTTCATCTTTACACGCCAGGTGAAGACTTGTCTGTCATCCCCTTCAGGACCTCGTCTATTCGGTCGTCCTCGATGACCACTGGGGGGGGCAAAAAAAAAAGAGAAAAAGATGTTAGGATCAGACTTTATGGATCGAAACACTTTGCATTGTATTTATGATTTAAGTATTTATTATTGATGTTCAGTTAAATATATATATATATATATATATATATATATTTCCATTTGTGTGTGTGTGTATACATACACACAAATGGAAACAATTGCGCAAATCCTCCATATCAGAGTGCGCGCACTTGGTGAAAACACGACGCGCCGCGCTGCGCTCAGGTTTAGCAGCATGGGGCGTGTCCTTGATCGAGATTAATTAGTCGTGCACGAGTGTAAACAACACAAAACGACAGTTTTACAGCACTCATATTAGTATTTTGTTGGTGCGTTCTCTGACGCCGCGGGGTCGTCGTGTTTTCGTGCGTCCTTTACCTCTCTTGGCTCTGCCGATCTGTCCGAGCTTCGGGGGTCTTTTCGCCTGCGACGCAGCGAAGTAGGCGCTTGTGTCCTGCAGTCCGCAGCTAAAGGACATCTGGCTGACCTCGCTGTCCGCCCCGTAGCCGCTCATTTTGCCCTCGTTGTATGGCAGCACCTCGGACATTGTGGCACGACCGAGAAGGATCACCAGCGTCTGCGCGCAAAAAACCAAACAAACCAAAAAAACTAAGCCGATCCGGATCTCCCGCGGGCGGTTAGAGACGGTGAGCTGCAGCAACTTTTAGATCCGCCGTGGGATGAAGCTGACGCGGTCGTGCGTGCGTTTCCTTCGGTGATCCGTTTGGCGTGCGCCGAGACCGTGGGTCCAGTGTGATGATCCGCGTGCTGGCTGTGAGAGCTGTGCTCGTGTGCGCTGCTGGCTGATGTCTGCTGAGGGAAGTGGAAGATCCCGGGATCATAAAGGAAACCCAGGCACAACGGTGAAGTCATTCATCCGGGTTTGGAGCGTGCGCGCTGCGTGTGCGCGCGAGTGAGGGCTCCGAGTGCTGGAGGAGTGAGGGCGCCATCAACAGGCGAGAGGTGTAATTCTCACGAAGGAGGACGATTTGCTTGAAAAGGCCCCCACTGGCATACAAAGTGTGCGTGGCGACGTGCACGTGAAGTTGAACAGTGTCTTTTGATAATGCGATTATTAAACGTTTTTTTTTTAATTATAAGATTTAGACAGCATTTTATATCATAAAGCAGTAGAAAAACAAAACAAACAGGCTTAAAGCTGCAGTGTGAAGGATTTAGTGTCACCTGGGCCCCGTTTCATTAAGTTCAGAAAGATACGACTGGAATGTTTTGATTACCATTTACAGTTGGCGATGAAAGACTTGGGTGTTAACTTTGTGTTAAAGTCAGAACAAGAAGCTGGACTGAAAGAGATCTATCTGGGAAGAGACATTCTGTGCAGCATGCTGAGCAGTAGAGGTGGGCGGATCGATCCTAATATTGATAATATCTATACCAACGCTGGTATTGATCTTGAACGATCCTCGTGTAAAAAGATCGATACTCAAGCTTTTTTTCCTCTCCCGCGCGCACTGACTCCTGCACACGCAGATTCATCAAAGTCTACTCTCTGTCTGTAAGAGCAGCGCTCTGCTGTTTCACACAACACAGATCAGCGCACCCTTGTATTGTGGTTTGTCAGCCCTCTACCTCAAGAGATTTTATGTTGTGTTGAGTGATATGTTTTTAAACAAAAATGTTGATTGTGATAAAGTATTTTGTTGTCACATACAATGTTTGGCGAAGTTCTATCTTAGGTCTTTTGGATCCTTTGGATCTATGAAGCTTAAATATGAAAAAGTATCGGTATCGATATCGGCGATACTGGGTCTGTATTTACTTGGTATCGGATCAATACCAAAATTCCCAGTATTGCCCACCTCTACTGAGCAGTATGGTTTCACTCTTCAGTTTCTTCTTCTACACTTTGTCAAGCCTTTGTGCACACAACGCTGCCCCAACATAACAGTGACACCTGGTGGCTAATATGAGAACTGTCACAAACACATCATCGCAGTCGTCGTCTGCTGCAATCACGGCCAAGAGTGAAGGAAGTTCTCTTTTTGGAGGAATATGAGCGATACAGGGGTGCTCTTGAGTGGTAGTACATGATAGTCACCATTTTTTGAGGTAAGACACTGAAGTTTTGCCGACTAAAATAAAATTAGCCTCCTCTGTACCAGGCTAAAAACTTTAGTCGGGGAAATCAAAATCTTAGCTGACTAAACACTTTGTGCAACAACTAACGTCAAAAAATTAGTCAACTATGTGAGTTTAGTTGACTAAACAAGATTAGACTACTTTATGAAACTGGACCCTAGTGGTGAGGTTGCAGATTGCATGAAGCCATCTGCAATCAGAGGCTGTTTCAAATTCAGTTCAGGAGCTCAGTTCTACCCGTCCAAGACATCAGAACATCAGCCCACGGAACATTTTGGGATTGCATCATTATCTTATCCTGGTCTTACTTCCTGATGCCTAGTAACCTTGACAGCTGCACATGATCAGCTAGTGGGCATAACCTATAGTTTGGTAATCATTTTTCAATACTTATTTATATACATTTGTTGTTGTTTTTTAAAGATACCAAACTGTTTTGTTTCAGTGTGAAAAGTCATGTCATGACTCTTGGGATTTTTTTGGCTGGTGCTGGTGAGAATGCATGCTGCTGCATGACATCAAGGCAGGGACAGCCCATTATCAACTGCTGGTGGATTCAAAAAGTGAATTGGAAACCTTTTCATCTGAAATTTCTTTCAATGATGACGATGAAACATACCAAATTAAGGAGATTTCGATAGTGAAGAACACAGGTGATGTACAACTTTACAGGTTCGAGCCAGAATGGTCAGGAGAACATTCAGACGAGGAATTAGACCAAAACGACAGTGACAGTGAACGTGGCAATTGGCAGATCTGTATTGGTCAGTAATTTGGTTGTGTAAATTGTTAATGTTATTTTCCTAACCACAGTGTTCAGTGGGTATCACCTTGGACCCCAGGCCTTTGACGTTTCATGCTGAAATGTCCGTATGGTCAAATGAAGCCTCTGGGAGCCTGCAGGTACAGTATGTGCCCTAAAACATTTTACTGTGTTTTAAGTGTTTGATGTGGACGCTCACAGCCATTTACGACTTTTACTGAACGCAGACCTTACATATAGTTACAAAATGCACCGATTCACAATGGCTGGAGTCAATTTTCTGATTTTACTGCTGTGGCCTTTAAGCTTTATCATGCAAGCCACCAGCCCAGAACTACTGCGTGGACAGAGCATTATGGGAAGTTGCCTGTGGTACTGCTGAGATGTTATGGAAGCCCATGTTGCTTTGACAGTGTCCTCCGCTTGTCTAAATTGTTGGTTGTCTAGTGCTTTCATCTTCTTCACAATAACCTATGGGGTTCCGATCAGGATTGGTTGGCCAATCAAGTGCAGTAATACCGTGGTCAGTAAACAAGTTCCTAGTAGTTTTGGCACTGTGGACAGGTGCCAAGTCCTGCTGGGAAAATAAATCAGCATCTCCATAATGTTTGTCAGCAGATGTGAGTATGAAGTGCTCTAAAATGTCCAGGAGGAAGGATGTGTTGACTCTGGACTTGATAAAACACCAACCAACACCAGCAGTGGACATGTCACCCCAAATGATCAATGACTATGAAAACTTCACTCTGAACTTAAACACGGATTCTGTGGCTCTCCACTCTTCCTCCAGTCCCTGGGATCTTGATTTTCAAATGAAATGTAAAATTTACTTTTATCTGAAAAGAGGACTTTTGGGCCACTGAGCAGCAGTCTAGTTCTTTTTCTCTTTAGCCCAAGTAAGGTGCTTTCTGATAAACTGGAATTGTCTTGCTGAAATAAGCAGGGATGTCCCAGAAAAAGACATTGCGTGGATGGCAGCATGCGCTGCTCCAAAACCTGGATGTACCTTTCAGCATTGATGGTGCCATCACAATGTGTAAGTTGCCCATGCCATGAGCAACTTACACATCTGTGATGGTATGAGGGTGTGTTAGTGCCCATGGGCACTATCACACAAAGTGGTGATCCTCCCCCCCATCTTTGCTTGCGAACGGCTGAACCTTTTGGGGATGCTCCTTTTATACCCAATCATGGCACTCACCTGTTTCCAATTAACCTGATCACCTCTGGAGTGTTCCAAACAGGTGTTCTTTGAGCATTCATCAACTTTCCCAGTCTTTTGTTGCCACTGTCCCAGATTTTTTGAAATGTGTTGCAGGCATCCATTTTAAAATGAGCAAATATTTTCACAAAAACAAAAAAGTCTATCAGTTTGAACACTGTCTTTATGGTGTATTGAATTGAATATAGGTTGAAGAGGATTTGCAAATCATTGTATTCTGTTTTTATTTACATTTTACACAACGTCACAACTTCATTGGAATTGGGGTTGTATTTAGTATTTTGACCCATGTGGGATAAAATACAGTGCCAAGATGCCATGGCACACTTTGTGGTGATTTCATCAATGACTTGGGGGGAGGGGCGGGGAAGTGCACCAGATATCTCATTAGTATGAAGTCAGAGTAAAATATGGACAAATATCACATGAAAGTTTTGATGAATACCTGCTCGACAGGTAAGACATTTGCACACAGGTTTAATTTCGTCTATTGTCACTAATCCTGTTAATGTTTTTTTGCCCAAAATAAATCAGGAAGGAGCCTTAACATTTTCCTAGCTGTTTTCTTTTTGTAACAGTTAGTATATGTATTATTCCTGAGTTGGAAATTGCGGGTCATCCGTGGGGAGCTTGGAGTAGTACTGCTGCTCCTTTGCGTTGAAAGGAGCCAGCTGAGGTGGTTCAGGCATCTGGTAAGGATGCCCCCTGGGCGCCTACCTTGGGAGGTGTTCCAGGCACGTCCACCTTGGAGAAGACCCCGGAGAAGACCCAAGACTAGGTGGAGAGATTATATCTCCACACTGGCCTGGGAATGCCTCGGGATCCTCCAGTCAGATGTGGTCAATGTGGCACGGGAAAGGGAAGTCTGGGGTCTCCTGCTAGAGCTGTTGTCCCTGCATCCCGATCCCGGATAAGCAGTTGAAGATGAGCTGAGATGAGAAATTGCAGGTTCCCAATTTCCATCAAATGCAGCTTGAACTTCCAATCTTGTGCATGCAGTTTGTCCTTCACGTTGTCTCCAAAATGTCACATGGAATGGAATCCTCCAGAAATCAATAGCTGCAACAAAATTACCTTTGATTTTTACAATATACAGCAGAAACAAATATACTTACTTTTAAACACTATTTTTGTGGAAAAGTGCAATATCATTTATAAAAACGTCCAATGTTGCTATAAAGATGGTTAATGTGACTTCTTGTAGTCACATTAACCACCGTCTTCAGTATAAGATGGAAAATACCGAAAATACCATTTAATAATGATCTTTGCTGTCTGCTCATAAGCCTCTAACCTTTGGGTATATGGCCTTCACCTCTATCAGAAATGATAAGTCATTGTAAACCAGCTTTGCTAACCCAATTCTGCATGGATCATTAAGTGTCTTCTTGCATGTTTCCCCTTCAGCTGTCAGAAAGACAAATTCATGTCGCAAGGTTCAAGCAATGGCAAGGGATTTCACATGACGTCATCAGTCTGAAACCACATTAAAGGGTTCATGGGGACATCTATGATGCATCTTCTCTCTCACTCCACCGAGTGCTGAGTCATGCAGCCGCCGAAAGCAGAAACACGAGCCAAATGGGCGCTCGTCTTGGTCGTACCCCTCCTTAATAATCTCGTCATGTTCTTGTGCAGTGTGCTGAAATGCAACAAATCACTTAGTCTGAGTTCAACTGATCTTTCTCAGACCTGCTCCTTCTTTCCCTGTCTGTCTGTCACAGGCAGCGACACATTCAATCAGCTCCCTGACAAGGACACTCATCCTTCAAAAATGTGTGTGTGTGTGTGTGTGTGGGTGTCCTTGCTCCTCAAGTACTGCCTTCAATTACAAATGAATCACCGTGCTGAGTCACTCGCCTCACCCCCCAATCCCCCCCAGAGCAGTCATGCCTACGCCTAAACACTGTGTTCATCCTCAAGGAGCGCTAACTGTGAAATAATACCAATAATGAGCCACGAGCCGACAGGCAACCATCAATTCCCTGAATATCAGCTCTGAGTGCAAGAGGTCAAAAACCTCTGAGCCAAACACAGGTCACGAAATAATGGAACGTGTGATTGCACCTTTGTGCTGAGGTGTAGTACGCTGTGTTCTACTTTGTGCTGGGATGCCCTTATCATGCAGCTCGTGACTTTGCACCATCTGAGCAAACTGTCAAACGATGGGCATCAGGACTGAAGCAGGGCAAAATCTGAAAGATGACTTTTAATACCGCAATCCTGCAATGACTCCAGTGTGTCAGAAAACATACAGCAAATCGTTGTGGAAAATGGAAATATATCAGCCGTTCAGATCGTATGAAAACACACATTGCAAAACCCTGCAAAATCTTACATACAGTAGTTTTCAAAATAATAGTAGTGTTATGTGACTAAAAAGATTAATACAGGTTTTGAGTATATTTCTTATTGTTAAATGGGAAACAAGGTACCAGTAGATTCAGTAGATTCTCACAAATCCAAGACCAAGCATTCATGATATGCACACTGTTAAGGCTATGAAATTGGGCTATTAGTAAAAAAAGTAGAAAAGGCGGTGTTCACAATAATAGTAGTGTGGCATTCAGTCAGTGAGTTCGTCAATTTTGTGGAACAAACAGGTGTGAATCAGGTGTCCCCTATTTAAGGATCAAGCCAGCACCTATTGAACATGCTTTTCTCTTTGAAAGCCTGAGGAAAATGAGACGTTCAAGACATTGTTCAGAAGAACAGAGTAGTTTGATGAAAAAGTTGATTGGAGAGGGGAAACTTATACGCAGGTGCAAAAAATAATAGGCTGTTCATCTACAATGATCTCCAATGCTTTAAAATGGACAAAAAAAACAGACGCATGGAAGAAAACGGAAAACAACCATCAAAATGGATAGAAGAATAACCAGAATGGCAAAGGCTCACCCACTGATCAGCTCCAGGATGATCAAAGACAGTCTGGAGTTACCTGTAAGTGCTGTGACAGTTAGAAGACGCCTGTGTGAAGCTAATTTATTTGCAAGAATCCCCCGCAAAGTCCCTCTGTTAAATAAAAGATATGTGCAGAAGAGGTTACAATTTGCCAAAGAACACATCAACTGGCCTAAAGAGAAATGGAGGAATATTTTGTGGATTGATGAGAGTAAAATTGTTCTTATTGGGTCCAAGGGCCACAGACAGTTTGTGAGACGACCCCCAAACTCTGAATTCAAGCCACAGTTCACAGTGAAGCCAGTGAAGCATGGTGGTGCAAGCATCATGATATGGGCATGTTTCTCCTACTATGGTGTTGGGCCTATATATCGCATACCAAGTATCATGGATCAGTTTGGATATGTCAAAATACTTGAAGAGGTCATGTTGCCTTATGCTGAAGAGGACATGCCCTTGAAATGGGTGTTTCAACAAGACAATGACCCCAAGCACACTAGTACATGAGCAAAATCTTGAATCATGAAAAACTGTGGTTATACAACTAAATACTTTAGTGATTCACAGGATTGCTAAAAAAAAAAAGCAGTTTGAACGTAATAGTTTTGAGTTTGTAGCGTCAACAGCAGATGCTACTATTATTGTGAACACCCCCTTTTCTACTTTTTTTTTACTAATAGCCCAATTTCATAGCCTTAACAGTGTGCATATCATGAATGCTTGGTCTTGGATTTGTGAGAATCTACTGAATCTACTGGTACCTTGTTTCCTATGTAACAATAAGAAATATACTCAAAACCTGGATTAATCTTTTTAGTCACATAGCACTACTATTATTCTGAACGCTACTGTAGATTTGTCTAATTTCTCATCAAAATATCTACTCTACACTCAATGATGAAGTGGTATAGAGGATTTTTTTTTTTTAAAAAGAAGACCTGAAAGTTCAGTTACAATTTGCCAGAAGGTACATCTGAGATATAAGCCTAGATGTGATGTTTTAGTGAAAGAAAATCCTCCTCTATTCACCCTATTGAGGTTATTACCCTATTTTATGAGATTTTAATCTCATAAAATTTCAGAGAGGTGGCTTTCACAGCGAGATGTCAACAACATTGAGAAATGCATTGAAATGCTCAGATAACACTGCAAATTAACTGCTGCACACAGACAACAGCATTAACATCGCCATGTAAAATTTTGTATATTGTGCCTCAAACTGTCTTGCATGTATTATCTAGGTTTTTAGATGTTATTGTGTGTATGTAAATATGTGAGAATCTCAAGCGATTCCTCTGTTATTTGCAATAGGAATTCCCGTGAGCTGCGATCGCATCCTGTTCTTGTCATTGTCAGGGAAATTGAAGTTTTCTCTATTAACTCCCTGATTATTGTCCTTTACAACACTGTTCCAGAGTAATATATATAAGATATCTGAAATTCAGTTTGTAGTCATGATGTTCCATACAGGTTGAAGGTAGCACACAAAGAATGTTTGGAAGACTTCTTTTTGCAAGTTTTCAGGGTCTCACGCATGCAGTCTCTAATAAATGCTATGAAAGGCGTAAAATTTACATTTTGGCAGTATAATGTTCATTTGGAATTATTGTCATGTGATTTCTCCATGTTGTTTTGATTGCAGTGCCTCTGTGTTGTGAAAGGGATTATGGGATATCTCAATTTGGTGAATACCACTTCATCATGAAGCTGTATAACTGGGGATATAAAATGCAAAACTTGCACTATGCACAATTTCTCCAATTACAGCCAGAAAAGCCTATAAATTATTTTGGGTTGTCTGGGTGTCTTGGTGGCTTTAATCACTCTTCTCCTTCTTGCACAGTCACTTAGCTTTTGAGAACTGTCTACTCCATACAGACCTATAGAGTGCCATACTGTTTGTATTTCTTCATAATTGATGTAAATAAATGTTCATGTATCCATCCCCTGACTTGTCTGAAGAAAACTGGCAATAAAACTGATTATTTACAGGTGTTATTCCAAAGTGTCCCATTATTTATGCAACCCACCATCTTGGCTTTTATATTTTAAATGAATTTATATCACGTTGTGGAGATTTAAGGAGTATAAGGAAGATAATTTAGATATTTTAGATAATTTATAAATTTTAATTTTTTTGTATGTGAACTGGCATTAAATTAAAATATGTGAAATATCAAGTGTTCAAATACTTTTGGAGGGCACTGTACATCACATATGATAATCAACTGACTAAAATTCTGTATAATTAGCATGAAGTAGGTTGCTATAATGTATTGTGATATGTATCAAATTGTGACAGATGGCTTGTGACATGTATCCTATCATGCAGTTAGTGTATTATATGCAGTGAAATAATCTTAATTTTAGTCATATCTGAGACAAAACAGCTTTTTTTAAATCACTGTAAGATTAAGCTGCTGTTATTTATAAAAGATGCAACACTTCCTAGTAAAATAAGCTCGATTAGTTTTCTCAGCTATTTTCAAGACATTATTTCAGAAAATCTTAAGTGAATTTTGTCTTCTTTCATTCACATATAGTTTTTACATCCACCAAGGACGCAATAAAATCATAATTGTTTACAACCCCAATTCCAATGAAGTTGTGTAAAATGTAAATAAAAACAATGCGATTTGAAAATCCTCTTCAACCTATATTCAATTGAACACACCACAAAGACAAGATATTTAATGTTCATAGACTTGTTGATAGACTTTGTGGGTTTTTTTTGCAAATATTTACTGATTTTGAAATGGATGCCTGCAACATGTTTCAAAAAAGCTGGGATGGTGTTGTGAAAGTGTAGTGACACGGACCCACAACAGGGGGCGCAAATGAACGGTCAATAGATGAGCCAAAATATAACAATTTAATGTTGTGAAGGTGCACAACGAATACACAGACAATCTCAGAATATGATTACAATCAATCCACAAAGGTGACGTGTGGGCAGGCTCGAGGATAGAAGACGTCTGTCCTGAGAAGGGCCGGAACCACACGATTTCCTCCGCCACCGAACCTGGTGAATACTGGAGCCGCCAAGTCCCGAATTCCCAGGTGATCACCGTCCCGACTGTCGGATCTGGTACTGCTGGCGAAGAACAAAGACAGTCAAGTGTGGGTGTGTGTACACCCCGTAACAATAACGGTGGGAATGCCACCTCCACCTCTCACTCAATATGCTGATGAATTTACAGTGATCCCTCAGAGGAAAAGAGTGCCGTCCTGCACTCACTCAGCCTCCACAGGAAAAGGGACCGGTACTCCTGCAAACACAATATACAGCTTATAAGTAAACACAAATGGCTGAGGATATTACCTCCATTGAAGTTCGATATCTCGGCGATGAGGTGGAAATGACGTCTGGGTTTTATGGAGTGGGATGATGAAGAATGAGTGACAGCTGTCAGGACATAATGAGTAACAGCTGTCACTCCCGGCTGTGTCCGTGGCGGCAGCGCCCTCTCGTGCCTGAAGCCCGCACTTCAGGCAGGGCGCCCTCTGGTGGTGGGCCAGCAGTACCTCCTCTTCTGGCGGCCCACACAACAGATGGAGCAACAAAAGACTGGGAAAGTTGATGAATGCTCAAAGAACACCTAATTGGAAACAGGTGAGTGTCATGATTGGGTATAAAAGGCGCATCCCCAAAAGTCTCAGCCATTCACAAGCAAAGATGGGGTGAGGATCACCACTTTGTGAACAATTGTGTGAAAAAATAGTCCAACAGTTTAAGAACAATGTTTCTCAATGTTCAATGAAAGGAATTTAGGGATTCCATCATCTGCAGTTCATAATATAATTAGAAGATTCAGAGAATCTGGAGAACTTTCTGCACGTAAGCAGCAAGGCTGAAAACCAACATTGAATGCCCGTGACCTTCGATCCCTCAGGCGGCACTGCATTATAAACCAACATCATTGTGCAAAGGATCTTACTTGTTTTTAAAGGAGGACTAGCCTAAATTTAATTATCTTATCTGATTAAACATACTAAAAGCATGCATTTCCCACCTTTCTGTTTGTTTTTGATGCTTAAGAGATCGATAAAATAAAAATTGATAACGAATGCATGTGATTTGTCAGAAGTTTTATGACGTCAATATATGTAGACCAAGCTTGCACAGTCGTCTCTCCTGTGGATTTTATGTGTGGGCGAGAAATAATAGGAAAGTGTTTTAGCGAAAACGGGTGATTTCTGCATGGCTCCCGGCTGTAGTAACGAGGGCTACAAAAGAAATAATGTTAGCTATCATGCGCTACCGCTGAAAAATAAGGGAATGCTCAAGCTGCAGGTAAGCGCGATGAAACTGAAGGATCCACCTGTTACCAGCTTCTCCAAAGTGTGTAGCGGCCATTTCGAGTGGGGCTGAGGTGAAAGCAACAATTTGAGAACACCTTATTTTCATGTTTAAGAAATTTGTCAATGGAACAAGTGACAGTTCACTTCAGGATTTGTAAAATAATGGCATAATGAGCTGAGAAAACTAATTTTGTGCTTTATTTTACTATTAGAAAGCGTTACAAACAAGACAGCTTAAAAATCTTACAGCTAGTCAAACAAACCTGTTCAATCCCAGCTGTGACTCAAGATGTTTCCAAGACACTCTAACTTAAAGATGTATTATCTGAAAACAAGTCCTTATACCTTACTGAAATTTTACTTAAATAACTGCCTTATATTAAGTGTAGATTCAACATTTTGACGAGAAATTACACAAATGTACTTACACAAATGTACTTGGTAAGAGTTTGTATTTTTGGAGTGTTTCCTTGCAAAGATCCAAGAAAACTTTTACATTCTGTGAGCTGGTGCTCGGTCAGATGGGTAACTACAGAGCACATTTTAAAAGTGTAAGTGCAGAAGTTAAATCTCTGAGCCATGAAGCTTTGCATTGTGCTTCAGTCACACAGACGTCTCAGAAGCGAAGTTTCAGCTGTAGAAGACAGGGACTGCTCTGCTGATGGTCTGCCTGCAGATGGGGCATCTGGGTTGTGGGAAGGCCTGGAAGCAGCTAATGCAGCAGCACAAGTGTCCGCAGTTTAACAGCACACAGTCACGTGGCTCACTTAAACAGATCACACAAGCATTGCTTTCTGCTTCAGTGCAGGGTGTTTGGGCGTTCACGCTTGTTAAATCATTCATCAACTGCTTCTCCTTCCAACGTGCCTTCAATTTGCGGTAGTAGTGGCTACCAACCCAGATAACTACCGCGGCCGCCGACAAAGCAAACACAATGGTCAGCATCTTCCACATATAAGCCTGGTTCTCCTGCTCTCCACGCAAAGTGTCAAAGTCCCCTATGCTCAAAAAGTACCGTGGACCATCAGGGGGGCAAAGACTCATGCTCCCATCACCATCCAGTACCAATTTTCCAACTCCTTGAAGAAGAGTACCCACCTGCACAAAGAAAGAATATGATTACTATCACATTGACATTAATATTAGGAAGTGTTCAGCAGTAAATTAATAACAGTTAAAGTAAAAAAAGTTCATCTCACAAATGACCTTGAGGATCTCTTCAGTATGGAGTTGTCCTTTAACCTTATCCCCTCTCAGGTGCTGTCCTAACAATTCAAAGATTCCAGAATCAGTCTGGTAAAAGTTCTCATAGGTAGTTGCCATGTGCACACCGGAGGCCTCCAGGGGCCTCCTCACTCTGACAGTGGCTTCATCTGATCCAACTAAGACGAAAGGCACCATGTCCACTTCTTCTCTTAGGACTTTGGTATGGTCTATCCTGTAGCAAAGGGGATATTAAAAACAGGATGTCCAGATAAAATATCAAATATGTTCACAGACACATTACTGTGTTGCATTTTCTGACTGCAGGATTCAACTGTTTTAATGGTAAGTATAAATTTGTATCTTTACTGTGGCATTTTGAAGCCGTATCATTATGTTGGTATTCTCTGGTCCGGGTGTCAAAACATTTATGTAGAACTTTTCTATGCTCAATTTCAGATCATTCTAGTGCATCCGGAAAGTATTCACAGTGCTTCATTTCTTCCACATTTTGTTATTTTACAGTCTTATTCCAAAATGGGGTAAACTAATTTTTTCCCCTAGAAGTTCCATTCACAACACCCCATAATGACAACATGAGTTTTTTTTAATTTTTGCAAATTTACTGAAAATAAGACTAAGAAATCATGTGTACATAAGTATTCACACCCTTTGCTCACCCTTTGCCCTTTCTGCCAAAGGTTGATGCACCTTTGGCAGAAATTACAGCCTCAAGTCTTCTTGAATATGATGCCACAAGCTTGGTGCACCTATCTTTGGGCAGTTTGCCCATTCATCTTTGTAGGACCTCTGAAGCTCCCACCAGGTTGGATTGGGGGGGGGGGGGGGGGGGGTGTCGGTGCACAGCCATGTTCAGATCTCTCCAGATATATTCAGTCAGATTCAGGTCTGGGCTCTGATTGGGCTACTCTAGAACATTCACAGAGTTGTACTGAAGCCACTCCTTTGCTATCTTAGCTGTGTGCTTAGGGTCACTGTCCTGCTGAAAGATGAACTGCTGCCCCAGTCTGAGGTCAAGAGCACTCTGGAGCAGGTTTTCATCCAGGATGTCTCTGTACGTTGTTGCATTCATCTTTCCCTCAATCATGACTAGTCTCCCAGTTCCTGCCACTGAAAAACATCCCCACAGCATGATGCTGCCACCACTATGCTTCACTGTAGTGATGGTGCCTGATTTCCTCCAAACATGACATCTGGCATTCATACCAAAGACCTCAATCTTTCTCCCATCAGACCAGAGAATTTTGTTTCTCATGGTCTGAGAGTCCTTCAGGTGCCTTTTGGCAAACTCCAGGCAGGCTGCCATGTGCCTTTTATTAAGGAGTGGCTTCCGTCTGGCCACTTTACCATACATGCCTGATGGTTGTCCTTCTGGAAGGTTCTCTCTCCACAGAGGACTGCTGGAGCTCTGAGAGAGTGACCATCGGGTTCTTGGTCACCTCCCTAAGACCCTTCTGCCCCGATCGCTGAGTTTAGACAGGCGGCTAGCTCTAGGAAGAGTCCTGGTAGATCCAAACTTCTTCCATTTACAGATGATGGAGGCCACTGTGCTCACTGAGACCTTCAAAGCAGCAGAAATGTTTCTGTACCCTTCCCCAGATTTGTGTCTCAAGACAATCCTGCCTCAGAGGTCTACAGACAATTCCTCTGACTTCCTTCTTAGTTTGTGCTGTGACATGCACTGTCAACTGTGGGACCTTATATGTAAACAGGTGTGTGTCTTTCCAAATCATGTCCAATCAACTGAATTTACCCCAGGTGGACTCCAATTAAGCTGTAGAAACATCTCAAGGATGATCAGTGGAAACAGGATACACCTGAGCTCAATTTTGAGCTTCATAGCAAAGACTGAATACATGTGATTTTCTTTTTTTTTCATAAATTTGCAAAAATTTAAAGAAAAAAATTATTTTTTTTTACATTGTCGTTATTGTGTGCCGAATTTTGAGGAAAAAAAAAAAAAGAATTTCATCCATTTTGGAACAAGACTGTAACACAACAAAATGTGGACAAAGTAAAGCACATTGAATACTTTCCAGATACACTGTACATTAAACTCAGTGACACTTTTAGAAATAGCAAACTTTGCATATGACTGTTTGGGTAGCCTTGGACAAATTAAAAATGTATTTTTATGAAATCAAAGACATAAAATTAAAACAAGTATCTATCTATCTACATATACATATATATCTATCTATCTACATATATATACATATACACACACACACACACATATATATATATATATATATATATATATATATATATATATATATATATATACATACACACATATATATATATATACATATATACACACATATATATATATATATTTATTTATTTATATTTATACACACACCATTTTCATGCATTGGAGTGCCCAGGGTGTTCTGCACAAAATTCTGCCTGATGCAGGAACATGGCCAATATTACATTCATTGGAACACCCATTTCAATAAAATGTCTGATTTCATCACAAATAACAAATAAATCACAAATAACTCAACCGTTCATGTCTGTTTTTGCCTTTTACAAATCCATGTCTCATTCATTAAGTGTGTTCAAAAATTTGAGTGGACATCAGACAGAGAACTTCCTCGATGGTTGTTTTGTGCTGTATGTGTTCGCAGCTTGCCAGTGGACTTCCAGTTGACGTTAAACTACTCTCTCATGTCGGCAACAGAAAGACCGTCACAGCAGAATTCTGTCTGCAGCTGTTGTGTGGGCCGCCCGAAGAGGAGGTACTGCTGGCTCACCACCAGAGGGTCCCTACCTGTCATCGGGTTTCAGGCACCAGAGGGCGCAGTCGCCTCTCAGGAGCACAAGGAGCACCGGTACTGACAGCTGTCAGTCATCACTAATCTACACACCACACCGTAAAAGCCTGGGAGAGACATCACAACTCTGCCGAGTTATCTGCTTACCCTCAAGGTAAACTACTCAGCCGTTCTGCGCCGTATGCACACGTTTTTGCAGCAGAGCTTTTTGCAGTCGTAACCTTTTTGTACACTTGCAGCTTGTAGCCGAGTTTGTGGAAGTTGGAGGAGTTGGCGTTTCCACTCCTCACTTCAGACTTTGATTATGTGATACATAAGGCACTGCACGTACTCTGTGTTCCTGTGTTTGGAGGTTGAGGTTTCTCCCTCAGGAAGGAACTGTATCTTTGCTGACTGTTTGCTGGGTGTACACACACCCATCTTTAACCTGTCTCTTTTCCTGCCAGCAGTACCGGATCTGACAGCTGGAAGTGGTGGCCACCTGGGAACTCAGGACTTGGCGGCTCCGGTGTGTTGCAGGTCTCCGTTGGCGGTGGAACCTCGTGGGTCCCGGCTCTTCTCTGGTTAGGCGTCTCCTACCCTCGGGCCTGCCCACGCGTCACCGTGTTTTGTGACTGACAGACTAAAAGCATATCTGGTTGTTTTGTGCACATTTGCAGAATAAATTATTTATTCGGACTTCCTATTGGCCGTTCATTTACGCCCCCTGGCGTGGGTCCGTGTACTTCATTTTCCCAACAGCAGCAGCAGACTGTAGGAGGTGTCGTGAGGCACGGTGCACACCAGCAATCGGTGCTTACCCACTCATTCCATCAGCGCCCAAAATCCACCAAGGGCTAACTTTGTGTGAAGGTTAAGATGCATCTTAACCTTCTTTAGAGGAGAACTAAACATGTTTACACACTGGTACAAAAAATGGTTATCGTTTGGTCTCTATATAGTTTACTTCCCTGTGACAACTGTATGGGGGGTACTTTTTTGTAACTTCATAGTTTAAGACGTTTTAAACCATGAAGTTTTGTAAATCTGGGGTCGTGGTCACCTTGAATGACAGAGGCTGAGCCCAGTGTCTCCGCCTCTCACTGTGACGGTTACCGAGTCAGAGTCTGCTCGATGCAGCTGCTAGCAGTTATGAAGGCTGCATCTGTTTTCTTTGGAGTATTTTATTACAAACACCTGGAATAATATGGCTTGTTGTGCAGTGAAACGTCCCAGTGAATCTTCTAAGACATCTCTGCTGCAATATTTATGCCGAGTGAAATTCTATTTAATGTTGTACACTAATGGGTTAGCACTTTTAGGAGCTGTCAGCAGCATAACGGCTGCGCAGTACCCAAAATATTATTTGATTATCACTCAAACTGGGATTAGCCTGTTAGTTTAGATGATCAGACTCGAAGAGAGGGGTGTGTTCTAACTTCGTTCTTTCCACCCGTCTGTGCATTAATAAGTTCACTGTGAATCAACATCGATGCTGCTGTCAACAAGACGATGCACAGATATGGGCTTCATATCGGCTCTTCCGGGTTTCTACATATACCCTGTTGGTGACATCACGCAAGGTTTGTTCAGTACATATACATTCCATGCTACCAGCGCACACTGATGATGTCATCAGAGCTAAGGTGCTGAAGAGATGAGAAAAACATTGTGAAAACTCATTATTTTTTGCTTTTTATGATGTGTTGGGGTCACAAAATTATTTAATTTTGGATTAATTTATTTATTGAACAGCAATCAACTTTTGCTAAATAGGGGGTGGACTGGTGCTTGCCCTGGACACTCTGAAGCACGAATAGAATAGAATTGAATAAAGCCTTGTCATTTGACATATGCATACATACAATAAAATCTGTCCTCTGCATTTAACCCATCCTGATGACAGTCAGACACAACCCAACCACTAGGAGCAGTGGGCAGCCACAGTCCAGCGCCCAGGGACCAACTCCAGATGTAGAGTGGTTGCCTTGGTCAGAGGCAGAGAAAGGAGCAGACCATAAATAAGCATGTTTTTTTTTATTGTGGGAGAGTGCCTGGAGGAAACCCACACAGACACGGAGAGAACATGCAAACTCCACATAGAAAGGATGGGAAGCGATCCCATGACCTTCTTGCTGCGAGGCACCAGTGCTAACCACTAATCCACCGTGCCACAAATCCACAAATACACTGGATATGGTATATCTGTGTTCATGTCTGTAGGTCCTCCAGTCAAATTAGCTGCAGACTCCCACAAAACAGTCTGCTTTTAAAATATTGTCAAATTAAATTTCAGAATCTGACAGATGACAGTCTGTGAAACTTGAACTTAATATTTAGGAATGCTACAAGTCTGTGGTTCACAAACTGGGCACTGCTATAGACCCTACAGTATGCAGAATTGTTCCATGTCTCCACACAAGTATATGGTCAATTTAGTGAGCAGTGCTGCTGATATCAGCAGAGGAATGTTGAAACTAGGAAGCAGCAATTCATTGTCCAGTTCATTGCTACAGTTTCAAGATGCATGAGAACAGATACAGTCCTGATAGCCAGCTTCGCCAGTGTCTCACAAACATAAACTCTTAAGTTGTCCAAGGATAGCATAACAGCAGCACCTCTTTCCTGCATGGAAAGTTCAGGATAATAAACTGTCATCTTTAATGCTGCTCAAATGTGTGAGAGCAATATACATATGCAACATCCACTTCTGTAGTGAATTAGTAACTTCATGCATTCCTCACCAAGTGTGCGTCAGTCTATCCCAGATTTGTCTGTATTCCACCATTCTAATTTTCTGTAATACTCCAAAGGTTTCTCTTTGATACCAACTCCTCAGGGGGCTCCCTTCTGGATGCACAGTACCTATAATACAGAGAGGTGAGTACATGGTACAGATTATTTTCAATGACTTCATAGAAATTAATTTGTGTGTCAAAAACAGATCCTAATTTACCTTCAATGACAACATATTGCAGAGACTTTCCTGGACTAGCGGCTAAAATGTCTTTTAATTGACCATTTATGGTCAAATGTTGAGCATTCTGAAAACATAAAGGAAAAAAATGTCAATACGTGGTGGAGATCAAAGGTTGCCAACCTTTTTTCCTTGAAGGCCCCCCCCAATTTGTATCTTAGCCCCTCTCCCCACCAGTGGGGTTAATTACAAATGACTAACATCAAGATCATCTACTATCTTTTGGGTCTTTCTGAACAGATAGTAGCACAGGCATGAGATGGCAAGACTGCTGCCAAAGCACACTGCTTGTACAGGTGTCACAGAAAATTCATCCATTCACTCAGAGGGTTCCAGTCGCTGCTTCACAGACCTGAACAGTGAAAAAGGCAAAAGGATATTTCAGATGAAATTAGTAGTTACAACAGGTGCCAAGTTTGTACTTGACTTTTCTGGTTTACTACAGTGTATGTGTGGCACAAATTAAAACAAAAAACGTACCACTGACTGAATACCTGCCTGATCTTTTGTTTTTTCTTTTGTTTTCTTTTATTTTTATGTTGTATATTTAAAGTCTTTTTCCATGTGCCACAGTTTAAATATGGCTCTTGCTATTGATATTCCATACGCAAAATGAAAATTGCTACCCTTTTAATCTAAGAATAATCAGACTGGTTTATTATTGGATGCCGTAAGTAGGGTGACAGAATACATGGCCATACCAACAGCGACAGTTTTGATAAATATGAATATTGCTAAGTTTTTTTTAAGTATACACACTAATATTTTAAGATTCCACTTTTTTAATGCACCTCCACTATAGGCTGGCAATGAAAACTGATTTGATGCGCTGACGTTCAACAGCAAATATGAATATATGTTCTGGCCGTTTTAAAGCAGGAATTTGTTCCAAATGATGCTGTGTAACATGAATTATTACAGTAATGAATACGTCTTACATTAATGACATTATCACAACAAAGCCTATGAGCGACGACGCTAGTAACGAACACTTACCACATTCAGCTCTGTACTTAGCATTTCCGAACCCTAATATCAGTGCATAAGCTAACAATAAATGGTCTAACAACGAAAATATGTCCACACAGGTTAATCCATATTTACGGCGTTAAACATAAAGCTATATCGGTGCGATTTCAAAACACAAACTTGACAGAGTCCTTCTAATTTGTTTAACCATTAACATTCGCTAGCTAGCAAATGTTGCTAAATAACAAGACAACTACATCGCGAGACCTGACGGGTACTGACGGATCACTTCGGTCTCTCACGCGACCAACGGCACTAGTGTCGTGTATTCGCTATTTGCGCCTGCGCAAAAAACAGGAAGTTTGTTCTGTACTGAGTTTACCCTTTCTATGTGCGGAAAGGACTGAGAGCTGCTTTCCAAAAATGACCCGCCTGCTCATTTGATTTAAACCCTGTCCAGACAAAGTATTGCTGAATGAGTCCGAATATATTAACAATAAACCTGATTTATATACAGTCTATGGGTAATCTCAGTACGTGACACCCGGAGTTTCGAAATGTGTGTCAGATCATTCGAATCAGTGGTCGATACTTGTTTGATTCCTGCCACTGACCTGATTCCTGTGTGGAACGAGACCCGTAGAAATTTTTTTTTATTAATAGCGTCCTCAAACGATGGAATATATAATACAGCTGTATATTTTTAATTAACAGTTTATATAGTATATATATATATATATATATGTTAATAATCCCATTAATCCATTTGATTGCTTTGGGTGAAGAGACTCCATCTCAGATGGGGGAGGTGATAGTCTAGTGGTTAACGCGCTGGGTTTGAGACCAGAAGATCCCTGGTTTAAATCCCAGCCTGACTGGAAAATCACTAAGGGCCCTTGGGCAAGGTTTTTAATCTCCTATTGTTCCCGATGTGTAGTGAGCACCTTGTATGGCAGCACCCTCACATTGGGGTGAATGTGAGGTATTAGTATGTAAGCGCTTTGAGCATCTGATGCAAAAGCGCTATATAAATGCAGCCCATTTATTTATTTAGACGTGATGCTGTGGTTCAAAATGACACATGCACAGATGCAAAAGGCGGACTGATTTTTAGGGCGGACCATTCGGCCTGCAACACCGGAATAGACTACTTCAGGCTCCAGTGGTCCTTTGTGTGTGGAGTGCCACCTGTTGTGTGCTAACATGACGCAGTGCGTATATGTGTTGTTTCCTCACAGTAATCGAAAATTAAGGACCTGGATGTGATTCAGTGTGTGGCAAACAATCGGTGTATCCCCACTTCTTGAACGTAATCCTCTGTCTGCTGCAGCCAAGTGAAACGTGGATGTCCCATTGGCCTTTTTCAGTTGCTAGGATTGTCAAAGCTGAAGCACCTGCATGTAGGATCATCAAAGAGAAATGCACTACATGACCAAAATGTCAGCACTTGATGTTCCCTCATCATGCAGTTGGTACTCCTCATTAGAGGTGGGCGGATCGATCCTAATAGCGATAATATCAACACTGATATTGATACTGAACGTCCTCGTGTAAAAAGATCGATACTCACGTTTTTTTCTCTCCCACACGCACTGACTGCTGCACACACAGATTCATCAAAGTCTACAATCTGTAAGAGCAGCGCTGCGCTGTCGCACAACACAGAGCAGCACACCCTTGTATTGTGGTTTGTCAGCCCTCTACCTCAGGAGATTTTATTTTAAGTTGTATTGAGTGATATTTTTTAAAACAAAAATGTTGATTGTGATAATAAAGTATTTTGTTGTCACGTACAAGGTTTGGCGAAATTCCATCCTAGGTCTTTTGGATCCTTTGGATCTATGAAGCTTAAATATGAAAAAGTATCGGTATCAAAATCAATATCGGCGATATTGGGCCTGTATTTACTTGGTATCGGATCAATACCAAAATTCCCGGTATCGCCCACCTCTACTCCTCATCGAAGCCTCCCTAAGTAACTCTTTGGCACAAAATCTTCACAGTGGACCTCGTACGAAAGACATCCAGTTGTCGCTTTAGGTTACTGGTTTCTGTCCACGTCTCAGAACCATACAAGACAGGAAGTACCAGAACCCTAAAGACTTGAACTTTCAGTCTCCTGCAAAGATATCAGCATTGCCAAAAGCAGTGACCTCATAACTCATAAACACTAACCAGACAACTCATGAACACCACTGCCAAAATAAGTGAATGTCTGTACAAGTTCAACACTTTCAGTGTTGTCAGATAAACACTTTTGATGGCCGAGTCCAGAACATCAATGAAAACCTGTATTTTAGCCTTGATCTGTGATACTCAAACAAACAAAAAAATTCTGAACCAATATAAATGTGTATTACTGAATATATATTTATTTACACAACTAATCTTCTCACACGAATGGAAAGAAAGAGTAACACCCCCATCTAGCGGCAAGTAATTAAATGCTCAACAAACACACGGTGCGGCCTCCACACACTGAAGCTCTAACTACAATCAGTAGGGGGCAGCATCGTTCCGACAAGCAGCCTGCAGGGAGGTAGAAGTAGAAGTGTGAGCCGTGTTGTTGTTTCTGCGCATGTCAGTGGTGACAGTCGTGATGGCAGGAGTCGGTGTGCGGAGAAAGTCTCCTGATTCCTTCTCCCTTGTGAGGGGAAAACTCCGCACGCTGTGGCAGGAGAAGCACTTAGTTCTGTTCAAGCCGGAGTATACTTTGCTGGTGGTGTCTGTTTTGTGGTTCCTGGAGATTGGGGTCAACGTGTGGGTCATACAAAAAGTAGCGTGTGAGTAGCATGTGCAGCTATTTAGCATGCTATACCTGACATCTGTACGTTGCTATGCGGTTAGCGTGAGCACATCCACCGACTCTACCGACACCTGTCACAGGGAATTACGTACTCGTGCATGGCCACATGCACGTGTGTAATGCTGTGTGAAAGGGCCAGAGACTTAATTTATTAGCAGGGCATGGATAGGTATAATAGAGTTGGTCAGTGAGTGAGTTTCAAAGTTTCTGTCAGTAACTCTTAACAGCTGCTGCACAGATAAGATTGTGGTCGATACTGGGGAGGGACAGTGACCCTGCTATTTTGGGTGATGGTGGCATCTTAAATGTAATATTTTAGAATTCCTTTATATGTTGGATCGTTTAAATTGGATCCCAGCTGATATGATACTGCCGATAATACATTTAAAAATGGCAATAATATAATTCCCAATGTCATTGTGAAACACTTATGGCACAGAAATATAATTGAGACTTTTTTTTTACAACACAGTTTAAGCATGTGCTTTGTCATAAACTATAAATATAACAAAGTGGATATTCCGTGACAGGAAGAGGATTTACTTTGACTATTTGTCCGGACCACGCTGTGGCGGGAGCACGAGAGTGACACGGGGGAGGGAGAGTGACGTGGGGGGGTTAGGGGAAGGGGTAAGGTTAGAAATAGCAAACTAAAAAAAAAAACATGAAACTATTAACCCTCTGGGGTCAGAGGGCATTTTTTGGACAGTTCACTCGCCTGGCATAAATGTTTTATTATTGCTGTTAACAGCTCTCCCTGCATCCCACAATCAAGTCTCTTTTTTCAGGACAACCTGTGCTTTCAGAATATATATGTTTTTGTTGTGTTTTATAAGTGTAATAAAGGTTTACAATCAAAAATAGGCAAGGAAAAAATAAAGCGAAAAATAATTTTCCACACATTTATTCAAAACACACAGCAAACTATAATAACTGTTTTGACACTTTATAAAGGTAATGTTGGAAACCATTTAGAAGATTCAGACAGCTTTCGGTGGCTTTTCAGTCGAGTGAGTATCCGAGAAATTGTGTAACAGCTGGGCATGCCACAACATGTCCTGTGAGACTTCCAACACAGAGGTGTTTTTTGTTGTGCGCCATGAGTGGCTCCGTCCCGACACACGAATTCCTCCACACGTCTTTCATTACAAAATCTCCTGTAACAGTGGAATGTGTTGCAAAAGTGCTGATGTCCACATTTTCTGCGATTTCTCTGGTAGTCACATGATGTCCCGGATCAACACAGCCTTCACTTTGGAAATGATCTGGTCGTTTCAGCCTGTCGATGGCCGCTCGAAGCGCGGCGCGCCCTCCGCTGCTGTGGGCCGTCTTTAATCCGGTTGTAATCCTCCTTAATCTGTGTGACGCCGATAGAATCTTCACCGAAAGCCATCTGAATTTTCCGAATGGTTTCCACCTGGCTGTCTCACAGTTTCTGAAAAAATTTTCATGGAGCAAAGCGGCAGTCGCTCAGCCATTTCCCTGACAATGAAAATATGACTAGGGGGCTGGACCATTGCTCACTCAAAGCCTGCCCACAGGCGAATGATGCAACCGACAGGCGTGAAAAAAACTCACGCATGCGCACGAAGGTTCAAGCTTGGCTGATGCAAGCGCACATGATTCAAAACCATATTGTTTTTGAAAAAAATAAAAAGGTCGGAAACTTTTCTAACAGACCTGTATTTTAACCCTTTGGAGTTGCCTGACTAAATTCGGTCATGTAAAAGTCACATGATTAAATTAAGCAGTTGTCCCATTAAATTCACTAGACCTCAGTCTCTGTTTCAATGCATTTTAAAAGTGTACGCTTCAAGCTTTTTTATGAGTTTTTAAATGATGTTAATAGGCCTAGGAATTATGATTAATCATTTCCGCAATGTTTGTTGTGAATTTTATGGTCATATTTGGTATATGTATTTGCAGAAAGCCACAGTAAACAGTCTCACATCTCCTCATTCAACTGAGCTGAGAGCCCCGTCTCGGGGCAGGGGAGCGGAGAAAAAAAAAAAACACGCCTCCTGCTTTATCATTAACCTCACGACACGAGCCAATCAGGATTGTCAACCCATGTGGTGGCGTCTCTCAGGTCTTTCTGGACAAAACACCACCAAAAGCAGTCAAATTATCACTGCCTCCTGCTGGACAGAAGCAGGAGTGGCAAAATGAGAGTATTCTAATGCACAAAAATACATGTCTAACAAGTCAGAGAATCAGGTTCTCAAAATTAATTATATCTTTATGTTTTTTTTATTGTTGTTTTTATTTATTTTAATCAATTTACCTTTGCAAAGGGACTGTATGACCCATTCAGAAACACTTCCATTATAACTTTTTCACTTATGTTTACACCATGATATATCCATGATAAGGGATTCAATTTATGTCGTGATATGAATTTTAATTCATATTGCCCAGCCCTAATCTGCATGGAAGAAAATGATTCTGATCTCACATCGTAAAGGGGAGATAATTAGACTCTTGTATAATTAATGCCCCTTACTGTATGGTATTGACTTCATAACCACAACTGCTCATTTGAAGTCAAGACCTTTAGGTTGGAAGACATTCATGCTACCCAAGAGTAGCATATAGTAGAAATTGTCAAAATAGAGGTGGAGAGAAACCTTTCATGGGGCTGGGAATATAGACATTTACTTATTCTGTGAGACTATTGTCCAGTACCCCAAAATGATCAGATTCTGTGATGTAATTCAATATATTTAGTGTCAAAATATACACAAATAAGGTTTCTAGACCTTATCCACTCTGTGAGCAACCACATTGGCAATCGATAAAGAAAAACTGCCTAATCATTTTTGGCTCACCTGGGCTTATGTCGTGGGTTGCCTGTCTGTTTGCATGGGTAAACATGTTCTTCTCTGAAACACTTCAGCCAGTGAAGCTGAAACTTGGCATAAATGTTCCATCCAAGAAGGACACCAAAGTTTGTTCGAGGCATTCCAATCCAATGTCAAACATGGCTGCCATATTGAAAATGCCACCTAGAGCTGTTTGTCAGCAGTTTTCAAAGATATTGAGCTGAAATTTGGTACAAGAGTAGCTAGTAGGTAGTGCCAAACCATACCAGGTTTTTAAGATTTTTTGAAAGTTTTATTTGATATGACTTTTGCAGTTTGGCCATGCCCACTTTTCGAGCTGAAACTGTGATGTCTTGTATCATCCAGATGAGCTGCTGTGCCTGTGGCACTATTTTTGTTATTTAACAGGAAGAATCATCAAGCAGACCTGACACAGCGGGGTGACCATCTGCTGTGGCCATACTATCAAGACAGAAGAGAAGGCACAGATAAATGTTGAACTGTTTTAGGGCTTTGGGAGACTACTGGGCATCTTTTTTTCTGACATTATACAAACTAAACAAGTCATTAATTATAAAGCGTAGTCCACAGATTAGTAAATAAGGAAATTTGTATTTACTGTCAGCCCAAGTTTTATTGCTTGTCCCGTGTTAGCTCATTTATCAACAGCTGAGCATCTTCAAAAATGCAGCAAGTTTCTGGGTTTGGTGTGTTTCATGATAGATGTTATGTTTTTGGTATTAAAGGTAAATTGTTTTGGGCTCAGATGGGTTGTGATTGGTATTTGATGTTATCATACTGATACTGATGTACATCATCTGCCGCAGATACAGAAATAGACTGGAAAGCTTACATGAATGAAGTTGAGGGAGTCATTAATGGTACCTATGACTACACCCAGCTGAAAGGAGACACGGGCCCCTTGGTGTGAGTTTGAGCCCTGTACTTGTGTACGTCTCTTCAAAGTGTACCTTGATCAGCACCTTGATTATTATCTTTTATTTTCTCTCAGGTATCCAGCTGGTTTTGTCTACATCTTCACTGCTCTGTACTACATCACCAGCCACGGGGTGAACATTCGTCTGGGCCAGTACATATTTGCTGCTTTCTATCTTATCACACTGCTACTGGTTTTCAGGATATACTACCGCACTAAGAAGGTCAGCGCACAAAGCTTCATTTATCACCCAGTATTACACATCTTGCAAGGATGCACCACAAAATTCGATTTTGTTGTTTATGCTCGTGAAACTGTTGCACTGTGAGTCTCTTAATCCTTTAGTTTTCAGTAACATTTTTTTTCTTGTCTGTATTTTACAATTGTGTAATGGCTGCCATTCACTTTGTTCACATGCCAAGCAGTCTAATATCTAATTTTTATGTGCATTTGGCAGGTTCCTCCATATGTGTTCTTCTTTGTGTGTTGTGCATCCTATCGGATTCACTCTATCTTTGTGCTGCGGCTCTTTAATGATCCTGTGGCCATGATGCTGCTGTTTGGAGCCACCAACCTCTTCATGGATGGATACTGGACACTGGGCTGCTGCCTTTATAGGCAAGTGTCAAATTATTTAACTTAATATTCTTCCATTGATCAAGAGGAATACAGTCATTATGTATTTGGACAGTTACACAATTTGCTTATTTTCCTCTGTAGACAACCACATTGGAGTTGAAATGAAACAGTCAAGTTGTGCTTGTAGCATGGGCATCACCAGCCCCCTTTCACTGAGGCATGTGACCCTGTATTGTTGTGCTGTGCCCCAATAAAATTTCACGTTCAAGTTTGAACAACAACCTGATTTACTTGGCAGTGGTTCAATTTTGATTAATAATACAATATAGTCAAACAGTGTAGCTCTTAACTGTTATCCAGTTATTCAGCTTCATTGTGGAGTGGCACAAAGGTTTGCGAGAATCAAGCCTATATTTGATCTGTGTACTTGTATGAAAATTATTTTCTTTTCCACTTCAGAAGGAAACTGTGACTGAAGGCGCAACAGACAAAAGTTGCCTGATGGGCCGTATTGTTAATCAGTCATAGAAGGCTGTAACTCCAGAGTGGTGAAGGTGTTCTTGGTGGCTTTTCTCACTTGTAGCCTTCGTGAATGGTCACTCAGTTTTTGAGAAGTGCCTACTCCACACAGATTTAACACACATTAATTGAGGTAAATGAAATTTTAAAGCATATCGGTGGCTTACAAATGTTCATTTATCCATTCTCCTAAAATAAATATTTACTTTGTACAATTTCTTATGAGCTCTGAAAATGGATGAACTTTATACAAATGACTGTGATTCCTGAATGTTAATGTGATTTTTTTTTTTCTTAATCCCTTGAATTCAAGATAAAGCTCCACACTAAAGCACATCTTGTTTGTTTCATTTCCGTTCCATTGTGATGGTGTACAGAGGCAAAATGACAGTATTGTGTTGGCTGTCCAACTACTGAGTGCATGTGTTTTATTGTACCTAATGGTCCAGAAATGGCACATGATAATTTTGTCTTCCTCTCTTTCTGACAGTTTAGCAGTATCTGTGAAAATGAATGTGCTGCTTTTTGCCCCTGGCCTCCTTTTTCTCCTCCTGTCTGAATTTGGTCTCGTTAAGACCATTCCCAAACTCGCCCTGTGTGCAACGATACAGGTGAATATTCCATATAGGTCCATATGAGAAACTGTCGTGCTCTTAGACTGTACATTTAGGTCCCTGTGTGTTTGGACACAGCCATTGTCCTGCTTTAGTGTTTTACAACATATTGGAGATGAATGCAAATGGAGACTCATATCAGCCTTAATTTGAGGGGGAATCTAATCTGGTGACTAATGGAGGAGTTACAGGATTTTGTCGAGGCTCAAGTTTACCAGATGATAGTTGTTAATTATCATCTTGGTGGCATCACTCATGAGTCTCTCTTATTTCAATTTTTGTGGACGGTCTACTTTCTGCAGATTGGTCATACTCATTTTGATTAAAGGATATTTATTTACTTCTATAATTGCAGGCAAAACATTGTTAGTCAATCAATCAATCAAATTTTTTTTTTATATAGCGCCAAATCACAACAAACAGTTGCCCCAAGGTGCTTTATATTGTAAGGCAAGGCCATACAATAATTATATAAAACCCCAACGGTCAAAACGACCCCCTGTGAGCAAGCACTTGGCTACAGTGGGAAGGAAAAACTCCCTTTTAACAGGAAGAAACCTCCAGCAGAACCAGGCTCAGGGAGGGGCAGTCTTCTGCTGGGACTGGTTGGGGCTGAGGGAGAGAACCAGGAAAAAGACATGCTGTGGAGGAGAGCAGAGATCGATCACTAATGATTAAATGCAGAGTGGTGCATACACAGCAAAAAGAGAAAGAAACAGTGCATCATGGGAACCCCCCAGCAGTCTACGTCTATAGCAGCATAACTAAGGGATGGTTCAGGGTCACCTGATCCAGCCCTAACTATAAGCTTTAGCAAAAAGGAAAGTTTTAAGCCTAATCTTAAAAGTAGAGAGGGTGTCTGTCTCCCTGATCTGAATTGGGAGCTGGTTCCACAGGAGAGGAGCCTGAAAGCTGAAGGCTCTGCCTCCCATTCTACTCTTACAAACCCTAGGAACTACAAGTAAGCCTGCAGTCTGAGAGCGAAGCGCTCTATTGGGATGATATGGTACTACGAGGTCCCTAAGATAAGATGGGACCTGATTATTCAAAACCTTATAAGTAAGAAGAAGAATTTTAAATTCTATTCTAGAATTAACAAGAAGCCACTGAAGAGAGGCCAATATGGGTGAGATATGCTCTCTCCTTCTAGTCCCCGTTAGTACTCTAGCTGCAGCATTTTGAATTAACTGAAGGCTTTTCAGGGAACTTTTAGGACAACCTGATAATAATGAATTACAATAGTCCAGCCTAGAGGAAATAAATGCATGAATTAGTTTTTCAGCATCACTCTGAGACAAGACCTTTCTAATTTTAGAGATATTACGTAAATGCAAAAAAGCAGTCCTACATATTTGTTTAATATGCGCTTTTAATGACATATCCTGATCAAAAATGACTCCAAGATTTCTCACAGTATTACTAGAGGTCAGGGTAATGCCATCCAGAGTAAGGATCTGGTTAGACACCATGTTTCTAAGATTTGTGGGGCCAAGTACAATAACTTCAGTTTTATCTGAGTTTAAAAGCAGGAAATTAGAGGTCATCCATGTCTTTATGTCTGTAAGACAATCCTGCAGTTTAGCTAATTGGTGTGTGTCCTCTGGCTTCATGGATAGATAAAGCTGGGTATCATCTGCGTAACAATGAAAATTTAAGCAATACCGTCTAATAATACTGCCTAAGGGAAGCATGTATAAAGTGAATAAAATTGGTCCTAGCACAGAACCTTGTGGAACTCCATAATTAACTTTAGTCTGTGAAGAAGATTCCCCATTTACATGAACAAATTGTAATCTATTAGACAAATATGATTCAAACCAACGCAGCGCAGTGCCTTTAATACCTATGGCATGCTCTAATCTCTGTAATAAAATTTTTTGGTCAACAGTATCAAAAGCAGCACTGAGGTCTAACAGAACAAGCACAGAGATGAGTCCACTGTCCGAGGCCATAAGAAGATCATTTGTAACCTTCACTAATGCTGTTTCTGTACTATGATGAATTCTAAAACCTGACTGAAACTCTTCAAATAGACCATTCCTCTGCAGATGATCAGTTAGCTGTTTTACAACTACCCTTTCAAGAATTTTTGAGAGAAAAGGAAGGTTGGAGATTGGCCTATAATTAGCTAAGATAGCTGGGTCAAGTGATGGCTTTTTAAGTAATGGTTTAATTACTGCCACCTTAAAAGCCTGTGGTACATAGCCAACTAACAAAGATAGATTGATCATATTTAAGATCGAAGCATTAAATAATGGTAGGGCTTCCTTGAGCAGCCTGGTAGGAATGGGGTCTAATAGACATGTTGATGGTTTGGATGAAGTAACTAATGAAAATAACTCAGGCAGAACAATCGGAGAGAAAGAGTCTAACCAAATACCGGCATCACTGAAAGCAGCCGAAGATAACGATACGTCTTTGGGATGGTTATGAGTAATTTTTTCTCTAATAGTTAAAATTTTGTTAGCAAAGAAAGTCATGAAGTCATTACTAGTTAAAGTTAATGGAATACTCAGCTCAATAGAGCTCTGACTCTTTGTCAGCCTGGCTACAGTGCTGAAAAGAAACCTGGGGTTGTTCTTATTTTCTTCAATTAGTGATGAGTAGAAAGATGTCCTAGCTTTACGGAGGGCTTTTTTTTTATAGAGCAACAGACTCTTTTTCCAGGCTAAGTGAAGATCTTCTAAATTAGTGAGACGCCATTTCCTCTCCAACTTACGGGTTATCTGCTTTAAGCTACGAGTTTGTGAGTTATACCACGGAGTCAGGCACTTCTGATTTAAAGCTCTCTTTTTCAGAGGAGCTACAGCATCCAAAGTTGTCTTCAGTGAGGATGTAAAACTATTGACGAGATACTCTATCTCACTTACAGAGTTTAGGTAGCTACTCTGCACTGTGTTGGTATATGGCATTAGAGAACATAAAGAAGGAATCATATCCTTAAACCTAGTTACAGCGCTTTTTGAAAGACTTCTAGTGTAATGAAACTTATTCCCCACTGTTGGGTAGTCCATCAGAGTAAATGTAAATGTTATTAAGAAATGATCAGACAGAAGGGAGTTTTCAGGGAATACTGTTAAGTCTTCTATTTCCATACCATAAGTCAGAACAAGATCTAAGATATGATTAAAGTGGTGGGTGGACTCATTTACATTTTGAGCAAAGCCAATAGAGTCTAATAATAGATTAAATGCAGTGTTGAGGCTGTCATTCTCAGCATCTGTGTGGATGTTAAAATCGCCCACTATAATTATCTTATCTGAGCTAAGCACTAAGTCAGACAAAAGGTCTGAAAATTCACAGAGAAACTCACAGTAACGACCAGGTGGATGATAGATAATAACAAATAAAACTGGTTTTTGGGACTTCCAATTTGGATGGACAAGACTAAGAGTCAAGCTTTCAAATGAATTAAAGCTCTGTCTGGGTTTTTGATTAATTAATAAGCTGGAATGGAAGATTGCTGCTAATCCTCCGCCTCAGCCCGTGCTACGAGCATTCTGACAGGTAGTGTGACTCGGGGGTGTTGACTCATTTAAACTAACATATTCATCCTGCTGTAACCAGGTTTCTGTAAGGCAGAATAAATCAATATGCCCTAATGAGCCCTAATGTTTAATAGACCACATTTAACTGTTTTAGTCTGTGGTGCAGTTGAAGGTGCTATATTATTTTTTCTTTTTGAATTTTTATGCTTAAATAGATTTTTACTGGTTATTGGTGGTCTGGGAGCAGGCACCGTCTCTACGGGGATGGGGTAATGGGGGGATGGCAGGAGGAGAGAAGCTGCAGAGAGGTGTGTAAGACTACAACTCTGCTTCCTGGTCCCAACCCTGGATAGTCACGGTTTGGAGGATTTAAGAAAATTGGCCAGATTTCTAGAAATGAGAGCTGCTCCATCCAAAGTGGGATGGATGCCGTCTCTCCTAACAAGACCAGGTTTTCCCCAGAAGCTTTGCCAATTATCTATGAAGCCCACCTCATTTTTTGGACACCACTCAGACAGCCAGCAATTCAAGGAGAACATGCGGCTAAACATGTCACTCCCGGTCCGATTGGGGAGGGGCCCAGAGAAAACTATAGAGTCCGACATTGTTTTTGCAAAGTTACACACCGATTCAATGTTAATTTTAGTGACCTCCGATTGGCGTAAGCGGGTGTCATTACTGCCGACGTGAATTACAATATTACCAAATTTACGCTTAGCCTTAGCCAGCAGTTTCAAATTTCCTTCAATGTCGCCTGCTCTGGCCCCCGGAAGACAATTGACTATGGTTGCTGGTGTCGCTAACTTCACATTTCTCAAAACAGAGTCGCCAATAACCAGAGTTTGATCCTCGGCGGGTGTGTCGTCGAGTGGGGAAAAACGGTTAGAAATGTGAACGGGTTGGCGGTGTACACGGGGCTTCTGTTTAGAACTACGCTTCCTCCTCACAGTCACCCAGTCGGCCTGCTTTCCCGGCTGCTCGGGATCTGCCAGAGGGGAGCTAACGGCGGCTAAGCTACCTTGGTCCGCACCGACTACAGGGGCCTGGCTAGCTGTAGAATTTTCCACGGTGCGGAGCCGAGTCTCCAATTCGCCCAGCCTGGCCTCCAAAGGTACGAATAAGCTACACTTATTACAAGGCCGAGGAATAACTAAACATTTCACACCCAGAGCAGAAAAGTGCGGGAGAGACAGGAGAAGCCGCCATGCTAAATCGGCTAAGAGCTAGTAGCTGCGCTAAGCTAGCGGATTCCTAAAAACACGCAAAGTGAATAATGTGTAAATAATTTAGAGGTGATTCAGCAGAAGGAGTGCTTTAGTTAAGGCACGTGAAGATTACACTGGGAAACAAATCGTTATCTAGATAACTAGATCAATCTAACTGCAATCTAACTGCGCAGATTAAACAGCTAACAGATACAGCAAAACACCGCTGTGCTCCGGAACAGGAAGTGATACAATACCGCAGTGAGAGCCAACCACCAGTAGAGGCAAGTCTACTTTAGTGCTGAGGTCTGTGTGTGCTCTACTCACTTTTGACATTTGCATTGCATCAGAGAAATTCCTTTTTCTACACTTGCAAAAATCTCAGTGGTAAACAAACTAACCATGGCTAACATCTAATTCTAGCACAGGGCTGAAGACGGTATATTGGGAAAAGTTCGCAGAGCTGGTCATATTTCTTCACTGTTTGTTATATTGCTACTTAAGCGATGATTACAGAGTACAGTTGCATGCATAAGTTTCGTAAGTTTATATACCCCTTGGCTGAAAACTTTCATATTTTCCCAGACTGTACATATTCCTTTTTAGCAAACAGTATGTGAGGTACAGTAAAATCAGTGTCATTGTCTACATTATTTCAATATAAGTTATTTAAAATTATTTTTATAAGATATATTTATTGTTTTTTGCTCACTATGTCAGATATTCGGCAGATCATTGGTTAAAGGACACATCACACCAAAATAATAAAAGTTTAGATTTAGGCTGTTAGTGGCCATCCGGTGATCCACCCGGATTACTTTGTGCACTTCCGTGACCGGTTTCAAAGTATATGGCATTCACAGCAAACAGCTCCGGAGACTGTGTCCAGGCAGTCTGTTAAAAACAGTGTCAGATGTCCCACGTCCATGTCCACAGCTTCAGTAAACCAGCATCCACACAAACAGCACGTCACCACACTTTAGGCTCCAAAATCTGACACTCTGAAAAAGTTAAGAGTTTCAGGGTGAAGTGCGTCGTCTCCTGTCTGTAAATTCGAGCCGTCACTTTCGAATGGCAGCTCAGCAGGTTCGTTTCCCACTGTCAGTCAGTCATTGGGATGTTTCTGTTTTGCTAATAAGGACGTCACACACTGAAAAATGCAGAGAATTGCAAAGTGAAATGTTATGAAATACGTCAGAGATCACTAATTATTAGCACGTGTGTGGAGACACTTAAATCATGAGTACTTTTATGTTGTCCTACTAACTGGGAGGTTAAAAAACGTGAGACATATCCTTTAGAATATGCCAAGATGAATGCCTCTATAAACAGCACTGAAAATTCCAGAACGTTCCAGAAATTGATGGAATTACTTGTAAATGCTTAGTAGTCACTGGCATAATTCAGGATAATTGGAGAACATTTGGCTGTGTTTAAGAACCTATCTGAAGAATCGGTGCCTTCTTGCGTCCAAGAGCAGAAAAAATATCTAATGAAGTAAGCCCAGGCTTCTGGAGCTCAACTTTGTATCTTCACAAGTCTGACTTCTGCTTTGGCGCCATCTCTAAAAGATTTATGGTACCATGTAGAATTGTATAATCCAGTGGTGTCCAAACTATTCCAGAAACGGCCAAGAGGGTGCAGGTTTTCTTTGCCGCCACTGACTCCAGCAGGTGATTTCACAGATGAACTCATCCCATCTGCTCAAAGTGATGTTAATCAGTGAAATTTATTTTTTTAATTTATTTTTGAGATGCCGGATTGCCTAAACACTGGTGTAAATATGTGGAGCACTGTGACAAAGGAGTTCTTTAAAAAATGCTGTGTTTCTTCAGTAATCAGTTCCACAATAAGGAATTCAAGTATTTCCCAGACGTTATCTTCCAAAACAAGGACGTCTTATCGTCAGGCTGTGATGATGAATCCGACTGAAACTACGTAACAGGTCAGATAAAGACTTTGTATTTACTCAGTGTGTGAATGGTTTTCATATTTGAAACATTCAAACTGTATATAATGGTTGTATGAGGACTGTGCCCGGTTGCTGAGAGCAACACAGCGCCGTGTCTTTTAAAAATACACGAGCACACTGCTTCACTTTAAACATGCAATAAGTGTTGGGAGAGTGTAGTGACACGGACCCACAACAGGGGGCGTAAATGAACGGACAATGAAAGAGTCGAATATGAACACTTTACTGTTGTGAATGAGCACAACCACAATACAGAGGAATACAGAATTTTGCAAACAGTCAATCTACAAAGGTGACGTGTGGGCAGGCTCGAGGATAGAAGACGTCTGTCCTGAGAAGAACCGGAACCACACGATTTCCTCCGCCACCGAACCTGGAGAATACTGGAGCCGCCAAGTCCCGAGTCCCCAGGTAGCCACCGTCTCCGAATGTCGGATCTGGTACTGCTGGCGAGGAGCAGAAACAATAAGATGTGGGTGTGTGCACACCCAGTAGCAACAATGGTGGAGAGTCCACCTCCACCTCTCACACACACTCGTGCAGCTCCTGTCTCAAACACTTATCTGGCTGTGGTGTGAAGCGAAGCCGTCGCTGATTACGCCAATCTCCCAGATAAGGCACTCCACAGGAAAACAGCTGTAAAACGAGTTCAGACTAAGACACAGTTAGTTTTAAGGCTGAGAATATTACCTTCACAGGTCGATGATATCTCAGCAACGAGGTGGAGATGACGTCCGGTTTTTATGGAGTGGTATGATGAAGTGTAGATGGGTGACAGCTGTCATGAGATAATGAGTGACAGCTGTCACCCCCGGCTGTGTCCGCGGCAGCGCCCTCTCGTGCCTGAAGCCTGCACTTCAGGCAGGGCGCCCTCTGGTGGTGGGCCAGCAGTACCTCCTCTTTTGGCGGCCCACACAACAATAAGTCTATTTCAGGTGATCAGTGTGGACCCTCTTTCTCTTAAAAGGCTTTATTTTACTCAGTGTCCCGCTTTGGAAAATTGTAGCTTCTGCTGCCTGTTACAGCACACTCCATTGTCTTCTTCTCTGTTTTTCATGGGAGAGTTACAGTGCCACATAGAGGTCTGGTATATACAGTGTTTTCAGTGTCCCACAGCTGACATGGAACATTATTAACCAGTTTGGGAACTATGTATTTCAGGAATGGCAATTTTGGGGTAGAATCCAAAACCAGAAATGTTAAAATATCGTTTTGGTTCGGAACGAACCAGTTGGGAAAAATCTTGTGGTTGAAAGCCCCAATGTCTTCCTCCTTGAAGTACAGTCATTCAGGTTATGTGATGGAGTGCTCTGTGAATGGTGGATGATAATCACATTTCTATGTGATGCCTCCAACTCCATCAGTTCCTTTGGTTTGATCCTGAGAATCTGAACAAAATCGAGTTAACTCCTGGGTCTTCATTTGGTCCTTCATCCTCAATGATGTAAAGTCTTATGTTTTTGAGACATTCCTACAAAGGAACGTGACTTGTCAAAATTCAAAATTGTGCCATGGAAGCCTTAGTATAATGCTTTAGTTTGTTTTGTGTGTAACACCCCAGCTTTTAAATGCTTTTTCATCTAAATCCATCAATTTCTGGAATGTTCTTTGAATTTTTCATACATTGTAAACCGGTCAACCACTGAAACTCTGACATGGTGAAGAAAACCAGAAATAAATTCATTTTGTCACAATGTCAAATAACTTTATATTGAAATAAGTTATACATTCTTATTGACTTAACGCACGTATTGTGTGATTAAATACAAACCATTGGGAAAAATTGCATGTGAATATGGCTTGATCTGTCAGTTGGGAGCATTATGTTGATGCTGTTTTGAGTGTATGATGATGGACTTTTGCAGTTCTTGGCTCTGTTGCCCCAGTCATATTCTTTTCTAAATTTTTCAAAAAGCACAGCACACACAGGCTTAATTGCAAACAATGTTTTAATATGATGTGTTGTCTAAAAAAAGAAACTAGCATAGCCGTTAATGATTCTTTTAAAGACTCCAAGGGATGTGTCATCCTTGATGTCAGTGCTAGACCTTGTTTGTACTGACTTGTCAAAATGAGCAAAAATATTTTCCATGCATACAGACCTACGTTTGGGCTTTAACGTGGTTCATCTGTAATTCTGCCCTTCTCGCTGTCATAGCTTTTGCTGGGTCTGCCGTTCCTGATTAAAAATCCTGTTGGTTATGTGAGCCGGGCCTTTGATCTTGGTCGTCAGTTCCTGTTCAAGTGGACAGTGAACTGGCGCTTTCTGCCAGAGTGGCTCTTCTTGAATCGATATTTCCACTTACTACTGCTGACTGCTCACCTGCTCACCCTGCTGCTGTTTGCCATCTGCCGGTGGAAGAGGTGAGTCAGACGACAAAACTAAGAAATTTTGACCTATGACCTTGAAAATGTAATCATTTTTTTGCCTGTCAGGATATTAATCCTCTGTAAAAGTTTCATAATGATATATGAAAAATTGTGGGTTACAGGCTGTTCACAATCAGACAGACAAACAGGTGAAAATGTAACCTCCACCCAACTTCATTGGCGGAGGTGATAACAAGTGGCGACATGGTTTATGGCACTTTTCACTGATCTGTAATTTCACATCACAGATTTGTAAATAAAAATAATCCATATTAGACTATTGAAAAATAATCTATATTGACTATGGAGTTTTTTGCTGTTTTGTTTTTTTTTTCTTTTTTTTTTGAGTGTGCTCACAGAAATATTCCTGTTATAAACATAATTTAGTTCAAATGGCTCATTTTCAGGTTTTTGTCATGTATATATCAGGCGCCCACCCCCAAATGCTTTAATTTGATCTCAGATGATTAAAAGATTAATTTTTGGAGAAACATTCTGAAAGGGCAGGGGTGGTGGCCAAGTGGTTAGTGCGCTTGGTTTTAGTGCGGAAGGTTCCTGGTTCAAACCCCACCCCGGACACATTTCTCCATGTAATATGGAGTTATGTCATGAAGAGCATCTGGTGTAAAACTGGCGCCAGATCAACATGCAGATCCACCTCGGATCTGCTGTGGCGACCCGAGTGAACACAAGGGAGCAGCCGAAGGGTCTTACATTTTTCAAAGGTCAAAGTAGTTAAAATTAAGTTTGGAAAGACATTTTCCAGGACATCTTTGCAACCAATAAAGCTTTCAATCATCAAATCATTTGCAATTAAATGGTATGTTTGACATAATGATGTCACAATAACATGTCTGTCCAAAAAATATATTTTTCTGCTCTCCACAACCAGTAAGGTTAGAGTGGTAATCCAAATCTTATTTCACTGAAACATGAGCACATTTAACATGTACACATGCAGGGTGTGTACTGCCCCTCCCATGCCTTTCATTTTAATCCCTTGTGTTTAGGGAACACTGCTGGTGGTGTTCTTAATCACCAATTTTCACAATCAGTTATGGATTCAGTGTCTCTTCTTGCATCATATTTTCATTGTGTTCAATGTGGACAGTGTTGACGTTTGTCCTTAAAGTGGGATTACACACTTTAATGAAAACTAAATCTGGTTTCTTTCTTATCAGACGAGGACAAAGCATTATCGAACTCTTCAAGGAGCCAGGCAAGAGGAACGTCCCTGTCCAGAAAAACTCTGTGGATCATATCCTTATGTTCTGCGTGAGTCTTGTCATGACACTTTGGTGTTTCTTAGTGGTTAACAGTGTTGTCTACAGCACCGTTACTTGTGTGATGTTTACTGTAAATTGTCTAAAAAAGCTGTGACAAAGTAAATTGGTTGATTTGCTGATGATGTTCAAAGGTTTTTGTGGCAGACTTTAACAGATGATCACAAATAGTACTGGTTCTGTTCACCTCTAACTTCATTGGCATGTGCTTCAGCCGTTCACTGCACTATCAGTTCTATGTCTGGTACTTCCACACACTACCTTACCTGCTCTGGAGTGGAGGAGTCAAGAAGCTGGCTCACCTGCTCAGGTAAGAGGAAAGCCTAAATAGGGGTCTCTGTCCAATGGAAGTGCTCTTAATCGGGCTTGATCAAGACATTTTCTTTGTTTGTTTTATGTTGTTTTCTTTTTTGTTTTTTGATTGACCAGTATCAGATAAATTAAACCAGATTCACTAAATTGCCAATATGCCAGTGGAACAAGCAGCCAGTCACGTACATTAACACTCGCCTTCACTTTAAATATGCATCAAGTCTGTTTATACATGCAGATCATAAACCGTGAATGTCCGTCTGACTGTTTCATAGCGTGGCGCAGACACAGGTATAAGCAGTAGCACATTTACTGTGCAAGTTTTAAAAAACATATCTATGCTTTCCTTTGCTTCAAATTTGCACCGTCTGCTTCTGATGGATGGTGCATGTGATGTAAACTTCTTACTGGTCAGTGAGGTAGCACTTTCTCCAAAAATAAACGTGCTTTTCTTTTCATGTGTGTTTTTGTGCCGCTCACACAGTGTGCAGCCACGTAGCCAGAGAGGCAACCCACCCCCAAGAGCAAAGATCAATGTTTGAAGACACTTGAAACAAATTTTTTCACATAAGAAAAATAATGACTCTATCTTAAACAGCTAAAATGTTGTTAAATTAATATTACTGTGAGTGACCTAGTTTTAGTAGAATTCTCCACAAAGTGGAATTGACCAGACATATAAATTTTTTTTTTTTTTAATTAATTAATTATTTTTTTATGCGAGCAGTTTGGAGTTTTGGTTGAAAGTGCCCCCTCCTAAATTTTTTGATAACATATACTTATAAATTACCGAAGACTTTGTCGTACGATGACACTGTACTGTGTATTTATTTGTGCAGGGTCTTAATCCTGGGTCTTATTGAGCTGTCCTGGAACACCTACCCCTCAACTAACAGCAGCTCAGCTGCCCTCCATGTCTGTCACTTTATCATCCTCCTGTGTTTGTGGCTGGCTCCGCCCCTGCCTTCAGCCCCAACAGAATCATCAGGACGAACATCTGTCAAGGACAAACGTCAGTGAACTACAGCCAGAGTGGGTTGGATGGTGATGTAATCCGTTTCATCATTTGGCAACCAGCATCCGCCCCCCCCACTCTGACCTTACAGCACCGGTGTAGATGGAGGTTACAAAGGTGGGCTGTCTTACATGCAAAAGGAACTGTTTGATGCTCATCATCTTGCTGCTAAAAGTGACATAAGTGCAGTTTACAGGCAGTTGATATGGAAAATGGTATGTAGTCATCCCACACAGTCGATGAGTTAAAAAGAGAAAGAAAATGGGATTCTCAGGTTTTATTTTTTGATATATATTTGGAAAAGCAAAATGTTTTGAGTTAATGGCTGTATTGAAAAATACTGCAAGAATCAGTTTCACTGTCTATAATTTTACATTTGTAAAATGTACACTCTGTTCAAGATTCAACTGGTCTATTTTTTTACTTTGAGATTATGAAATGAGCAAAAATAGACATTTACTAATTATTATGTGCCCATAAAGTTTTTTTTGAGGGGGGGGGAGGGGTTATAGGATTCAACTTGTCTGTATGTCTGTTTGTCCATAACTCTTATAAGCACAACTCCTCCTAAATCAGATTTCAAAGAAGCGTCACATTATTTTTGCACACCATGTGAAGATGTGTGTGTGAAAGAAAATAATTTGAGTACAGCATCTTCAAGAGGAGGTAATTGGAATTTTGGGTTTAATTGATGCCTGATATGATTTTAGCACACGTACACACACAACATGAAAGAAAATAATTCAGCTCTGACATCTTCCATGGGAGATAGTTAAAATTTTGTAGTGTTTTTTTTTTTGCATTATATTTGCTATATAAATTTATAAACAGATGTGTTAGACTATTAAATACAAAGATTGACCATTTTGTTAAAGCTCTACAGACTTTAGGTTTTTAAGATTTGTTATAAAAAGAATATTCTTTGACACCACTATAGATTTATTCTTTAGCATTTAAATAATGAATTCATAATATGATATTGCAAATATGAACAAAATTCGTGTTGTCTGAAAACAGTTTAGAATTTCTCCCCCTGAAGGGTAGAAATTCAAGTGCTCAGATGCCATGACCTACATTTGCTAGCGACGTCAGATAATGTGAGGGGCTTCCCCCAATCTGCACAGGGGATTGCTGGGAAGTACACTGCGACTGCCAATCAAAGTAAAGCAAGGCAGCCTGATGCCAGCTAACTGTTCACATCAAGAAGATAAACCAAGATGGCGGAAAACACTCTGAAACAGCATATTTCTGTATAAATCTGTTCCTCATATTTTGGAAAACTTAGCTTGAAATAAACATTTTGAAATCTAATTTTTGAAACCAGATAACACCTCTGAAGTGATTTACAAGACATCTTAGGGATGTTAGCATGTACACCCTAGGAATGCACATCAAGCAAGTGCGTCAGGTCGCAAGTATTCTCAAAATCTTGTACATAAGAATGGCACAAGAAGGGAAAGAAAATATTCACTATGGAACCCCCCCCCCCCCCCCCCCATAAATATGTTATCGTCATTAAAATGAGCTATGTGACAAAAATAAAGCTACGTGAAAATGCTTGGATTTCGGTTGAAACTCAACTTTGTCAGTTTTGTGAAATTTGACAGATTAACTGCCACTGATACATAATACAAGTAGCAGGCAGTATCATTTTGGAGATTTCTCATACATTTCTAGTTTTGTACTTCATTTTAAGAGACTACTATGTTAAAGAATGTCATAGTTATGCAACGGAATTTGAACATGGCACCAAAAACATTAAATTAATTGACTAGCTGCCATACATTTGCGGGTTTCGACTGGCATCAGTAGTTTGTCCACAACAAAAACGCTTTCCTGTGTTTGCTTTGTACAGATGTGTACAATATCCACGTCAGTTGATCCTGTATTATTAGGAGGTCAATACACTTATCTGCACATAATTAAAATTTTGCATTTGACTGAATCAGCAGTGGGATATGTCGTCATCGTCACCCCCCCCCCCCATACACACACATGCTAAATTTAGTTACACAATACAACCTTTGTCTTAGTGTCCATATATTTATTACTTTTGCAGAAAGAATTGGAAGCAGCCTGACAAATTTCAAAGCTATTACCTCAACAAGCGCATACCTTCAAAAAGCATCAAAACGTCTTTGGTCACTGTGTTTAACACTACAATAATAAACAGCTGAATCTGCATTCAGATCAATCCTTAAGTTCCATCAGCTCTCCAACTATAATCAATATTTCCAACAAACTCTCAAAATCTAAAAGGCAATAATCCTTGCCAGTTATAATAAAGTCATTCTAGTGTGAGAGCAGCTGATTATGACTATAATTTCGAAAAAGAAATAGTTTATTAGAAATAGTTTATTAACAGTTAGCTAAAATAACAAACCGAAGGTGAGCCACCTGTTAAAAGGCATTCTTGTGATTGCATAAATTATATTTGTTATAAAAGGTCACTTTAGGTCAAATTAATATTTGAGGTACCTGAATATAAATTGTTAAACCAGTAATGATTGATGTAGAAATAATCTGGGACTGGGTTATGCTGTTAGTTGACCCTCTTGCTTCTTTGGAGTCATTGTCACGAGTTTTAAGTCACTAAGGCTCTTATTGAATTGGCTCAGTTTCCTCAGAGGTGATTGTCTCACATATTATTGGGGTTGTAACACAGCATGTTGAGCTTGATGTTCTCATCCCAGTGACGCAGCAACAGAAACAGCTGTCTGGCGGCTCCCTTCAGCCCTGCTAGGTCCACTCCTTCTGGCAGCTCCTGACAGCGCAGCCAGAAATCCGCTTTTGCTGCCACCAGCTCCCACTCCATAAAGTAGCCAGCACAGCGATGCTCAAGCCAAGCAAGAGCCACAGCTGTTGCCCAGCTCGATCCCTCCAAGTCCTCCTGAGCCAGCTGGCTGCCGCCCTGAAGGTCAGCAGCCACAATGTCGACAGGAGAGCCTTCACACATATCTGTCTCCGAGCCGCGGCCGCTGTCTGCCTGGCCGTGGCTCTGAGAGTTCCCAATGGGAAGCTCCAGAGATCCCTCCTCTGAGCTTGGAAGGTCAGGCGGCAAGGTCGCGGTGTCTCCCTCGGACAGCAGATGCCTGCGTTGAAGCCTTGGTTCCAGCATCAGAGGGGTGTCATCTGGAGCATGGTGGAAAGGAGGCAGAGTCGGTTTTGTGAAGGAAGAGGTGGAAGGAGAAAAGGTCACGTGATGGCTGGGGGGAACACTCGCAGTCTTGGAAAGAGAGGATATGGCGGGAGCACTGGGAGATATGCAGCGGTAGGGAAGGCTGAGGCTGCGACGGTGGAGGCTGTAGGGTGAGGTCCTCTTCAGGCGGTCCAGAGGGATCTGGACACAGTCGGAATAGACCTCTGTTAGTAGAAATGCTCCTGACGCCAGCTGCAGACACACCTGGGGAGACACCAAATAGATGTAGATGAATCAGTGCGTTCGCATGGTCATATGTGCATTTTTTAATTTGTAAGCGTCTTACCAGTGGCAGGTAATCTGGAGGCTCCCTCTCAGGTTGTTTGTCATTCTCTGCAGACAGACAGTGAGCTTTGAGAGGAATCTGTTTTCCTGATGAAATCGAGGACCTAAGTCTGCCCAGTGGGAACCTGAAGCCAGAGGTATTAGTTTTGTTGTTGTCCAGACCAGGAACCAGAGATGTTTTGTGAGACCCATTCATGAGGCCCCCCAAATGTACAGACTTCATTAAATCTAGCCTTTGCTATTGAAATGGCAGTTTCCACACAAAAAGGAACTTGAAAGGAATTCAAGGCTGAATGTATATAAACTGCTCATTAAATGGTTTGGCAGTCTGCACGTTGACACACGCAACTTGAAATGAATTGAGCACGATGTCTTGAATACGCCAATACGCTTAACTAGCATGTGTCTTTGACTGACATAAATTAATCCCCACTCCAGCTTTACATTTTCTGCTTTGGCTTTATGATTTTGCCTTGTTGGACACGCTGGCAACCAATCTGGTGGCCACCTGACCTGGACTTTGGAAATGAAAGAAACTGGCAGGGTAATTTCAAGCTACATGTAACTTCAAAACCAGGTATTACTTTGAAAGAGCTGGAAATGGAAGAAATCGGTTTCAGCTACAGTAGTGTTCAGAATCCAGGTTTAATCCAGGTTTTGAGTATATTTCTTATGGTTACATTGGAAACAAGGTACCAGTAGATTCAGTAGGTTCTCACAAATCCAACAAGACCAAGCATTCATGATATGCACACTCTTAAGGCTATGAAATTGGGCTATTAGTAAAAAAAAAAAAGGAGAAAAGGGGGTGTTCACAATAATAGTAGCATCTGCTGTTGATGGTACAAACTCAAAACTATTATGTTCAAACTGCTTTTTTTAAAACAATCCTGTGAATCACTAAACTAGTATTTAGTTGTATAACCACAGTTTTTCATGATTTCTTCACATCTGTGAGGCATTAATTTTGTTGGTTTGGAACCAAGATTTTGCTTGTTTACTAGGGTGCTTGGAGTCATTGTCTTGTTGAAACACCCATTTCAAGGGCATGTCCTCTTCAGCATAAGGCAACATGACCTCTTCAAGTATTTTGACATATCCAAACTGATCCATGATACCTGGTGTGCGATATATAGGCCCAACACCATAGTAGGAGAAGCATGCCCATATCATGATGCTTGCACCACCATGCTTTACTGTCTTCACTGTGAACTGTGGCTTGAATTCAGAGTTTGGGGGTCATCTCACAAACTGTCTGCGGCCCTTGGACCCAAAAAAAACAATTTTACTCTCATCAGTCCACAAAATATTCCTCCATTTCTCTTTATGCCAGTTGATGTGTTCTTTGGAAAATTGTAACCTCTTCTGCACGTCTTTTATTTAACAGGGACTTTGCGGGGGATTGTTGCAAATAAATTAGCTTCACACAGGCGTCTTCTAACTGTCACCGCACTTACAGGTAACTCCAGACTGTCTTTGATCATCCTGGAGCTGATCAGTGGGTGAGCCTTTGCCATTCTGGTTATTCTTCTATCCATTGTGATGGTTGTTTTCCATTTTCTTCCATGTGTCTCTGGATTTTTTGTCCATTTTAAAGGATTGGAGATCATTGTAGATGAACAGCCTATAATTTTTTACACCTGCGTATAAGTTTTCCCCTCTCCTGTCTTGAACGTCCCATTTTCCTCTGGCTTTCAAAGAGAAAAGCATGTTCAACAGGTGCTGGTTTCATCCTTAAATAGGGGACACCTGATTCACACCTTTTTGTTCCACAAAATTGACGAACTCACTGACTGAATGCCACACTACGAGGGTAGGCTGAAAAGTTCTAAGGCTGACTATGATGCAGTTGTTGAATTGAACAAATTCAGGGTTATTTTTCTACATAGTCTCCCTGTAACTCCACACACTTCTTCCAGCGGTGCTTGAGTGCTTCGATTCCCTTGGCATAGAAGCTTTCATCTTGAGAGTCAAAATAGTCCTCAATGGCAGCCATCACCTCATCATTGCTCTGATAGTGCTTCCCAGCCAAGTTTTTTTTCAGGTTTGGGAACAGACGAAAGTCCGAGGGTGCCAAGTCAGGGGAGTATTGTGGGTGATCTACCAGTTCAAATCCACACTCGTGGATAGTGGCCATGGCCACTGTTAACTTGTGAGCTGGGGCATTGTCTTGATGGAACAGCACCCCTTTCCTCAGCTTTCCTGGTTGCGTCTTTTTGATAGCCTCGCGTAACTGTCTCAGTAGGTTAGAATAGTACTGTCCATTTATGGTTTGTCCCTTTTCAAGATAGTCCACGAACACAATGCCCTTGGCATCCCAGAAAACTGAAACCATGGCCTTCCCCGCAGATGAAATGACCTTGGCCTTCTTTGGAGGTGGTGACCTTGGGTGTTTCCACTGCATTGATTGTTTTTTTGTTTGTGGTTCAAAGTGGTGAACCCAACACTCATCCTGGGTAAGAAAACGTTCCATGTAATTGGCTGGATCCTCTTCAAATTGCACCAAATTTGCCTTCGACATGACTAGCCTGGTGCGTTTCTGATCAGGCGTCAGAAGACGTGGCACCCACCGAGCTGACACCTTTGACATTCCATGTTCTTCATGCAGAATGTGTTCAATTCTCTCAAGGGATATTCCCACAGCATCCGCTAGCTGATTAATCGTCGATCGTCTGTCGTCCATCACCATTTCATGAACAAGGTCAATGTTTTTCTGGGTTGTGGCTGTTGCAGGCCGCCCAGACCTTGGGTCGTCTTCAAGGCTCTCTCTGCCCCTCTTAAATTCAGCTGCCCACTTCTGCAATGTAGATATGGAGGGAGCTTCATCCCCTAATGTAGCAACCATATCCGCATGAATGTCCTTGGGCTTTAACCCCTTCTTATGCAGGTACTTAATCACACCGCGATGCCAGATTTTGTCCATTTTTGCCGTTTCCTTCTACCATGAACTTCAAACTTGGCTATGAACCACAAACTATCTCACAACCTGGAAGAAAATAACACAGTTAGTCATCAGAAGAGTTGAACTTAATGCATGCCAAGTTTTATTGAAATTGCATTTCTCCTTCTTGGTGAGCCTTAGGACTTTTCAGCCTACCCTCGTACTGTTATTGTGAACACCCCCTTTTCTACTTTTTTTTACACTAATAGCCCAGTTTCATAGCCTTAAGAGTGTGCATATCATGAATGCTTGGTCTTGTTGGATTTGTGAGAATCTACTGAATCTACTTGTACCTTGTTTCCCATGTAACAATAAGAAATATACTCAAAACCTGGATTAATCTTTTTAGTCACATAGCACTACTATTATTCTGAACACTACTGTATATTCATACAAAATCCTTTCTGTGGGGTTGTGGACGCGTTACATGTTTCAGAATATAACCACTGTTACTCTCTCTGTCCTTTCGGTAGTAAATTCATACAGAATCCTTTCTGGTGGTTGTGTGGAGGAGTGACCATGTTATTTTAGTTTTAGAACGTAACTGCTGCAAAACAATCAAGTAAGAGTTCTCTGATTTAGTGTATTTCTGTATAGAAATGGAATGTTCTCACTGACAACCACACCTGCTCCTAATCCATCATCGGTCAGGCTTACACAATCCACACAATCCAGCAGGTTTTCAATTGATCTGTTGCATCAAAAGCAAAAGTTTGTCTTCATTATATGCCTTTTTAAACCAATGAGTTTCAAGATAAGATTTATTTTTGAGGAACTGGAGAGATGGGATTTGACTGTCTATTCACTCACTCACTGCATTTTAAAAGGTACATGCCTATGTTTTTTGGTTTTTTTTTTTTTCCAAGGCCAATGAATGTGTAGGCCTTGTGTCACTCTCACCTGGAGCCAAAGAAGCTCTCCAATGACTTGCTCTCTATCGATCGCTGTGATTGGGTATGTGTGGAGTCCGAAATTGAAGGGAATGTTGCAGAATATGCACTGCCCCCTATGTTAGAGCAGAATACAGTAAGATGCAGTATTGCTTCATTAATACAATAATAAAATGTTTTCTCACTGACATTAAATTACTTCTTTGCAACAGAGCAGTTTTGGTTTATCTCTTGTTCGAAAGCTTCCAGTGGGAATTTGCCTGTCTGTCCATCCATCTGCCTATGAGATTTGAATACACAACTCCCCTAAACCGGTTTATGAATTTAAATGAAACTTCACGCAGTGGTAGCACATTGTGCAAAGATCTGCATGAAGGAAAAGAAGTAAGGTCCAACATCATCATGGAGAGATAAATGGACTTTAGTGTTTCATTAATCCGCCATGACACTGACGCTTTAAGTGCAACTCCTAAACTGGATTATGGAGTTGAATAAACTTCACACAATGGATGCACCCAGTGATAAAGTAACAAGTCTGGGAACATGTGCTGGAGCCTCACTTCACCACATCTACCATGCCACTGGACCACCTTGGGTCCTGGATGGCAACCCCCAGGCAAACAGTCAGTCTATCCCTATGTGAAGATATGCATGAATGAACACAATTCTGGTCTGACATCTTCAAGAAGAAATACTTGGACTTTTGTTTATCTTTTTTTTTTTTTGACATTATAGTTGTCACATGCGTAGCCAGGTAAAATCCAGATTGAATGAATATATGTTCCAGTAGCTTGGCTGGTGGGGATTCTCCTATGGTTGACCTGGTGGAACAGTGGTCTTGTGACCTAGAAGTCTGGTGTTTACATCTGACCAGAACCCACCAAGATGTAGCACTTGGCTACAAATGGGTTTTGTTGACAGGATGTGGAATTTGACCACATAGTCACAGACAAAGGTTCTTAGGGGCACCTGTGACCTCGGGACAAGGTCAAAAAGTGTTGGGCAGGTAAGTAGCAAGGTGAAATCCACATTGAAAATATATTCTGAGTAGCTTGGTTTGAAGAGATTCCCCTTTGGCCGACCTGGTAGAGTATTCGTCCCATGAGTTAGAAGTCTTGAGTCACACCACAAGGTACATCACTCTGTCACACATGTATAAACAGACCTGTTGGTTTCTTGACCAGTTTGCTTATTCAGTTATTTCATCTCAAAAGATTCACTGCCACCAATACGTAATACATGCAAACAGTGAGTATGGCAGAGTGACTGCGAGCTTGCTCACAGATCTCCGGTTTGTAAAGCACCTTTCTAGACAAACATCTATACTAACCTGTGGACAGACAGCATTACTTACTGGCGTCCCAAGATGCAAGGCTGCAAGGGGAGGCAGGAGTGTCATCTCTGTCTATGAGGTACAAAGATTGTTGGAGATCCAAAGCTCCCTTCACAACAGACATGAGTAGTAAGTTGTCTACCTGCAGAGTTCCGTGTTTCGGCCATGTCTTCACCGGCTCGAGTGGTGTGTTTGACTTGACTGACAGAAACGGTCTTGGGTCTGCAGCTGCCTGTCTGCAAACTCCGTCTGTTGCAAAAATTCACACCTGCAGGCAGACACACACATATACACATAGACAGACAGCAGGAACACAGGAAATTCCATTTTTAATTATTCTGATTGTGCATGACCCACAACATCACAAACATCTCACCAACCACATTTTTCCAACAATTACTGGCATCAAAACATTCCCTATATACAAAACCACCACTACGTCATCTTGCTAGTACCAGGTTGGACCTGTTTAGCCTTCAGAACTGCTTAATTCATCGTGGCACAGATTCAACAATATTGTGCCCATGTTGCCACGATATGATCACACAGTTGCCACACCATTCCACCACCAACCTGAATCACGATTACAAGGCAGGCTAAATCTGTTGTTTCTTGCTGTTTATGCCAAATTCTGACCCATACCATCAGTCCTAGTTAGAATTATTACTACCAATGAATGTTAACTACATTCTTTAAAATATGTTCAGTCAGAAATTAATGTAAATGAACCCCATTTTATATGACATCAGTGTTTATTAAACTGTTCAAAGTAAAGGTTATTGACCAAAAATGATCCATAAAACTATATAAAATGTACACTGAGACATTTGTGAAGAATTTTTAATTAGATCAAATAGAATCATGAGGTCGTTGTCTGGGGCAGATAGGTGACTTCTTTTAGAAGGTGGGAATGGACCAGTGGTCTGTCTGAGTAGTTGCCAATCAGGAATCCAGGGCACTTCCGTATGGTGGTGGATGCAGCAGCACATGCTCCCAGACCTGACTAGACTGGACACTGGCCATCATGGACACCAATCATAGAAACTTGTACCTTACAAAAACATTTGACATCAAAGCTGCGGTTGTACCACCAGCAGCTCCTGAGACATAAAATCAATGGAATCACCCACAGACAAATTAAAATGAACTACGTTTATTTTTTTAAATAATTTAATTAATTGGGTGGATTTAGTCATGGAATCTGAGCCTTGTGTTTTTGACAAATCACTGTTCTGTTGCTGTATGTCATGGTTTGGTACCACACCTGTGTTTTGCGCTCTCCTGCTGTCTTTTGAGCTTTTTCTGGAGTTGCTGTCCGTCGTAATGAAAGTTGTGTACATGCAGATGATGTTGCAGTGCTTACTGGTCTGGATTGCCTTCATACGGTATCGTTTAGTCGAGCCTAAGAGACCATCAAACACAGAAGCCTTCATCAGTAAGCTGTACATGGTAGACATATATGTTTTTGAGCTCAGTAAGTCTCACCATGTCCATTATCATTGTCTTTCTCTGACATTTTCTCAAAGTCTCTTATGACAGAACGGGCAGTCAGTTGGTGAATAATCTCCACCCATGGTTTTTCTTCTTCACACCACTCGGTTCCTGTTGTCCCCTGGTCCCCACTGGTCCAGAGGTGCCCCAGGTCTACAGTGACTTCCCAGGAAACAGGCCTGCCGCTCAGCAGGCCATGGATGTGGGAACGGCACTGACCTGGTGGGGGATCCTCTGGAGGAGCAGCAGCGAAGAGGTACTCCGGGTCTGTGAAGCTGTCCCAGTCCAACGGAGAGGCAGGAAACAACAGTCCATCTAAAGGTGGGAGTGATGGAGTGAAGTCCAGAATGCAATGAAATAATATAGGAAAAGATGGTCAACATTAACTGCTTACTGGAGTCTGTGAGGCTTCTGCAAGACTTCCCTCTTGATGGAGGTTTTGTCTCCCCGTCACTTTCGTCCAGCCTTCCTCCCAGTGTTTGGTCAAAGGACACCCTCTCCAGAGCTCTCCTGAGGCGGTGCATCTCCAGTTCACCCTGAGGGGACGAGAAGCTGCGTGCTGCCATGGTTGAACGTGCCAAAGCTTTTTCTCTCCTACAAGACTCCCCACTTCCATCCACGTGCACATTCTGGTTTTTTATCAGAGAGAAAAAGGAGCTATTGGCTTCTGTTGACAGACAGAGTTACCTGTGAATATGACTTATGGGTTGTTGGAATATGCTTTCAGGGTTGAACTGCTTTCACTTAACCTGGGACAAAAAACATCAAGTCATAATGTATACTAAGTTCTTTCCTCTTCTCACCACAGCAGATCTGATATGTATCTGCATGTTGATTTGGCACAATTTTTACACCGGATGCCTTCAATGACACAATTCTATATTACATTGGGAATTGGTGCAGGAGGTCTTGAACTGGGAACCTCCTGTTCCTGAAGCAAGTGCACTGACCACTTGGCCACCATGGTGCCTCTGTATAGGGTCGCCACAATATAAAAAAGATCCCGATACAGAGCTGCATCAGGATTTGGGACAAGTTGTGCGCCGGAGGCTCTTCCTGATGCAATTCCAGTTCTATCCAGAGAAACACACAGCTCCTGGTCTTCTAAAGCAGTCTTCCAGGCAAGTACTAATCAGGACCTAGACTGGGCAGCTTCTGAAATCTGATGGGATCAAACGTACCAGGAGCAGATTGGCTGCCTGGGTCATGATTCATACTTTCAAAACAGTTTTTGATGCCATGCAGTAGAGATAGTCATGGAGCAAGACGATGTTGTGTCTGCATTCCATCTGCATGCATAAATGAGAGGTTCAGGTCTAAAGCATGGTATAATTTTTTTTTTTTTTTTCAGAAAAATTCGGAAAACACATTAGAGAATGCACATACAGTATTTCCATAAATGAAAATGAAATATGTTCAAATTCTTTAATATTTTGCACATTGAAACTTACATAGACAGCCAAGTTCATGTTGGTCTCAACACAAAAAAATTAGTGGTTTTGAAGATACTGGGTTTTGCATCTGAACCCTTCCAATGGAACTTTTTTCTTCCCAGAAGTCATTGGTTGTGAGTAGAAAGGTTAATGTGGTGCACAGTGTAGTTAAACAAATTTGACCTTTTGGTGCGGTGAACCTTTGTGGCACTGGTCACATTTTTCTGTGCAAGGATGTTGCAAAGTGTCGTATTCACAGTCAAGTCTGTGGTCATGCACTGGCAAGGTTGGGTAGGATTACTTTGAAAGAATACATGTGGATTACATGTATGTATGTACATACATTTGGATTACTTGTAATTTGATTGCTTTTGAATTACATTTCAAAGTAATCCTACCCAACCCTGTGCACTGGTACAGTGCTTCCTCACACCCACGACACTGCGTGAATGCAGCAAAGCACTGTACCAGTGCCCCCAGACTTGACTTGTCCTGACTGTGTACATGCTGCAACACGTTTTACTGGAGTAACACCAATACCTTTGCAGAAGAGCAAAAGTCTAAGTCTTCTGGGTCCTGATGCTTATTTGGATACTATCCAGTGACCTAAGGTGACAACTGGATGGCTTTGGAGAATCTGTGGGTACAGCTGGAATGACTGTCAAATGAACGCTTACTCACGGAGACTCCAATGATGAGTATCACATAATGAGGGAAGATCAGCTATGACATTCTTTTTGCATATGATACTTCTCCAGGCATGATGCAACAACGCACAGGCGCCTGGGTGTTGAGGATCTCAGCAGGAGAAAAGGCCAAAGAGATGTCCATATTAAATCTAGCTGCAGCACAGAGATAAATACTTTTGAGAGGTTGAGATAGTCTGTGTGGATGGTTGTGGGACCCAACATATGGTGTGGTGACGTACTGCACCAGCACAAACTCCCTGACCTGACCTGGGTTAATGTGAAAACAGCTTTACACTCTTTGGCAAAATTGTTATTTTACATTGCAAGAGGTGACATTTTGTAGCTCGGTGGAGATATGTTCTCTTGAGTGCCCTTTGTTGTTACCTGTTTGGCTCCATTGTTAGGGGTTTCAACGAAGAGGTTTTCTTGCCACACTGAATCTGCCCAGCGGGACAGGGATGTTTGCTGTTCTGGAGGGGACATTTTCTCAAGATCTTGGGGTAGCGAACCTGTTTCCATCAGGGAACCAGAGTGTGGTTCAGAAAGAAACGACCTGCCCACAGACTCAGAGATGGATGAGGTGTGTATGTGTAAATGGGGGTGTGTTTGCAGACTTTGCTCGCTGCTGAGGGAGCAGCGGGTGAGAATATACTGATCCTGAATATATGAGCTCTCCTCAATTCTTTTCCTCACATCACTGGACCAGTTCATCTCTACACCTAGAGTAGAAAAAATTCTGTTAACCATTAATCACTGTGGCACACTATGCAATGGTGTACACACTGTTGGCTCTGGTGATGGTTGTCTGACCTGGGCTGGTACAAGGGTCTGTGTCTTTTGCACAGGAAAACTCTGAGGAAATTTCTCTGGAGATCTCCCTCAGTGCCTCGTCCAAGTTGTTGCCTTCTGCACATGTAACTACAGGCATGAGCTCTGAGGCAGAAGGTGGAGAGAGCTCATCATTTGATGGACCAAACACTGACCCAGTGGAGTTGCGATGTATGCCTTTATAGTCCCGGTCTTGAGGCTACAAAACAAGACTTGGGTCAAAGTTGTTTTTTATGTAACAACATGCACAGACACCCAGAAGCTATTTGTAAAGATGAGATGATGTATCTTATACATATAAGGAGATGTGATGTAAGGTGGAGAGAGAGAGAGAGAGAGAGAGAGCTGGCAAAAGCCAAGGAAAATGTGTATAGTGAGCTGGACATGAAGTTAAAGGCGAAGGAAGGAGAACGGGGCTTGTACCAATTGGCCAAGGAACTGAGCTGGAAAGGATGTGCAGCAGATTGGAATGGTAAAGAATGCACATCAAAATGTGCTGACAAGTGAAGACATTACTGTATATTGAGGAGGTGGAGGGAATATTTCAACATCAACATCTAAAATGAGAAGTAGGGAAGGTTAGATGGTGTAGAGTGAATCAAAGTGTGACAGATTAGTAAGGAGGAAATGATGATGCTATGAAGAGGATGGAGAGAAGAGAAGAAGTCCCAAATGGCATACCAGTGAAGGCATGGAGATGTTTCGGAGAGATGGCAGTGGAGTTTTTGATTACTTAATAAAATTTTGGAAAGTGAGAGGATGCCTGAGGAGTGGAGAAGTGTAGTGATACTTTTTTAAGGGTAAAATACAGAGCTGCAGCAACTACAGAGTCGTAAAGTTGATCAGACAGAGAAGTTACGGGGCAATTGGGAAAACTAGGCTGAGAAGAGAGATGAAGATTTGTGACCAACAATGTGGTTTCATGCCGAGACAGAGAGTGCTGATGGATAAATATGGAGAAGTCCAGAAGGAGTTACATTGTGTGTTTGCAGATTTCGAGAAAGCTTATGACAGAGTGCCTAGAGAAGATTTGTGGTATATGAGAACATCTGGAGTGGCAGAGAAATATGTGAGGGCAGTGCACAATATGTACAAGGACAGTGTGACAGCTGTGAAATTTACAATAGGACTGATGATACATCATCGTAGATGCATTCAGGGTGGAGGCGGGACTACATCAAGGATCAGCTCTGAACCCTTTCTTGATTGTATTGGTGATGGACAGCTTGGCGGATGTGATCAGTCTCCATGGACTATCATGTTTGCAGATGACATTCTACAGTATAGTGAGAGCAGAGAGCAGGTCGAGACTAGCCTGGAGAATTGGAGGTATGCTCTGGAGAGAAGAGGAATGAAAGTAGATGGGAGCAAAATGGAGTGCATGTGTGTAAATGGGGGAGCATGCTGGAATAGTGAGGGTGTAAGGAGTTGAGATGGTGATGGTAGATGAGTTTGAATCTTAAGGGTCAGCTGTTCAAAGTAATGGAGAATATGGAAGAGAGGTTTAGAAGAGAGTGCAGACAGTAGAGAAAGGTAGCAGGAGTGAGAAAAAGTGAGACACGATCAAAAGCCTTAATTTGATCATGTACAGAGGAGGGAAGCAGGATATATGGGGAGAGGGATGCTGAGGATGGAGCCACTAGGCAGGTGGAGAATAGGAAAACCACATTGGAAGTCTATGGATGTGGTGAGGGAGGACAAGCAGGTGGTTGGTGTCACAGCAGAAGATGCAGGGGACAGAGTGAGATAGACACAGATGATCTGCTGGACCTGCCAAAAGATGAAGATGGTGGTAATGTACCTCACCTCTGTCTTTTTTGCTTTGAAATTTGTCAGATCATACAGAGTGCAGTATCCAATGAGGCAGTTTCCAGGGTAGAGAGGAGGAATTTCATTGGGTGAAAGAAGAGCTTCCATGTTTTCAGGCAGGTACCAGTCAATCCGTACATCAGTCAGTACAGGTTCGAATGCCTTTTTCAAGCACATGATTAACTGTGAAGGTAGACTGGTTTTAGTACTCACATGTTCATAAGATGATTAATTTGTTGATGATTAATTTTAATCTATCCCATAAAATACACCCTGAATTGATTTCTCCATTAGATGGCAGCACCGCCCTGCACTGACCTTGGGCTGCAGTCTTTCCGCACCATCCAGAAACACTGTCTTTCCTCCTGTCAATTTGGCCACGCCCTGCAGGAGCCTCCTGCAAGATTGGGTACTGAGGCCCAACCCAAAGCATCTGCACAGGACATAGTTACATTTGAATTATAGCCAATAAAAGAGAAATTACAATTCATTTCTTTCACTTGCTGTCTCTCATGTACCTCATCTGACTGTAAAGGTCGGTGCCATACAAGGCGTCACTGTGTGCACAGCTTTTATTTGGGCAGTTAGTGCAATCACAAGCCATTTGCTCAAATTAGAGTTTCAAAAGAGCAGCAGACAAAATCATTGAGAAGGCAGAGATCAGTCAGATGCTTTTTGAACAGTACTGAAGAAAAAAACAAAATCAATGATTTGAAAACCAAGACAATGAACCATTTGGATCTATGGGAGTGAGGGATATGGGTTTTAGTGGGGTGGGAGACGACAGTTTGACTGAATTTGAGATGACAAAGAGAAACCTGTACAGTGTTGCAGCAAGACAGCATTGGAGAAAGTCAGTCCAACAGGAGAATACTAATGAGAGAGAAAAAGTGTAATGGAGGGGCCAGGGGAAACCAGACGGATGTGACCGTGACTGCAGAGCATAGCACTTAACGGGATTACTGGGTGGGGCTGAAAAATATTATCCCTTCCTTCCTTCCTTACACTCTCCCTTCCACATATTTGTCACCTTATTCTGCCTTTCATCACTGCTTCCTCGTCACCTTCAATGTTGCAGTCCTTGGTACCCAACTGATAATTCCTATTTTGTCCTTGATAATTCTCTGTTGTATAAAATTTTAAGGATTAACTATATAATTGGCGTTTTGGAGCTTTGTACCTGCCAGCGCACGCGTTTCTGCGGACCAGCTCCAGCACTCTGGACACATAGCCGATCGTCCCGTCTGTGATTATAAAGACCTGACGTGGACACGAGCGCTGCATGGGCTGTTGGTACACCCAGGATAGCGCCCCCAGCAGGTTGGTGCCTGGCATGTCAGCTCTCATCCTCTGGACGTACTTGTACGCCTGCATCAGAGTGACCTGTTGCATGCATGTGCATAAACATCAAAAACGGAAGGGTTAAAATCGCAGATTCAAATGATTCGTAGTTCATTCCACCTCTAATAAGTGTCATTTTACTTTTAACACTCAGCGATTAATCCAGCACAGCACTGAAGTTATTTCTCGCAGTTGATTATATCAAACATTAGAGCACTCTATAAGATTGAAAATACACTTATGTGTGAGAAGGACAGCATTCAAGCATCAATCATACTATAATGTGAGCAGCGTTTGTCTGTGTGATTGCTGCCCTACGCCTCCCAGGTCCTTTGTTCGATTTCTACCAAATGTGTCTGTGGATGAAGGTTATTGAGGTCAAAGGTCAAAAATTCAATCCCCCCACCTCCCTCTTATTCAATTTTCATCAAATTTGGCGTACACACACGGTGGGTTCTGGAATTGCCCAGGTGAGGTCAAAATATATTGTCATAGGTCACTCTTTGAAGTTAAGGTCAAGGTCACAACTGTTTGTTACCCTGCTCCTACCAACTAGTTATTCAGATGAATTCTATTAAATTTAGCATGTGGATTACAGTCCACCCCAGATTTACACTGAAAGGGTTCATTTTAGTAGAGGTCATGGCCATTGGGGTCAAGGTCAGCAAATTTAACTTCAAGCCATTTTGGTACTGTATCAAACTTGCCATACAGAGTGCAGCAGATAACAATATTTACAGAGGAATCCTACAAATGGTGATAGAAGCACCAACTTAAGCACAAATACACCTTAGACATTACTCTTTTGAAAACAAACAAACAAACAAACAAAAAAATGGCCCCTTGAATTTTCATTAGGCAGCCAGGGAGGGATCAACTGAAGAACTACATAGGGGTAAAATTTAAAAGATGCTTCAATCATATTGAAAAGGAACATTATTTGTCAGATCATAAATGTTCCAACAAGGTGTAGTTTGGCCTATCTATGACTGAATGCTATGGAGTTATGGAGATGCCCAGCTTCTGCAAAACATCATGCATCGTTCCAGTTCCTACGATGAACTGGCCCAGCAAGTTGAATGACTTCCAGCCGGTGGCACTCACGTCAAACCTGATGAAGACATTGGAGTGGCTCTTTCTCAGATTCCTCAAACCCCAGGTGTAACATGCCCAGGACTGCAGTTTGCATATCAGGCATGTGTTGGTGTGGAGGATGCCATCCTCTACTTACTATACTGAGTGCACTCACATCTGGATAAGGGAAGCGGCACAGTGAGAATTCTCTTCCAAGACTTCTTGAGTGCCTTCAACACCATCCAGCCCCTTGTGTGTCAGGAAACACTGAACAGGATGCGAGTAGACCCCTGCCTGGTCACTTGGATCTTCAGCTACCTCACCAACAGGCCACAGTATGTCAGGCTGAGGGACACCACATCAGCACTGCTGCTGATCACACTGTGATCAGTAGCACCCCAGGGCACAGTGCTGGCTCCTCTTAACTTCACCTTTTATACCTCGGACTTCTGCAACAACTTTGAGCTGTGTCACATCCAGAGGTTTGCAGAAAACACTGCCATTTTTGGATGCATCATGGATAACAGAGACGAGGAGTACAGGAGCCTAGTGAAGGACTTTCCTGCCTGGTGCCACACAAACCATCTACAGCTCAACACCTCAAACACAAATGAGCTGGTCAATGACTTTGGGAAGTCCAGACCAAGACTGCAACCAGTTCTGATTGAGGGAGTTGAGGTGGAGGCTGTTGATTCCTACAAGTACCTCGGGCTGTGGCTGGACAGCAAACTGGACTGGACAACCCACACCAACCACCTGTACAGGAAGGGACAGAGCAAGCTGTACTTTCTTAGGAGGCTGTAGTCATTTAACATCTGCCGAAAACTCCTGTGGATACCAGTCCGTAGTAGCCAGCGCCCTTTTGTTTTTGCACCATGGTGTGCTGGGGGGGGGGGGGGGCAGCACATCCAAGAAGGACACATCCAGGCTGGACAAACTGATCAGGTGGGCTGCTTCTATGGTTGACATGAAGCTGGACTCTCTGGTGATGGTGGCAGAAAAGAGAACACTGGACACACTGCTGCATATTATGGATGATGTCAGTCACCCTCTGCACACCATCATCAGCAACCAGAGGAGCCTCTTCAGCCACAGACTGCTGCTTCCCAAGTGCAGGACCAACAGACTGAAAACTCCCTCAGGCCATCAGACTGTACAACTCCTCACTCAGGGGGAGGAAGAGTAACAGGAAGACAGAGGACGGGAAGCAGAGGAAGAGTAGTAGCCAGTAAACCCATAGCAAGCAGTATGTCTAGTATTTATATTTGTGTGTTTATATTTATATTTGCAAATTGTTTTTTACTTTAACTTTTGATACTCTGTGTGTTTCTTATCCTGTGTGCTGCGATACAGTGCTACTGGAACCTCAATTTCCCTGAGGGATTAATAAAGTTCTATCTAATCTGTAATTTAAAATAAACCCTACCTAATTGCTAAGTACTTACCAAACCTTACCCAACTGAACACAGTTATGTACCTACCTACTAAACCCTTCCTAATTGCTGTGTACCTACCAAACCCCTACCTAACTGTTATGTACCTACCAAACCATGCCTGTTATGTACTTACCAAACCCCTACCTAACTGTTATGTACCTACCAAACCCCACCTAACTGTTATGTACCTATCAAATCCCTACCTATCTGTTATGTACCTATCAAACCCCTACCTAACTGTTATGTACCTATCAAACCCCTACCTAACTGTTATGTACCTATCAAACCCATACCTAACTGTTATGTACCTATCAAATCCATACCTAACTGTTATGTACCTATCAAATCCATACCTAACTGTTATGTACCTATCAAACCCCTACCTAACTGTTATGTACCTATCAAACCCCTACCTAACTGTTATGTACCTACCAAACCCTACCTAATTGCTATGTACCGTACCAAACTGTACCGAACTGCCCATGCAACTTCATGCATGCAGGTACAACCCCAATTTCAATGAAGTTGGGACGCCTTGGGGCAACTGTTTGTTGTGATTTGGCGCTATATAAAAAAAATTGATTGATTGATTGATTGTGTAAAATGTAAATAAAAACAGAATACAATGATTTGCAAATTCTCTTCAACCTATATTCAATTGAATACACCACAAAGACAAGATATTTAATGTTCAAAGTGATGAACCTTATTGTTTTTGTGCAAATATTTGCTCATTTTGAAATGGATGCCTGCAACACATTTCAAAAAAGCTGGGACAGTGGTATGTTTACCACTGTGTTACTTCACCTTCCCTTCTAACAACACTCAATAAGCATTTGGGAACTGAGGACACTAATTGTGAGTGTCATGATTGGGTATAAAAGGAGCATCCCCAAAAGGCTCAGCCATTCACAAGCAAAGATGGGGCAAGGATCACCACTTTGTGAACAATTGTGTGAAAAAATAGTCCAACAGTTTAAGAACAATGTTTCTCAACATTCAGTTGAAAGGAATTTAAGGATTCCATCATCTACAGTCCATAATATAATCAGAAGATTCAAAGAATCTGAAGAACTTTCTACACGTAAGTGGCAAGGCCAGAAACCAACATTGAATGCCCGTGACCTTCGATCCCTCAGGCGGCACTGCATTTAAAACAGACATTATTGTGTAAAGGATCTTACAGCGTGGGCTCAGGAACACTTTAAAAAACCATTTTCAGTTAACACAGTTCATCGCTACATCTACAAGTGCAAGTTAAAACTCTACCATGCAAAGCGAAAGCTATACATCAACAACATCCAGAAACGCCACCACCTTCTCTGGGCCCGAGCTCATTTGAAATGGACAGATGCAAAGTGGAAAAGTGCGCTGGGGTCTAATGAGTCCACATTTCAAATTGTTTTTGGAAATCATGGATATCGTGTCCTCTGGACAAAAGAGGAAAAAGACCATCCAGACTGTTACCAGCGCAAAGTTCAAAAGCCAACATCTGTGATGGTATGGGGGTGTGTTAGTGCCCATGGCATGGGCAACTTACACATCTGTGATGGCACCATCAATGCTGAAAGGTACATCCAGGTTTTGGAGCAACACATGCTGCCATCCAAGCAACATCTTTTTCAGGGACATCCCTGCTTATTTAAACAAGACAATACCAAGCCACTTTCTGCATGTGTTACAACAGCGTGGCTTCGTAGTAAAAGAATGCGGGTACGAGACTGGCCTGCCTGCAGTCCAGACCTGTCGCCCATTAAAAATGTGTGACACATTATGAAGAAATATTATGCAAAATACGACAACGGAGACCCCGGACTGTTGAACAACTGAAGTCGTACATCAAGCAAAAATGGGAAAGAATTCCACCTACAAAGCTTCAACAATTAGTGTCCTCAGTTCCCAAACACTTATTGAGTGTTGTTAGAAGGAAAGGTGATGTAACACAGTGGTAAACATACCACTGTCCCAGCTTTTCTGAAATGTGTTGCAGGCATCCATTTCAAAATGAGCAAATATTTGCACAAAAACAATAAGGTTTATCAGTTTGAACATTACATATCTTGTCTTTGTGGTGTATTAGGTTAAAGAGGATTTGCAAATCATTGTATTCTGTTTTTATTTACATTTTACACAACGTCCCAACTTCATTGGAATTGGAGTTGTACTTTTGCCTTTTTTGGGTTTGTACTTTTGTATTTTTAAAAACTATTGATAGTGTAACTTTAACTCTGAACTGGTGAGAATAGAGACAGCTTTCCTTGAGTTGGTGGCAGCATAGCACTTGAGCAGTCAAAATGTAGATAAGAGGGTAAGTAAATCCATCTCACCCAGCTTATGACAACTCAAAAACAATACATATTATCTTGTAATTCACCAAATTAAAAAGACGGCATAATGTGGAGTTAAGCTACCAGCTGTGGGAAGAAATATGATGCCCACTATGTGGGCAAAGATGAGAAGAAATGTATAAGGGACAAGAAATTCAAACTGGAATAAAAAAAAAAATAGTCTCTGTAGCTGCGGGTGGTGGCCAAGTGTTTAGTGCATTTGGTTTCAGTGTGGAAAGTTCCTGGTTTGAACCCCACCATTGCCACATTTCTCCATGTAACATGGTGTTTGTGTCAGACTCAAGAAGGGCATCCAACATAAAACTTGTGCCAATTCAGCATTCCCCTTCAAATTTGCTGTGGCGACTGAACGCAAAGAAGGGAATAGCCGACAGGACTTACATTTTATAGAATGCATAGCTGGGGATGGTGCAAAATCTTTTCACTGCAAATTACTAATGGCTAAAGCAAATCACTGCTTCTAAACATTTTAAAGCTTTTGAAACACTCATGTGTCAATTGTTCTTCTGAATGTTGCAGGAAAAGAAAGGCATGACAATGCAGGTCGAAATATTTAAAAATGTGAAAGTAAAATGTGAATTAAAGCATGGATGAGACCTGTGGCTGGGGATGGTGCCAAAAGTTTTTGGCGGTAATGCAAATTAGCCATGGCTAACTACAAACACTACTAGAAATGCTTCAAAATCCTGTCAAACACCTGCATTTTCAACATTGTTCCAGAATCTGCATGAAAAGGAACTCCGTCACATGTTGTAATCATCACTGGAACCTGCTGGAATGTTCAGGAATGTGCATCCAGTTGAAATTATGAATTTCATATTTAAAGGCTACAGTCAGCTTGTACATGCAGAAGGAAGTATGTTGCATGTTAACACTATGGGAGTTGAATTAACAGGATTGTGCATGCACACATAAAGCCAAACCGCAGGGAGATGCTGTCAGGTTGACAGGGAAGATAACAAGAACGTACAACGCCACATAAATCGCAATTCAGTGTCAACCGCGTTGTTGAGATAAATTCACTCTTTGATATCAGAAGGCCTTGTGAGGTCACAAAGGAATTGAAAAGGTCTTTTTCAAGGGCACAATTTAGAACTAGAAATTGGGGGGGACAAAGTGCGAGACCCGCAGGGCCGAAGCCCATAGGCCGTGGGTTTCTAGATAAACTCAGATGCATTCTGAGCATCCAGAACAGTAATTTTAATGTTTTGAGAAGACCATAAAGTGGACACCATTTGACTTATGCAATTTGAAACTGTGGATATAAGTACTTTATTCTGAGAATAGCCAGCATTGATTTTATTAACATCCTGGTGTAAATAAGATATCACCACATGTGTAAAACTAAAAAAGAATGATAGGTTGAGTTTTCATTTAAAAAAAACAACTGCAGTGTGGTAAAATGTATTCATAAATATGAAAGAACAAGCTTTTAATAATTATTAACTATCGCATACTGTATTTTTTTTTTCTCGAGATTTGTTTTTGCATAAGTTTGAAAAAACAACAGATCATAAGTTTAGGATAAATCACTTATCATGAATTTAATTTTCAAAGTGGCACTAATGACAACACTCATACTGAACATAATTTCGCTTGCATAGACTGATTTTGGAGATCAAGCAATAATTGCAGATGGGCTTTCTGAGGTCCCAGAGAGCTTTTCTAATTTCCTTTTCTAACTTTCAGAATTTAGTAAATTAACATATGGTCCACTGATACTTATGTGTAGACACTAGTCCCTAGAGGCAACTATTTTTGGTTTCAAATCTGGGCAAATGCAGTCCCAGAAAATTCTGAATGTGACAAACAAGAAACAGGTGTAAACAAGTCAATGCTGCTAAAAATACAAACTTACAGAAACAAAGATACTATTCTGACATGGTTTTGCACATAAGACTGACATGGTTTGCACATAAGACTGGCATAGCATGTTTCAAGTACACACATACATGTCAGAAGGTGGGGGGGACATACCATATTCTGTCCCCCCTGGTTGAAAAGGTGGGGGGCGACATGTCCCCCCTATCCCCCACCAAATTGCGCCCATGATCTTTTTGTAATAAAGTAAACAAACAAACATTAGCACTTGCCTTAAAACTACTTCAAATCACACTGTGGACAAACACGGCTGACAGGAGAGGAGATGGAGGGACACCTCCTGCTGTCGTTAAAATGCATGAAAGGTCACCATCTGGTTCACAATATTAGCAAAGAGTGTGTGTCCTTGCAGTCACGAGTCTGGTTAAAACCTGATACTCTGCTGCTAAGGCAACCCAAAGACCTGACAGATTACGTGATTAGTGAGGACCAAACTAGGACACATAGTCCTCCTACATGGATGAAAACGTTAGTTTTCAGTAAACTAGATTGAACTTTCAGGTTTTCTAGTCTCCGCCAAGAATTTTTTTTTTCCTTTTATGCCCTGTTTGATTAATGGCTACACAGTTAAAAACTGATAGACAGATTACTTATTTATTTATTTATTTATTTATTACATTTTGGTAAGACTGGTGTGGATCCAGATGTTAACTGGAGGAGCACTCAATATGGAATTACATGCAATAGGCCCTTCAACTGTATGGACGTCAGTATACTCTACAGTATTTAAACAATGTGCAAACAAATCAAAACCTTTAAATACAGATGTTGAAAGAAACTAATCAAATATGAAGTTGGAAACCTCATTTTAAAAACTACAGCTTGATGGTGGAGCGGCACAGAGGAAGTTTGCCAGATGTTTTGTGGTTTGAAAATCTTTCTTTGTTTCATTCCATCACGAAGCTGTGACTGGTGGTACAATGGACAAAGCTTGCACTGTGCACAGTTGTTTGAGTGTCTTGGTGGCTTCCCTCAACAGTTTCCTTGCATGGTCACAACATTTTTGAGAACTGCCCCCTCCAGACATATTTACGATACAGTAGCATGCTGTTTGCATTTCTCGATGACTGATGTGAATGCAGTTCAAGACATGTTCAGTGACTTTGAAATGGTCATGTGTCCATCCCCCAATTTGTCTGTACAGAGACAGAGACACATTAATATATATATATACATATGTCGCTGTCCTAATAATTATGGACCTAGCTGTATTACTGTTGAACAGTTTTTGTTTTTTGCTTTTTCATTTGCAAAGAATTCATCAGTTGACCTTGGAGGACCAAATGTGGGCTGCAGGCTCCTCATTGGGTAGGTTGCCCTAATTAACAGAGACAGAAAGGACAATTTCTGCTTCTGTTTCAAAATCCTTCCCACAGGACTGTGTGGATTTGTAACTGTTATTTGCAGTTTAAAAAATAAATGCTGTTAAATAATCAGAATATAATGGCTTATTTATTTGATATAGTAAAATTCTGTGTATTAACACTCTTTCTCTCACAGACCACATTTACTATGTAACTAACTTAGCCATATAATTTTTTTTCCAGCTGAATTCATAGTCTTTTCTGATGGCTTGCATTGAGATATGGCCATGTTATTTGAGTTTTAGAGAGTACTATTGTTAAACAATCAGAAAATAACAGTTTACTTCTCTGATTGAGTACATTTCTGTCTGTCTCATTGGCTGATGAGATCAAGTTCACCAGATGCAAAAGCAATCATTATTATAAGCTCTTTGAATTTGTTGAGATACAAAATGACAGCATTTATTGTTTTTGAGTTATCGTGTTAACAACCTGGAGGTGATGGACTCATTCATTCATTCATTCATTTGGCTATTCACTCGCTGCGTTTTAGCAGGTACATGCCGAGGAATCAAGTCAGTTTGGACACTTAAGGCTTAGATTTGCACATCGCTGTATGGTTGAAGTATCTAGTGGTTAGTTGGCTAGTTTATGATTAATGGTAACCAATTAGTCGACTCATAATTTTTATTAATCATCCCATAGTGTTTTGTGTGTCGGATAACCTCATAGTCGCATGAGATTTCCTGAATTCCACAATAGAGATGGTGCGACTAATGTACATTTCCATTGTGAGTTAGGTGACTGCGTCAAACCAACATCAGTGCAGAGCCTGCTGGAGGTGAACAGATGTTTGATGGTATTGCCAAATCCCACGATGTTGAGCATGGTGCCAGAAGGTAGACTCTTCAGTGCCACCACCATGGCTTCCTTTAAAAACACAAAGGCACACAAGATGGAGCCATATGAATATACAGCACTAAATCTGAAGTGTGTATTCCTTTGTGTTACACGCATGTTTGTTGGTCAGTTTGTAGCTTACCTTTACGCGCTGCATATTGGTGCCACTCATGCTGTCACTGCAGTCAACAAGGAAGAGTAGTTCTCTGGTGGCTTTGTGCAGCTCCACAGAGTCACACATTAGATCAGGACAGAAGTTGAGCATCAAGACGGGGCTGCTCAGAATGTCCTTGTGGTACCGCTTCCGCACAAACTCAAGCTACAGAGAATAGCATCAGGAATTTAACTTCATTAAATATTGTTTCAGTAACCACTGGGATTATGATGTTTGGGTGTCAAAAAAAAGATCCACCTACCTTTCTCTCTGGTTCTGAATCTTTGCGTGTGAAGCGAGTAAAATCACGGCGGGAACAGATCTGCTGTTCATATTGGCAAAAGGAGAGCCGGCCTCTCTCTAAGATCACCAAAGGACTGTGAGGTTCTGAGGAAAATGTGAAAGGGCATCACTTTTTTGAACGCAATGAACAAAGCTCATTTTAGGGACAGTTTTCAGCTGCTAACCGCTCAGATGCAAAATGATCTCTATGTGTCTGTCAAACGGATGCTCTTGTGCCAAGGTGATGTAGGTGGCTGAGGCATTCTGGGCATGGGGATCCGCATCTGCCCGCAGAGCATGAGTTGGACTCTCCAGTCCTGAGAATCAGTTTAGGAAAAGGCAAATAGAGCCTGTTAGCATTTACTTATTTTAACAATATTTTTATTAATGACTTTTTTAAAAATGTACTATTGTGCACCGATAGTATTATACATATAAGTAATTTTACTACTTGGAGTATTATTTTTCCTTCGTTGGGCTGTACCTGCCAGAAGGCAGGCTCCTCTGACCAGCAACTGAAAGTTGAGTTCATAAGGTGCCAGGTTGGTAGGTGGCCTCGTAAAGATGGCATGGGCACACTGCTGCTCAGAATCTGTGACCCGTTCTTGTTTTCCCAAGGTGGCACCAAAACAGCTGGTTGGTCTGAGGACAATAGAAAGTCAGATTATTAATAACTGAATTTGTTGTCATAGCTTTTAAGGCTTTGCAAAATAAGATTTTTGTTTTCTGAAGTGAAAGTTGCATGTGACAAAAACATACTCGTACATAGGTAAGTTACACCAGAGTATATGCCACATTAACAATAATAATAATAATAATTAATTAACATATTGTACAATATTTCAAGAAAAACATTTTGTAACAATCTAGAAAGACTATTCCATCACAAACAAGCCTAAAGAACATTTAGTGGTGCAGCTTGGTTATAATTTCCATAAGAATTGTTCATTTTGTGATAAAAGCATGGAATTTGGCACACATATTCTAAATCAACTAATGTTTATTTTCAGATATGGACCCATCCTTAAGCTGACCTCTAATGAACTACAGGGGTCAATAAGGAATTACACAGGGAGCAAATTTTCTAAATGCTCCAATCATGTTGAAAGCTATACCACATTATTTGTCTGATCATAACTATTCCAAAAAGGTATCGTTTGGACTATCTAAGACTGAATTCCATGGAGTTATGGGGTAAAAACAGCAAAAAATGTGACTAAGGTCAGTTTCAGTTTGTACAGGGGCCAAAAGTTAAAGTTGCTCCAATTTTGGTAAAAAAAAAAAAAAAGATGGGAATTATTGGTTGAGTTAATAGCATTTTAAAAAGGAATAGTTTGGACCATGTGTCATGCTTAGTTATCATGTTACAGGGTAACATATGTCATACGTCTCAGAATCCAATGGACGCTGACCTTGTTTGACCTTTACTTTGGAGACCAAGCATTTAGCACAGCCTAAACTATTCCATTTATTAATCCTTTTATCTCAACCAATAATTTGCATCACTTTTTTACCAAAATTAGGGCAACTTTAACTTTTGACCACTGTACAAACGAAAAGTGACATTTATCGCCATTTTTGCTGTTTTTACCCCATAACTCCAGAACATTCAGTCATAGATAGTCCAAACTATACCTTTTTGGAATCATCATGATCAGACAAATAATGTGGAGCATTTTAAAAATTTTGACCCCTCCCCTGTGTAATTCTTTATTGACCCTGTAGCTCATTAGAGGTCAGCTCCAGCATGGCTCCATATCTGAAAATAAACATGAGTTAATTTAGAATCTGTGTGCCAAATTCTATGCTTTTATCACAAAAGGAACAATTGTTTTACTATGCCGCCCCACTAATTGGATAAATATTATTAATGCTATGCTTCTTGTTTCCACTGGAATGAAAACATACTGAATTGTGATTTGTGTGTGTGTGTGTGTGTGTGTGTACCATTACACCCCTAGTTTTTGACACGTAAGTTGCATCGGAGTATAAGTCACAGGACCTCTCAAAGCAGTAAAACAAAAAACAAACTCTCTGGACAATGCAGTAAAACGTATGTGCTGAAATGTACAATGACAATATTTCCATGTAAAATAAGTTTAGTTGTGTACCCAGTTTCTTCTGATTTCCCCCCATTTTCAGTCTTGCTTGGAGTCATCTGGCATTTGACAATGGGGGTTAGCATTGTGGGATAGACGATATGGATTGCTCCATTCTCTAATGTAGAGAGTTCTAGCGTGGTACGTATAGTAATGGATACTATGTCCATGGGGCCAATGACTCCTGTCGTCACAATGAAGGTAGTTCTGTCCTGGTCCTCGTCCAAGATGAGATGCCCTAGAACCAAAACATAGTAATTACATTATCAATCATCCAAAATATCAGGTAACTTGGGCATACTCAACATCAGTATAACAAGAGTCTGCTGAAGAACACCAAAGTGCCATGTTTACAAACCAGTGGTTCCAAAAAATAAAGATGCACATAAATATAATTTTTTTTTAAAAGCAAATGTTTATTCACTAATCAATCAATATACTTACTTTTTGTATTCTATATTGAGCGTGACATTGAAATAGGATAGAAAGCACTGACATCAGCTGTAATTGTAGTTTCTATTTTAGAAGTACGGTGGCTGAAAGAGGCCAAAATGCTTCTAAATTCAGACAACACAAATGCAGAAAATATTTGAATGTGAATTTTCAGTAGATTTTGCCCAAATAATTGTGCCGTATGTAGTTTATATTAAATTTGTCTGTGTGTTTGTATGTGTTTTTTGATGCAGCTATCTGTTGCTGAATTGATCCAGGTTTTTTATACAGTGAGGAAAATAAGTATTTGAACACCCTGCGGTTTTGCAAGTTCTCCCACTTAGAAATCATGGAGGGGTCTGAAATTTTCATCTTAGGTGCATGTCCACTGTGAGAGACATAATCTAAAAAATAAAAAAAATACGGAAATCACAAAGTATGATTTTTTAAAATAATTTATTTGTATGTTACTGCTGCAAATATGTAAGTATTTGATCCCCCACCAACCAGCAAGAATTCTGGCTCACACAGACCTGTTAATTTTTCTTTAAGAAGCCCTCTTATTCTGCACTCTTTACCTGTATTAATTGCACCTGTTTGACCTTGTTACCTGTATAAAAGACACATGTTCACACATTCAATCAATCACACTCCAACCTGTCCACCATAGCCAAGACCAAAGAGCTGTCTAAGGACACCAGGGACAAAACTGTAGACCTGCACAAGGCTGGGATGGACTACAGGACAACAGGCAAGCAGATTGGTAGAAGACAACAACTGTTATGATTATTTATTAGAAAGTGGAAGATTCCATGCAAGATCTCACTTTGTGAGGTAAGGATGATTCTGAGAAAGCTCAGAACTACACAGGAGGACCTGGTCAATGACCTGAAGAGAGCTGGGACCACAGTCACAAAGATTACATTAGTAACACATGATGATGTCATGGTTTAAAATCCTGCAGGGCAGCAAGGTTCCCCTACTCAAGCCAGCACATGTCCAGGCCTGTTTGAAGTTCACCAGTGACCATCTGGATGATCCAGAGGAGGCATGGGAGAAGGTCATGTGGTCAGATGAGACCAGAATAGAGCTTTTTGGAATCAACTCCACTTACCATGTTTAGAGGATGAGAACAACCCCAAGAAAACCATCCCAACCGTGAAGCATGGGGGTGAAACATCATACTCTGGGGGTGCTCTTCTGCAAAGGGGACAAGACGACTGCACCGTATTGAAGGGAGGATGGATGGGGTCATGTATTGCGAGATTTTGGCAAACAACCTCCTTCCCTCAGTAAGAGCATTGAAGATGGGTCATGGCTGGGTCTTTCAGCATGACAATGACCCCAAACACACAGCCAGGGCAACTAAGGAGGGGCTCCGTAAGAAGCATTTCAAGGTCCTGGAGTGGCCTGGCCAGTCTCCAGACCTGAACTCAATAGAAAATCTTTGGAGAGAGCTGAAACTCTAAACCTGAAAGATTTGGAGAAGATCTGTATGGAGGAGTGGACCAAAATCCCTGCTGCAGTGTGTGCAAACCCGGTGAAAAACTACAGGAAACGTTTGACCTCTGTAATTGCAAACAAAGGCTACTGTACCAAATATTAACATTGATTTTCACAGGTGTTGAAATACTTATTTGCAGCAGTAACATACAAATAAATTAAGAAAATTATACATTGTGATTTCAGGGTTTTTTGTTAGATTATGTATCTCACAGTGGACATGCACCTAAGATGAAAATTTCAGACCCCTCCATGATTTCTAAGTGGGAGAACTTGCAAAACCGCAGGGTGTTCAAATGCTTATTTTCCTCACTGTATATTTCCAAGTGTTTTCTGGATTTACTAGTGTTGCCGTAATTTGGAAGTCTTGTGGTCTTGCTGGGCCACAAGACATCAAGTCACTGTAGTGGTGGACACACATTTTTCAAAGCATAAGTTCACTTTTTTGCAAGCTATTTCACATTAAACATTATTAGCAATCAAGCCTCAACTCACCTTTGATGATTGACTCATTTGTAAGAAGTCCTTTTTGGAAAGATTAATTTAAGAATGAATGTCAGTTTTGCCAACTGTTTCATTAAATTGGGACAGATTTCCTCAAGTTTGCAATCGGGATGAAAACTGGAGCCAAATATCCACAATGGGAGAACGCCCTTACTCCTCTAGCAGTACACTGTAGGTTCCAGCGCAGCAAGAAAATTTGATAGTTGATTTTATATTATGCAAACAACTTGCCCACAACTAGTGAAGAGGAGAAGTCTACCCCCTCTACACCCAGCTTTGCACTCGGTTTACTCACCCTGTCCAGAGCAAAAAGAAACTGGACATGATGCAAATCCACTTGGTATGCCCACCTCATCAAGATAGGGCCCTTTAAGTTCATTCAGTGCCCTGAGGTGCCCCATTGGTACAAATATATTTAATTTTCAGCAATACGTGGAAAACATAATGCTGTTATTCATAACAGATTTCTCTCATATGACACAATCACCAAAGGTGAGTTGAGCACTTCCAGGTTTGACTGCTAACAATGTTTTAAGAAACTAAGGTTGTAAAAAGCCATTGTTACTGAGTTGTACACATTAATGGATTGGGTTGATTGCTGCTAATTAACTGTTGAGATGAATATTTTATAAAGCTGTTTTCATGTAATATATGTTGACTTGTCAACGTGGATGCATATCTCATTTCTTACATTTACATTCTTATGAAATTATATTGTATACACTGTAAAACAAATAAATTCCCTTGTTTTTACAGACAAATTCTGGCAGCTGTGGTTACCAGGAGAATCCTGTAAAAAATAATGTGAATATGTAAATGGTTTTGCATAAAATATGTCACTTTTACAGTGTAAACCTGTCATAATTTTATTGTCTATTTAGAAGATAAAATCTCTGCTGGTAATCAATGGTATATGATTATTTTAACATCTTTGTACTGTGAAATTCACAACTCAGTTTCGTTCCACATTTTACACATTATTGCTGTCAATTAAACATTACTCCATTGTTTTTCTTTTTACATTTTTTTATGTTGTGATTTCACAGGATTTCGCCGTTAATTTCACAGACATTTTTTACAGTGTATACATGCATCTATGTCATATTTAACACTTCCTTGCACGCCTCAGTTCACCTTTGCTCACCATTGGTGCATTGCATGTCTAGGCTGGAGCTCCAGCAGCAGCCCCACTTCCGACCCGTCCCATACTGGCCTTCAAAACCGGATCCAGAGCAGCAATCCAAACAGCGGTCCTTCAGCTTCCCTCGGCTCTCTATCTGCACTCCCAGGAGCCGTCCTGCAGTCACAGCCTCAAAGCCCACCACCACCTCTGTTTCCCCCAGAGGGTAAACAAACACACCTAGAGCAAAAGTTACATAAATACAAACACACCTAAAGCAAAAGTTACATAAATACAAACGCACCTAGAGCAAAAGTTACATAAATACAAACACACCTAAAGCAAAACTTAAATAAACACAAACACTCCTAGAGCAAAAGTTACATAAATACAAATGCACCTAGAGCAAAAGTTACATAAATACAAACGCACCTAGAGCAAAAGTTACATAAATACAAACACACAGAGAGCAAAGGTTACACAAATACAAACGCACCTAGAGCAAAAGTTACATAAATACAAGCACAGCTAAAGCAAAACTTAAATAAATACAAACACTCCTAGAACAAAAGTTACATAAATACAAACACTCCTAGAACAAAAGTTACATAAATACAATACAAACACTCCTAGAGCAAAAGTTACATAAATACAAACACACCTAGAGCAAAAGTTACACAAATACAAATGCACCTAGAGCAAAAGTTACATAAATACAAACACACCTAAAGCAAAACTTAAATAAACACAAACACTCCTAGAGCAAAAGTTACATAAATACAAATGCACCTAGAGCAAAAGTTACATAAATACAAACGCACCTAGAGCAAAAGTTACATAAATACAAACGCACCTAGAGCAAAAGTTACATAAATACAAATGCACCTAGAGCAAAAGTTACAATAATACAAACGCACCTAGAGCAAAAGTTACATAAATACAAGCACAGCTAAAGCAAAACTTAAATAAATACAAACACTCCTAGAACAAAAGTTACATAAATACAAACACTCCTAGAACAAAAGTTACATAAATACAAACACTCCTAGAGCAAAAGTTACATAAATACAAACACACCTAGAGCAAAAGTTACATAAATACAAACGCACCTAAAGCAAAAGTTACATAAATACAAATACACCTAAAGCAAAAGTTACATAAATACAAATACTCCTAGAGCAAAAGTTACATAAATACAAACACACCTAGATCCAAAGTTACATAAATACAAACGCATCTAGATCCAAAGTTACATAAATACAAATGCATCCAGATCAAAAGTTACATAAATACAAACGCATCCAGAGCAAACGTTACATAAACACAAACACACCTCGACCAAACGTTATATAAATACAAACACACCTAGACCAAAAGTTACATAAACACAAACACACCTAGAGCAAAAGTTACATAAGTACAAACACTCCTAGAGCAAAACTTAGATAAATACAAACATACCTAGAGCAAAACCTAGATAAATACAAACACACCTAGACCAAAAGTTACATAAACACAAACACACCTAGAGCAAAAGTTACATAAGTACAAACACTCCTAGAGCAAAACTTAGATAAATACAAACGTACCTAGAGCAAAACCTAGATAAATACAAACACACCTAGACCAAAAGTTACATAAACACAAACACACCTAGAGCAAAAGTTACATAAGTACAAACACTCCTAGAGCAAAACTTAGATAAATACAAACATACCTAGAGCAAAACCTAGATAAATACAAACACACCTAGACCAAAAGTTACATAAACACAAACACACCTAGAGCAAAAGTTACATAAGTACAAACACTCCTAGAGCAAAACTTAGATAAATACAAACATACCTAGAGCAAAACCTAGATAAATACAAACACACCTAGAGCAAACGTTACATAAATACAAACACACCTACAGCAAAATGTAGATAAATACAAACATAACTAGACCAAAAGTTATAAACCCAGTTCTAATGAAGTTTGAACGTTGTGTAAAATGTAAATAAAAGCAGAATACGATTTGCAAATCCTTTTCAAGCTATATTCAATTGAATACACCACAAAGACAAGATATTTAAAAAGTTAACAAAAGTTACATAAATACAAGGTTTTGCAAAAGTCTTCAGTAATAATTTTGTGAGTGCACGATTAAGATTGCTAAAATATATTGTCTGGACTCATTTTCAAAAACCAGAGGTGTCAAATCCAGCTTCAGAAAGTAAAAGTCCAGCCACATATTTGTTCCATCTTCCCAGTAAACCAGCTGACTGTAATTAGTTCAGCTCTTCAGGCAGGTGAATGAGCTAATTACTGAGATCACCTGTTTTAGGTGCACAGGTAGAAGTAACACATGGGAGGGTTTTTACTTTCTGAAGCTGGATTTGACACCTCTGCCAAAAACTGTCTATAGACGTTTCTCTTTCTGGTGAATCAAAGAACAAAATTATGACACTTTCGTATTTTTTCTGTGCGGATGTTGTTGAACTAACTGATCTCAAGCACAAGGAAAGCAAAATGCTATAATTCATTAAATCAAAGATTTGTATGTGTTTAGCATCATATAATTGTCAAACATATCCTCATGTTTTAAGTCTTAATAAGAAAAGTGACATTTGCTGTCAGTTACTGTTTTCAAAAATTATATACATTACATTAGTTTGTGAAAAGAAAAGGGAATGATGTTAGCACTCAGTTTTGATGTCAAATACCACATTTCTATTAGTCATAAGATAAGACTTTATTGATCTCATATGACCTTTGATCTTGGCTGTCCTTGAAGACATGATCATAACTGTTTCATTATACCTTTTTGGGTCCAGTATGGATTAAACATGGTGGAAGTGTTTTGTGTTAGTCGGGGATAAAGCGGATCAGTTTTGGACTGAACTGATTAAATGTGAAGTCACACAGAACCACATATTATGGTAACATGTTGTTCTTTTTGAAACCACTTTCTTGTTATGACTTCAGTTGCACTACTTGAATTTCTCTAAATTGAACTGTTGCCACAAGCTTGATAACCAGATGCAGTTACTGTGACAATTATTGGTTCAACTGCTGGGCACCAGCAACTCACCTTCAACAGACTCGGGGTCAGCATTGGCGTAGGTCAGGTGTGCAGTGATGCCCAGGGAGCAGCCGTTGGCACAAGACTTAATGCAAGATGCCTTGAGTAACAACGGTTCCCACGTGGAGCTGTTCCTGAGTCCCACCATCTTTCCTGGACAAACACCTGCTCTGCACCGTGCACGGGAACACAAGCAGATTAGAGCAGTGACATGCTCTGAGCCAGCATGTGAGTTTGCATTTGAGCTCTCTAATTATCCAGTTAAAGCGTAATCACAGTGATCCTGCTCAGGCGAGTGTGACGCCAAACAAAGAAACGCTTTGAATCAGTGTTGATTTTAAGCTGAATTGATTAAACCCATTTCATGTTGCCGCAGCTCTCATATTTTTACCTGCCAGATCTGTTTATACGTACCTACAATATGAGCGCTTAGACATGTCATCAAGCCATCTCCACTTTTCAGGCCCTTAGCAACCAGATGTGACCCTCTAAATGTAAGAGACTTGGTTAATTATTAACAGTGCTGGTAAGCACTTGTTTCAAAAAGCACCACGTTCACCATATGTGAGTTTCAAACGTCTCCACGCGAGACTGTTAACCTGGCTGCCGGGAGCTGTGTGGGAAGTCTCTGTGGCCATTTTCTGAGCTTCGTAACTGACCACTTAATAAGTTTAAAGTGCAGCTGGTGCAGAGAGCGCTGTGCAGATCACAGCTAAGTGAGCTTGTCGGTTCTGTTTGTGCAGCCGACAGCGAGCATGTGCTGGTCTGTTTGTGTTTGCATTGCTCCAGGTAATGATCACTTCACGTCTACCTTTCTAGCTAGATCAACAGCGTCCATCTGGCGACCATGCTCTGAGCTCACAACAGGCAAATAAATGCCTGGTTTGTTCAAGTTGGGCAAAGTGATGGAGCCAGAAGACACGACATGACCTCGCGCACCCCACGGTACTGTTGTGAAGTTCAGAGCTACAGCAGAGTTGTTAAACAAACTTGTGGGGCTGTTTGTGGAACTTTACCTGTGACAGAAAATTCACTGGACTACGGCTGCATGAGTGTATGTGAGAATATGTATGTTTTGATGTTGTTTTAGGCCAGTGGTTTCCAAAGTGGGATGAAGGGGGGCGCATTGTTGCAGAGGGAGCGCATCATGTCAAATACATGTGCCATGATTTGTTGCTGCAGGATTTGTCTTATTGGGTTACTGGCCAATAGGCCACTAACCTTATGTCATGTTGCGTCGTCCGTCGTAGTCGGTGTCGGCAGCAGCGTCAGCGGCTTCATTGTCCATTTATTGCAGTATCTCAAAAACTGTCTGATAACTTTTTCAAATTTGGCAAGAGTGTAATATGGGTCACTGACATTGTTCCCATCTAAAAATCATATTCGCAGATTAGTTTGTGTGGAAATGGCGGCCTTTTTATGCTGAAATTAGCAATTTTGAGCATGTAAAATGCAGTTTTCTCAAAAACTGTCTGAGAACTTTTTCTAATTTGGCAAGAATGTAATATGGGTCATTGACATTGTTCCTGTCTAAAAATCATATTTGTAGATTTGTTTGTTTGGAAATGGAAGCTGTTTTTATGCTGAAAATAGCAATTTTGAGCACTTAAAAGCAGTTTTCTCAAAAACTGTCTGATAACTTCTTTCTAATTTGGCAAGAGCGTAATATGGGTCATTGGCATTGTTCCTGTCTATTTATCATATTCCTAGATTTGGTGTTTGGAAATGGTTTCCATTTTTATGCCGAAAATAGCAAATTTGAGCATGTAAAATGCAATTTTCTCAAAAACTGTCTATTACTACTATTGGATCTTATTTCTACCACTGAACTGAGCTTTCAGTACTTGCTGTGTTCTCTGGAGGTACAGTACCAGTCAAACATTTAGATACGCTTTTCCATTCTGGAAAAGTGTGTCCAAACGTTTGACTGGTTCTGTATTTGGTCATGCGTGTCCTCCTGGCTTTCTCGTCATGGCTTCCATTGACCTGTGGGACACCAAGGTAATTGTAACTCTCCTAAAAGTCTGTAATACTGCCTTCTGGTAACTTCACCCACTAGGTTTTAACTATCTTTGCCCTCTCTGCCATCATTTGGCCACACTCATCCAGTCAGAATGTTAAGCTGATGCCATTGCTGAATGACCTGGTGTGGTGGATCCTTGAATTGATGTCTCATTCACTCTTGATATAGAGCTTGATTTCATTCATGGAGGGTAGATGGCTGAAGACCACCCAACTCCTGCATCTATATCCATGTACGGTCTTTGCCATGATCTGGCTGACGGGGTTCAGGGCCTTTGCAGAACAGCAGTGGGACTTTGGTATATGTTGCAACTGGTGGTCACTTGCATGGTGACCCTGGAATTTACCTCTTGAGTTGATTTCCACAGCCATACTGAGGTTCTGGAGAAGACTATCATTATCCTGCTGACTTTGTACAGAGCCAAACACACCAGTATCCACCTGTGGGCTATTGAGTCACCACTTTTCCTGTAGTCCATCCCTGTAGTGTCCAGGCAGGCCTGTCTGGTCTGTCTGGTCTTAGAGTCCTGGTTAATTGCTGGTTAATGCTCTAGCATGGTTGATATTCCCTTTGTGCTTCCACCATGTGCCTGCTGAACTTGGTTGCTGTGATACCTTGACAGGGTGTTCCAAGTTTTTGGATGGAAGTTGGAAAGTGGTCTACGCTGTTAGAGCTGCTTCATGATCTCACACTGCTAACCAGCTGGGGTGATGTTAGCATTTGATCCATATTTGCGGCCAAATGTTCATGAAGTCCTGTTAGTTTCTTCAGCCAATAGCTGTGAATCATGTTGGGTCCAGTTCTTCATGTTTGGAATGCAGTTATAGATATCCATTCATTTTCTGCCATTTTGCCATGTCTGGGTCATGGTGGCAGTAGATCAATGAGCTCATCCCACACTTGCTTATCCTCAGCCAAGTCGTCTAACTCTTCCTGGGGGATCTCAAGGTATTCCCAAGACAACTGTAAAATATAATGGCTCCATCCTGTGCTCGATGCTGAAGAAAATTAAACATGTTTAATTTCTTCCGTCCTATGCGCGTAGCCCTCAACATACTGCTGCGTAGGGAGCAAAAACTTGACATAGAGCTGCTAAAAGTGGGCGTAGAGCTGCTGAACTCGGCGTAGACGATACGCCAAAATGAGCAGCTCTATGAATACGCCAATGTGAAAGGGGCTTTAGGCCTCCTCCCAGTTGAATGTGCCTGGAAGACCTTCCTAGGGAGATGACCAGGAAGCGTCCTCACCAGATGCTGGATCCACCTCAGCTGGCTCCTTTTGAATGGATATCCACTTTTCTAAAAATGACTAATTCTTCCGGCAGATTGCAAGGTCTGTTTTCAGGTGGACATCGATGTTATGAGATGCCACTTCTCTACATCTGCATTGTTTGGGCTCTTCCATCACATTCTGCTGACTCATATTATTCTATTGGAACCTGTTAACCTCCAGCTGCAACAGTTGCTTGCTTCTAGTGATGTTTGAGCATTAGTGCAGCAGATAATTGAAACAAACTTGCAAATGGTAATACAAGCATCAAATTTGGCACAAATACTCCTTAGACATTACTCTTTTGAAATAACCAATTAGCCACCTGAATTTTCAATAGGTAGCCAGGTAGGGGTCAATCGAAGAATTACACAGGGGTCAAAAGTAAAAGATGCTCCAATCATATTGAAAACTATATCACATTATTTGCTTGATCACACCAATTCCAAAAAGGTATAGTTTGGACTGTCTATGAATGTTATGGATTTATGGGGTAAAAACAGCAAGAATAGTGACAAAGGTCAATTTCAGTTTTTATAGAGGTAAAAAAAAAGTTGCCCCAAGTTGCAAATTATTGGTTGAGCTAATAGGATGAATAAATGGAATAGTTTTGACAGTGTTGAATGCTTGGTCTCCAAAGTAAAGGTCAAACAAGGTTGACGTCCATTGGATTCTATGACGCATGACATATGTTACACCGTAACATGATAACTCAGCATGACAAATGGTGCAAACTATTCCTTTTTAAAATGGTATTAACTTGACCAATAATTTGCATCATTTTTTTCCCCCAAAATTGGAGCAACTTTAACTTTTGACCCCCGTACAAACTGAAACCGACCTTTGTCACCATTTTTGCTGTTTTTACCCCATAACTCCATGGAATTCAGTCATAGATAGTCCAAACTATACCTTTTTGGAATCGTTATGATCAGACAAATAATGTGGTATAGTTTTCAACATGATTGGAGCTTTTTGAAAATTTGGCCCCTGTGTAATTCTTCAATTGACCCCTACCTGGCTGCCTATTGAAAATTCAGGTGTGTAATCGGTTATTTTAAAAGAGTAATGTCTAAGTATTTGTGGCAAAGACTGAGTATTTGTGCCAAATTTGATGCTTTCTAAATATTCTCTTATCTGCTGAACTACATTGAGACACCAGTTGTTTCTTAGTCATTGTGTTGATCTTCTGGTCAGCCATAGTTTCTGTAAATGGCCCGTCTTGGTCTGCTGTTATTGTAGCACTTCATCAATTCTGTGTTCTTGGATTTTGTCAATAAATGTCTTGTTGCAGTTGTCCATTCTCCATTAGGTTGATCTGCGGTGGTATGGCTTTACTGTTATCTTTTTGCTCATGTTCTGAGGTAGACTTCTGTGACCCTAAAGACTCCAACTGGTGGTTCATCTTGCACACATTTATATTTTTTAACGATTGATGCATATGAACTCTAAAAGATATTCAGGGATTTGGAAATGTTCACGTATCCACCCCCTAACATATCTAAAGAAAACTTGCTGTAGAAGTCAGGATTTAGTTGTGTTGTACTCACGGGTGCCCATTTTTATGGAATCCATTCTTTTGGCTTGAATATTGTGGCAACCAATGAAGCTGATCATTATTTTCATAGTGTTTTATAAGTGTTTTTTGTTTTTGAACAACAGAGATGTCCAAAGCTAGAGTAAAAATACATGTACATATACATATAATCCATTTATTTATTCTCACCAAAGTGGAGCCAGCCATGATATATACGCTATATACTCTCTGGGCGACCATACATCTCTCTCTGTCTGTTACAATCCCCCAATAAAACAGCTGTCCAGGATCACTTACTGTACATTCCAACAGCATACTGTATGTCTGTGACCAGCCTCTGTATGACTCCATTATCACATCTGCTGACAAGTATTTTTTGCGATACAACCGCAGTCCTTTACCTGACAACATAAATTGCTCTCTCGTTTTTGCTCTCTTCCATCAAATCCACCGGTTGCTCTTTAGTCAGAGTAAAATGTATTACATGTAGTCGATGAGAAAATATCATCAGCATCCACAGTTTGGTCAGTTCTTACCTACCATCGGAAGTAACGGTATGAGATATGAGATATGAAATAAATCTACTTGCACTTTTGGAAAAATAGATATGCAGAATAATGTACTTACCTGGTTTGGGTTCAACCATATGGCTGATCAGAAACTCTGATCCTGAACCTGCTGTTCAGGCACAAGCAGTGAGGCAGAGCCTGCTCCTCATCCAGACAATTGGCTCTGATGGTGGCAGTGCTATAATTCATGGCTAATGGCTCAGCCACAGGAGGGAGGGAGGGTGACGTATTCTCGTCTCTCTCACCGGGTCAGTCAGGCATGGGCAGGATGAAGAAAACAGGTTGTTTTATTTTCCTATATTCCTGTTTTTATTTGGCTAATACATAAATATACACTCACAGAAATATTTACCCTAACTTTTAAGATTTAAGTAATTTTATTACATGACTAATTCCCATTTACTTTTTTTTTTTTTAGATAATTTTAATACAAACCTACCAAATAAACCTTACATGATGTATATTCATTAGTGTAATAAATCCTATTTATTTGAAATGCATAATCCTCAGCTTACATAAAGTATATTGTCTGAATTGCATAATAATTATGTTACCTATACAAGATAAATGGCATAGGTAACATAATTATTATGCAATTCAAACAATATACTATATGTATTTTAAATAAATACTGTCATTATTATTGATTTAGAGTAATTCTATTTTATTCATACTAACTACATAAAGCTGAGGATTATGCATTTCAAATAAATAGGATTAATGAATATGCATCATGTAAGGTTTATTTGGTAGGTTTGTATTAAAATTATCTAAAAAAAGTAAATGGGAAGTTTTCATGTAATAAAATTACATACATCTTAAAACTTAGGGTAAATACTCGTATTTCTGTGAGTGTACAAATATAGTAAAACTACACCACTGTGATCCATTTTATTGTTGTACTACTATTAATTTTCTGATACGTCATTATTAAGCACTTATTTTTGCAGGTTGATATGCCCACCTTTCTCAGAGCTATATGATGGATGGCTCATTTAATATTAATATTATTGTACTTAGTGAAGAAGGTATTTTTTGGTGCGTAACAGAGAATTGGTAGTATAGAACAAGTTTCAGCAAGCTAATAAAGGTTACCAGGTGTCTTTTTTAACAGGAGAATTTGTAGCCAAAAATATGCTGTAAACACGGAGACGATGTTTCCTTAAAAAAAAAAATTACTAATGGCAAGCTATATTAAAATACTAACCATGGTAAGCGTATGCGAGGATGCTAACTACAAATGATGTTGACTGTGATGATGGTAAATAGTGAGTCCCTTTGACTTCTCCCTTGTTTTCACTTGGGGTCACCAGAATAGATTCAAGGTGGATCGACACATTGATTTGGCACAAGTTTTACACCGCATGCCCTTCCTTATGCAACTTCATATTACATGTAGAATGGGCAGGGGTGGCCTTGAACTGGAAACGCCAAGCTACCACCCGCTATGTTGACAGTGATGATGGTAAAGTGCTTATTTACAGAAAGCAGCGACATTCAGTGTCCCAGGGTTTTACTCATACTCTCACGAGCGCCACTAGCCTAGCTTATGGCAAGCTAAAATTGGACGCTCTCATTTTGATCAAACTACTATACAGTTTTTGTATATACTGTGTTAGTACGCGCCCGCGGGTGCTTGATATATTCCTGTGTAAAAAGTAGTTCCCAAACAATGCTGTATTTGCAATGACAGTGCGTTTTTCGGGATAACAAGAACATAAGGAATATATTTGGCACAAGAACTTGTGTATCTCGTGTGTTTTTCCGCCTACATGATCATAAGTCAGTATACTCAAACTAATCCAGCAGCATCTTCTCATGTCGGCAAATTCACTGCTGGGTCAGGCGAAAGTAGTCCTACCATCCCGAGCTATCCCACAATGCCAAAATAGCAGAGATGTCGCTCCGAGAGCAGCATGCTGAGCAGGGTGGGTTTTAATTGACAGGCGCCATATTGTTTCCAACACAGTGTGAGAGTAAGTGCAGTTTTGCACTAAAGTGTTTGTTAAACTTTAAACAATCATTAATTAAACACAGCCGCAGACCTCTGATATGTGTAAACTGCAAAAAGTTTTATTCATGTTGTTTTCATCCAGCTTTTAATATTCACCAATCAGCTTTACGAGCAGATGATGTAGCTAAGCGTGATTTGATTCACATGCGTAAATAATACATTTTTTAAAAAACTAACACATTTGCTGTTTTTTTTTTTTTTTTTTACTTAATAGTCAAATTAGGTAAATGTTTTCAAATGTGTGTTTTGTTTTGTTTTTCCTCAATATGGCCAAATATGGCCTCAAATCATCAACTATCACTACTGTGGACGTGCTAAATAATAATCATACTTGATGGTGATAGTTAGTGTCAGTTTATGTTAGCGTCATGGTTAATTTGTTAGATTTTTTTTTTTCCTGGAAATTGATGGATATTCAGGTTTGGGGTAATACAGTATTTATTTAGATGACATTGTTATTCTGAAATTGTTTGAGTAACAGTGAGCTGTAAAGAAAATGCTAACTACAGTTAGCATGTGCAGTCATGTTAGCAGTGGACACGCCGACTGCATATAAGTCACTAAGCACTGTTATCACTTTTTAAAATACAGCCTATCAGCGCACAGTTGTGCCATGTTGAAGTCACATTGTCCTTCATAAATAGCAGTTTGTCCCCACCCGGGAAAGAGTGGAACTCCAGAAAGGTTTAATCACTGATTATTCATTTTTGCGCAGATATGTATCAATGTTCCTTGAACATGTATCAAGGAACGACTGTATTGTGCCAATTAAAGTAAGTTAAATAGAATTGTTAGATTAACTGGCACAATACAGTGTACTAAATATGGCCAAATATGGCCACAAATAATTAGCTATCACCACTCTCTGCATGTAGGTGCTCTAGATGATGCTAATAGTTAGCATCAGCTTCTGTTTGTATCATGGTTAATTGGTTTGATGTAGTACACAATAAGTTTAATAACTTTTCTCTCTTGCTATTTTGCATGGAGCTCATGGAACAAAATGCAGTTTCCCACCTGAAGATTAATAAAGCATTCTGATTTTTATTTTTATTTTATTTTTTTTCTGGCCACGTGTCTCAGACACTCGAGTGAAGAGAGGGGCACTGAGCTGTCGACCGATCACCACCTAGTGGTGAGTTGAATCCGCTGGGAGGGGAGGAAGCCGGTCAGACGTGGCAGGCCCAAACGTATCATGAGGGTCTGCTGGGAATGACTGGCGGAACCCTCTGTCAGTGAGTCTTCAACTCCCACCTCTGGGAGAGCTTCTCCCAGATCCCGGGGGAGGTTGGAGACATGGAGTCTGAGTGGACCATGTTCTCCACCTCCATTGTCGATGCGGCCGCTCGTAGCTGTGGTCACAAGGTCTCTGGTGGCGGCAATCCCCGAACCCGGTGGTGGACGCCGGAAGTAAGGGATACTGTCAAGCTGAAGAAGGAGTCCTACTTGTCTTTGTTGGTAGGTGGGACCCTGGAGGCAGCTGACAGGTACCGGCAGGCCAAGCGTGCCACAGCCCATGGCCTCCCTGAGTTCGGGGAGGCCATGGAGGAGGACTATTGGTCTGCCTCGAAGAGATTCTGGCAAACCGTCCGACGCCTCAGGAGGTGGAAGCAGCTCTCCACCAGCACTGTCTATGGTGTGGGTGGGGAGCTGTTGACCCTGACTGAGGATGTTATCGAGCGGTGGAAGGAATGCTTCAAGGATCTCCTCAATCCCATCGTCACGTCTTCCGAAGAGGAAGCACAGACTGGGGACTCAGAGGCAGACTCATCCATTACCCAGGCCGAAGTCACCGAGGTGGTTAGAAAGCTGGCAGAGAGCTGAGTAGGGGGGCAAAGCTCTCGATTTACCAATCGATATACGTTCCGATCCTCACCTATGGTCATGAGATTTGGCTCATGACCGAAAGAACGAGATCACAAGTACAAGCAGCCGAGATGAGTTTCCTCCGCAGGGTGGCTGGGCGCTCCCTTAGAGATAGGGTGAGGAGCTCGGTCACTCAGGAGGAGCTCAGAGATGAGCCGCTGCTCCTCCATGTAGAAAGGAGCCAGTTGAGGTGGCTCGGGCATCTTTTCCGGATGCCCCCTGGACGCCTCGCTGGAGAGGTGTTCCGGGCACGTCCCATTGGGAGGAGGCCCTGGGGAAGACCCAGGACACGCTGGAGGGACTACGTCTCTCGGCTGGCTTGGGAACGCCTTGGGGTTCCCCTGGAGGAGCTGGGGTAGGTGTGTTTGGATTGGGAGGTCTGGGCGGCTTTGCGGAAGAAAATGGATGGATGGATGGATAGTTTAGTTTTTGTAGCAGGCATGCTTTTACCGTACTATGGTTTTATTTACTATGGTTTTTACATACATAGGCCAAAACTGTGCGATTTTTTTCTTATTTCATTTAAAAAATTTTGCCTGTATACGGCATATTATTATTATTATTGTTGTTGTTATTGTTGTTTTTGTTGTCGTTTTATGAAATATGATCATTACAACATGTTTTTATGTTGGCTAATAATGGGGACATTAATGTCAGGATGATATTACACATACACATACACTTTGTAGATCAGACCACTGTTTTTTAAAGGCTTTGTTTCCAGTGTAATTTGGTTGAGTGTGAGGCTTTGACTCAAGTTTGGGAGACACTCAGCTGATTTGGTGCTTCGAGTTCATATTATGTTAACATTTCACTGGAAGTGTGTCATGACATACTGTATTTTGTGCACTTTCCATGATATGTATTCAGAAAATTGTAGAATGAGTTCTGGTATTTATATTTGTGTATTTATATTAATATTTGCAATTTGTTTATTTTCACTTTCACTTTTGATGCTCTGTGTACTTCTTACCCTGTGTGCTGCTATACAATGCTGCTGGAACATAATAGTTATAGTAATAGTTAGATATGTAGATGCTGAGGAGGTACAATTTTGTGTGTGAATGTGAGAATTTATGATCCACACTGCATGAGAGAGAGAGAGAGAGAGAGAGAGAGAGAGAGAGAGAGAGAGAGAGAGAGAGAGAGAGAGAGAGAGCATGTATGAGGTGTCTTTTCAGATGCTGCCACCATGTGGTCGTTTCTTTCAAAATAAATTCTCTACCAGAAAATAAAAGTTTTTGCTCAGTGGTTACAAACTTTGAAACATGCATGAAGGGCTCTTTCAAAGCAGACCAGTGAGGTAGGCTTAAAAACAAACAGACATACAGGCCTACAGTTTCTATGTAGCCAATTTCTATTTGAGCCCATGTTACCTTGGACTGAAACAAGTTTCATTTTTTTGTAACACTAGGTGTCATCCTGCTGCAGCATGATCAAAATGAACAAGTTTCTTTTTATAGATTCCCATGTCCCATTTCTATTTCCAGCTGTCCGCTGACCAAATAGGCTGCACTTTTGCCAGTTGCACAGATGAACAATACAATAATTAAATTTAATTTGCCCTCTGCTCCCAATCAGCATTTTCCTTCAAACATACATTGCAATTTTTTTTTAGTGTGCATGTAATAGAAGTACAACAAAAACCTCGATGAGTGGGCAGTTACTTCAACCCAGCCACTTTGTGTAAACAATAACTAAAAATCAATAAAGCCTATCATCATCACCACCCGCAACTTAAAAGTGTACATAACAAGAACAAACTGATTAAAATATGGTGAACTTTTATGCACCAAAACAATTAAAAAGGCAACTTTGCTTAGGCTATGTAATGTTCCATAGGTGTGACTGCCACCTGGTGGACGTGATGCCCACCTCCATGTGAGCTAACATCTTAATCTATCAATTGCAGGGGGAAGTAATGAAGCCCAGCTCATTATGTCACAAAGTTCAGAATGAAATACACAGCAGAACAGGTTTGGAACCTGAAAGAATTGTGGACAAACCAGCAGTGCAGACTATGTTATTAATATTGCTTGAAGCTGCTGAAGGCGTGTTTACTTTAATAATGTTGGTAAACAGCACCATTAAAAAGCCTATAATTATACAGAAAAGTTGTGGTTGGTGTTTCATTGGGAGTCAGCTGGCCTGAGACAGGAATTATTTAAGTCTTTGTATCAGCCTTTAAGCTTTTCACAATTTTTTCCAACCTCTCGTGGCTTTATTGTGGTTTGGCCTGGTCAGGATTCTGTCGTTGGACCATATAGTGCTGATCGAATAGATGCATTTAGATGTGCAAAGGAAGACTGTATCAGAGTGGAAACGGGTGGGTTGGAATCACATTTATTTAGCTGTTTGGTTTTGTATTACTTTGTACACAAAAACATTCAGGATAGATTTCACACTGAGTCACACAGTAGATTTAATTTGCATAAATATGCATAATAATCATTAGAAGTGGTGATCACAACCATATATAAGTTTAATTTTGTTTTTTGTTTTTAATTAAAAGAAGACTCTGAAGTAATTGTGACTCCACGGCTGAAATAATGAACTGGAACTCAACCAGTGATTGCTGAAGATACTTAAACTGGAAATGCAGATGGTAGAAGACATAACTCCACCAAGGCCCCAGAGTAACTTTTAAGTTAAGGCCCAAACCAAACTCCAATCCTCCTTAGTCCACTCTATTGAACCACCCCTTTCCAAAATATATACGGTAGTTCTCAGGCTCCAGCACCCCCCAGCACCCCCCGTGACCCTTAAATGGAAAACGGTTATAGAAAGTGGATGAATAGATGATCCAGATTGCTGTCCTTTGATCATGATTATTGTCTTTTTATTCTGATTGCTCAGTTTTCAAATTCCCTACTGTAGGGTACATTTTGTTGGACATAGTAAGATTTTCACTTTGTACATGTTTTGTGACCTTTTGACCCCTGGATATCTTATTTGCATATGATTTTGCATAATTAACATGCAAAATTATAGAGGGTTTAAATACAAACATTTTAAGATATATTATGTTGTTCTCTGATTGACATATCTAGAGATATAGGAATTTATGTTTCCCCTACCCCGAAAGTAAATTACAGTACCAGGTGAGTGGGGGAAGTGGGCGTGGCTTATGACATCATTTTCTCGGTTACTGGCGGGGTAGCAAACAAAAGTCTGCACAGACATTTTTGATATGTCCCATGGTGTAGTTCAAAGACATGAAGACAAATTAAGGAGACTGTTACTGTATTTTGATCCTGAATAGGGATGGGTATCGAAAACTGGTTCCTGTTAAGAATTGATAAGAAATGTTTCAATCCACCGACATCAACAGCCTTTTTACTTAATGATTCCCTGATCAGTTCTTCAGTTCACATTACGCCAGAGTGGCTGTTATTTTTGAGGGTGTGTCTCGGGAAAATGATCATTTCTCTAAGTTGACCCGCTGTTTCTGAGAAGCTGCGAAGCAAAGCAATGGGTTGCAGTGCAAGCTGCAAAGCAGTCTCAGAGGCAGCAGGTCTGCAATTTCTTCATGAACCCCCTTCATGAGTCACCTTTGTGCTGATTAAAGTCACTCTTGTCTTGTTGCAGGCAAGAAAAGAGAATCATCCTACGTTCCACACCAGAGTTTTTATTCGTTCCTTATTAAATTTTTGTGGTGCAGCTCACGTGATGATTCTCTGGTGTGAGCTGGACCCACTTTGACGGTTCTTAAACTGAAGTTACTGTCCCTCATGTAAAGGAAATAATAATAATAATAATAATATCCTGTTCTGTGGGACGGCACAGCTCCAAATGCTGTGCCGGTCTCTGCCAAGTAAAGTCGGAAAGATAGATTTAGATCAGAATTAATAACTTCAAAGCGAATCGCCATTTAAATCAAATGACACTTCTTTCCAAACATTGTAATACAGACAACAGACTACAATCTACCAAAACCTACCTACGTTTCAAAAAAGTTGGGACGGGGCAACAAAAGAGTGGGAAAGTTGATGAATGCTCAAACAACACCTGTTTGGAAACAGGTGAGTGTCATGATTGGGTATAAAAGGAGCATCCCCAAAAGGCTCAGCCATTCACAAGCAGAGATGGGGTGAGGATCACCACTTTGTGAACAACTGTGTGAACAAAATAGTCCAACAGTTTAAGAACAATGTTTCTCAATGTTCATCTTAGGGATTCCATCATCTACAGTCCATAATATAATCAGAAGATTCAGAGAATCTGGAGAACTTTCTACACGTAAGCGACAAGGCCGAAAACTAACATTGAATGTCCGTGACCTTCGATCCCTCAGGTAGCACTGCATTAAAAACCAACATCATTGTATAAAGGATCTTACCACGTGGGCTCAGGAACACTTCAGAAAACCATTGTCAGTTAACACAGTTCGTCATTACAAGTGCAAGTTAAAACTCTACCATGCAAAGTGAAAGTCATACATCAACAACATCCAGAAACACCGCCACCTTCTCTGGGCCTGAGCTCATTTGAAATGGACAGACGCAAAGTGGAAAAGTGTGCTGTGGTCTGATGAGTCCACATTTCAAATTGTTTTTGGAAATCATGGACGTTGTGTCCTCCGGACAAAAGAGGAAAAAGACCATCCAGATTGTTACCAGCACAAAGTTCAAAAGCCGGCATCTGTGATGGTAGGGGGGTGTGTTAGTGCCCATGGCATGGGCAACTTACATATCTGTGATGGCACCATCAATGCTGAAAGGTACATCCAGGTTTTGGAGCAACACATGCTGCCATCCAAGCAACGTCTTTTTCAGGGATGTCCCTGCTTATTTAAACAAGACAGCCAAGCCACATTCTACACGTGTTACAACAGTGTGGCTTCATAGTAAAAGAGTGTGGGTACTAGTCTGGCCTGCCTGCAGTCCAGACCTGTCACCCATTGAAAATGTGTGGCGCATTATGAAGCAAAAATACGACAACAGAGACCCCGGACTGTTGAACAACTGAAGTCATACATCAAGCAAGAATGGGAAAGAATTCCACCTACGAAGCTTCAACAATTAGTGTCCTCAGTTCCCAAACACTTATTGAGTGTTGTTAGAAGGAAAGGTGATGTAACACAGTGGTAAACATACCACTGTCCCAGCTTTTCTGAAATGTGTTGCAGGCATCCATTTCAAAATGAGCAAATATTTGCACAAAAACAATAAAGTTTATCAGTTTGAACATTAAATATCTTGTCTTTGTGGTGTATTTAATTGAATATAGGTTGAAGAGGATTTGCAAATCATTGTATTCTGTTTTTATTTACATTTTACACAACGTCCCAACTTCATTGGAATTGGGGTTGTACTTTTGACAAAAACTACAGATTTATTTCCAGAGATCTAGGATCGAGTGACCATGTGCAGATTTTATTTATTTTTATTTATGTCCAAAGGTCAAGGATCCAATTTCATATTTATTTACTTTAAGACTCAATAAAATGTTGCTGACACAGAAAACTTGTAAAGCCTATTTTAGTACACAGAATATTCACAGGAGGTATTTATAAGCAAATTGATAAAGATTTGGATTGATAAGCGGAATTAATAATGACACTGATATTGATAAAATTTTATCAATACCCATACCTAATCCTTATTGCTCACCTTTGAGTCTGATTGCTGTATTCTGATTGCTCAGGTTTCACCTTACTGTTTTTCATCCTGATGGCTTACCATTGATCCTGGTTCCTTATCTTTGATGCTGATTGCTCACCTTTTATTCTTATTGCTGTTCATTGCTCCTGATTTGGCCACCCATATGTAAACCTCACACTAACTGTCTATATCCTTCAAAAAAACCCCACATATATCTGCATTGTCCCTGTCCACCCAGCTGTGCGTGGACGCCGCCTTTGATGGACTGACGTCTCATCCAGGAGAGGTCACCGACTTCGTGCTAGTACACAGTAAAATCACCAGTGTTAAATTAACACTGCCAGTGAACATATGTACACTGGCAGTGTTAATTTAACACTGTCAGTGTTAGTTTTACACTGATGATTTTACTGTGTACATTATCTGGGGATAAATGCAAACCAATGGGTTTGAAGGTGTAAATAGCACTTCCTACTGCTAACATTCAATCAGATGTGGGTAACTGATACACATAAACAATAATGTTGGATGACAGTTAGGTTTGAATTGCACATATTAGCTCCTCTGTGTCTAAATTAAAATTTGATGACAATACATGACATGAGGATTGTGTGACCTGAAAACCTACAGAAGTGCTCAAATTGAAATTAAATATCTATTTTACTTGGATGCTCTTCAGAACAGAAGGTTCCTGGTTCAAGACCACCTGTGCTCATTCTGCATGTAATGTGTTGTGTCAGGAAGGGCATCTGGGGACAAACTTGTGTGAATACAACATGCAGATCCATATCAGATCTGTTATGGTGACCCTGAGCAAAAAGGGACAGGTCAAAAGACCTTTTTTTGATTTGTGTTAGAGGCAGTTCTGGTGTCATTTACATGAGACAGTGGAAAGCTTTATTATATACAACCCCAGTTCCAATGAAGTTGGAACGTTGTGTGAAATGTAAATAAAAACAGAATACAATGATTTGCAAATCCTCTTCAACCTATATTCAACTGAATACACCACAAACACAAGATACGTATTTAATGTTCAAACTGATAAACTTTAAACTGTTGACCATTGTGTTACATCACCTTTCCTTCTAACAACACTCAATAAGCATTTGGGAACTGAGGACACTAATTTTTGAAGCTTTGTAGGTGGAATTCTTTTCCATTCTTGCTTGATGTACGACTTCAGTTGTTCAACAGTCCGAGTCAACAAAGACTTGTGAGCAGGATTTTAATGAGTCTTTCATTGGATTCAAGTGTGTTGGAACAGGGAGACATAAAGGTGCCCTGACACGAGCATGTTTTTGATTCATGCAATAGCACTACCTGTGGCGTGCTGTGCTGTGCTGGAAAGTAAACCTATCTTTAACGGGTGCAGACAAGATGCCACAGGGGCGCCGGTGCGTGTTATTGCGCACAGAGAATTTTGAAATGTTCAAAAAATCTTTCACGCACAAATGTCGTGCTATGTGGCGTGATCTAATCTCCAACATGACATTGCAGCTCGTCAAGTGGAGTAAAGAAGTGAACAGAGTGAGTGGTGACGTCAGCGGATCGCATCAGAGCGCAGCTCGTCTGAAGGATTATAACAAGAAGTTAAATCTGTTATAAACATACTTTAACAGCTGCACACAAGAAGGAAAAAACACCCAAATGTTTAATCAAGCCATGATAATGTAAACAAGTCAAACAATGACCTGTTTAGACGGCTGGAAATGCTTTCTGCAGCATGTTAGGCGCGCACCAACGGCTCCGGCTGCAGCCTCCTCTGTGATTCAGGAAGTGATTACAGCCGTTTTCAATGGCCAATTCGCAGAAAAAAAGATTAATCCACCATGAAATAATTATTTTATATATGCAGTGTCCAGCGCAGAGCACGTGGCTGCCAGTAGAAGAAAGCAATTACTGTGCTCAGTTCCCAAATGCTTATCGAGTGTTGTTAGAAAGAAAGGTGATGTAACACAGTGGTAAACATCCAACGCCCCAACTTTTTTGAAATGTGTTGCAGGCATCCATTTCAAAATGAGCAAATATTTGCACAAAAACAATAAAGTTTATCAGTCTGAACATTAAATATCTTGTCTTTGTGGTGTATTCAGTTGAATATAGGTTGAAGAGGATTTGCAAATCATTGTATTCTGTTTTTATTTACATTTTACACAAAGTCCCAACTTCTTTGGAATTGGGGTTGTACATTGTGGACTCACACGCCATTCCAGCAGGGGGTGATAAATCATCTATATATTAAAAGCGTGAGTGCGTGATTTTATTTTGTAAGTTCAATGTAAGTACAATATAATTGAAAATACATTAATAAAAAAATATATGGATGACACAAGAAAGTGAAAACACTTATTTCCATTGTGGTCTATTTAAAAATCAAATGATAAAATAGAAGTAATAATAAAATAATAATAATAATAATAATAAAAATAATAATAATGATAATAATGTGTATATCATAACAAGAACCTAAATAATATATAAATACATTAACATTAAAAATTATGTAATTAACAGGAAATAAATGGGTTGACTTCTAAAAACTGTTGAGGTTGAAGGTTTGAAAAATATTCTGGACTCACATGTCATTCCAACTCATTATAGAAACTTTGCATAATTAATTACCACCCTTGAAAAATGTCAGCTACCTATTTTATAAACACTACCCGATCTAGAGCCCGTGGATCCTCACGGGCAGCATACTAATTACACTTAATGTGCATTAATCTTTGATGTACAGTCAGAAGCTCAGTTTGGTTTCTTAAATGTGAAATTTCTGTAAGAGCTCTTTCACGTTTGATTGCAATGTTGTGATATTTGCCCTTTGTACGTGCATACTCAGAAACAATTTCAAGCCATAAAACACAAACTTCTTTATCAAGAGTTCCTTCAGTGTTCTATTACATGAGAATAAGCTGTTTTGGCAACAGTTGATATTTGATGAGCACTTGGTGCTTGTTGTTTATTTAATGGCAGTAAATGTGATGTTGCGATAATATGGATCTAATTATCAGCGTGTGTAACAATGACCTTATGTAGACAAGTTGCTTCTTAACTATTGTCAATAGCTTCAAGTGTCTGTGCTGAAATGTTGGGGAATTCTTCTCCCTTGCGTACCCCACTGACCTAGATTTCAGTTGTTTTCTGTTTGAGACAATGGGACAAACTGAACACTGAGTGTTGTTCCACATGACTGTTGTTAAAATTGTCATTGTGCTGTTACTGTCGTTCCATGTTGTGAGTTGTACACTTTCTTGATGTAACCCACTCAAACAGCAAACTAGTGACAATACACACACAATAAATATCTTCTAAGCAGTTTAGCACATTGTTGTACATGCACACAAATTTCTGTTACTTCATTCACTGTAATTTCAATAGATAATAGATATATAAAATTATATAGATATATATATAGAGATATATATAGAGATATATATAGATATATATATATATATATATATATATATATATATATATATATATATATATATATATATAGAGAGAGAGAGAGAGAGAGAGAGAGAGAGAGAGAGAGAGAGAGAGAGAGAGAGAGAGAGAGAGAGAGAGAGAGAGAGGAATCCCTTATAATGTTGTGTGGGCCGCTGAAGAGGAGGTACTGCTGGCCCACCACCACAACATGGCGCCCTGCTTGAAGTGCGGGCTTCAAGCACGAGAGGGCGTCGGAGCGACCAGGAGTGACAGCTGTCACACATCATCCATACCAGCTGTCACTCATCCACTACTCATCACCACCACCATAAAGGCCGGACTGCAACTCCACCTCCCCGCCGAGAAATCAGCTACCATTCAGGTAATCTTCTCTGCTGTGATTATTGTTGTCCAAGACATTGTTCTGTGTGCAGCCGTGTTCCTGCGGGCTCTGTCGGAGGCTGGATTGGCAGACAGTGAGAGGACGACGTTCTTCGCCTCTCACTCCATCCAGGAAAGAGACCAACAGGAGCTGCACGGGTGAAATTGTTGCTGGAGGTGGAGGTTCTCCCTCCTAATTGTATACAGACTGTGGGATTACTGAGTGTGCGAACTCACACTCATCAGGACTGTCTCTGTCCTCTGCCAGCAGTACCGGGTCTGACTGCTGAAGACAGCGGCCACCTGGGGCGCAGGGCTTGGCGGCTCCGGTGTTCTTTAGCTCCGTTGGTGGTGGAAGCTGTGTGGGATCTGACTCTTCTCTCGCCAGGCGTCTTCTATCGTCAAGCCTGCCCACACGTCACCTGGTGTATGATTGACAGTCACCATATTGTTATTGTCTGTACGTCGTTGTGCGATTCACAACATTAAATTGTTACTGTTTGGCTTATCCATTGTCCGTTCATTAACGCCCCCTGTTGTGGGTCCGTGTCACGACACTTTCACAACAGATAACCAGTAATGTATGTTTTAACATTCTTGCTGTCTGACTGTAATTTTGTTGTGAAGACTCCAAAAAATGTTTTTTATATACAGTGCATCCAGAGAGAATTTGCAGCACTTCACTTTTTCCACATTGTGTTATATTACAGTCTTATTCCAAACTGGATAAAATTCATTTTTCATTCAAAATTCTACTTACAACACCCCATAATGATAATATGAAAAAAGTTTGTTTTTTGTTTGTTTTTTGCTAATTTATTAAAAATAAAAAACTAAGAATCACATGTACTTAAGTATTCACACCGTTTGCTCAATACCTGTTGATGCACCTTGGGCAGCAATTACAGCCTCAGGTTTTCTTGAATATGATGCCACAAGCTTGGTGCACCTATCTTTGGACAGTTTTGCCCATTCCTCTTTGCAGCACCTCTCAAGCTCCATCAGGTTGGATGGGGAGCGTTGGTGCACAACCATTTTCAGATCTCTCCAGAGATGTTCAATCAGATTTAGGTCTGGGTTCTGGCTGGGCTACTCAATAACATTCACAGAGTTCTCCTGAAGCCACTCCTTTGATATCTTGGCTGTGTGTTTAGGGTCATTGTCCTACTGAAAGATGAACCGTCACCCCAGTTTGAGGTCAAGTGCGCTCTGGAGCAGGTTTTCATCCAGGATGTATCTGTACATTGCTGCATTCATCTTTCCCTCAATCCTGACGAGTCTCCCAGTTCCTGCCATTGAAAAACATCCCCACAGCATGATGCTGCCACCATCATGCTTCACTGTAGGGATGGTGCCTGGTTTCCACCAAACACGACAACTGGCATTCAAATTCAAGTTCAGACTTGATTAAATGGTATAGCGCCAACTCAGGATGTGGTCGCCTCAAGGAGCTTCACACAACACACAAAATAAAGAGCAACATGAATCAAAAGATGAAAAAAACCACAATGAAAGATTAAAAACATAAAAGATAAAAAGAATAAAAGAAAACATGCAATCATATAAAACACTAACAATAAAACAGGGTAAAAAAAGTTGTTGGGAAAGGGCCATTCATGCCAAAGAGTTCAATCTTGGTCTCAGCAGACCAAAGAATTTTGTTTATCTTGGTCTGAGAGTCCTTCAGGTGCCTTTTGGTAAAATCCAGGTGGGCTGCCATGTGCCTTTTACTAAGGAGTGGCTTCCGTCTGGACACTCTACCATACAGGCCTGATTGGTGGATTGTTGCAGAGATGGTTGTCCGTCTGGATGCTTCTTCTCTCTCCAGAAAGGAATGCTGGAGCTCTGACAGAGTGACCATCAGGTTTTTGGTCACCTCCCTGACTAAGCCCCCCCCCCGTGTGTGCATGGGTTCTCTCCGGGTGCTCCGGTTTCCTCCCACATCCAAAGACATGCGGGTTAGGTGGACTGGAATCTTTAGATTGCCCGTAGGTATGCGAGTGGGTGTGAATGTGTTTGTCTGTGGCCCTGCGACAGACTGGCATCCTGTCCTGGGTGTACCCTGCCTCGCGCTCTATGACTGCTGGGATAGGCTCCAGCCCCCCGCGACCCTTGATTGCACTAAGCGGTTGAAGATGAGTGAGTGAGTGAGTGAGTGAGTGGTCTGAGAGTCCTTCAGGTGCCTTTGGGCAAACTCCAGATGGGCTGCCATGTGCCTTTTACTAAGGAATGGCTTCCATCTGCCCACTGTACCATACAGGCCTGATTGGTGGATTACTGCAGAGATGGTTGTCCTTCTGGAAGGTTCTTCTCTGTCCACATGTTGGAGCTCTGACAGAGTGACCATTGGGTTCTTGGTCACCTACTTGACTAAGGCCCTTCGCCCCCGATCGCTCAGTTTAGACGGGTGGCCAGCTCTAGGAAGAGTCCTGGTGGATCTGAACTTCCATTTATGGATGATGGAGGCCACTGTGCTCACTGGGACCTTCAAAGCAGCAGAAATGTTTCTGTACCCTTCTCCAGATTTGTGCCTCAAGACAATCCTGTCTCAGAGGTCTACAGACAATTCCTTTGACTTCATGCTTGGTTTGTTCTCTGACAGTTGACACTCCCACAGTTGACAGTGTCAACTGTGGGACCTTATATGTAGACAGGTGTGTGCCTTTCCACATCATGTCCAATCAACTGAGTTTACACCAAATGGACTCTAAGCTGTAGAAACATCTCAAGGATGATCAGTGGAAACAGGATGCACCTGAGCTCAATTTTGAGCTTCATGGCAAAGGCTGTGAATACTTACATGCATGCGATTTATTTGCTTGTTTTTGTTCTTTTAAACAAATTTGCAAAAATCTAAAAAAAAAAAAAAAAAAAAAAATCTTTTTCCACATTGTCATTATGAGTTATTGTGAGTCGCATTTTGAGGGGGAAATAACGAATAAGGCTGTAACTGACTGGTTATTGTAGCTCGTCACATTCAGCAAACTTTAAAGATTTGGTAATATTATTATCACTGTGTGCCATCAAAAATGCCATTAAAGCATTAGTCCTAAAATAACTCACTGAAATAACTTACAAAATAAAATATTTTCAGGACTAAAATGATTCATTTCAGGGCTTGTCACTTTTAATGAAAAGGAGTGCTGCTACCTCCACTTGTCCAAGAGAGAGTGAAGGAGCATGTAAATCTTGACTGCACACACTGTGTAGACGTATTACAGACCTGCTGAGTGGACACATTGGATATGGACTTCCATGACTTGTGCTTCTACACAAGCTCTTTCCAGACTAAATTTAGTTCAATAGTCATCGATAGTCAGAATTGTGAGGCTTCGAGGATATTTACCATAAAACCATCACCATAATGAACTGTAAAAAGCAGATTAAAAGCAGTTTTGCACACTTGTTTGTGGTCCACTCTTTCACTGGACTTACAGTCAGTACTGAGGAATCCTTTTACCCACCCGTGCACATAACCAGTGCTCACAGTGCTTGTGTATGCTAAAAACAAATGATGTGCACCAGAAAACGCATGGGAAGACAATGAAGAGAGACTGTCGGAAAAGTGTTTCCATTTGTGTTTTCTGCTGCATGTAATTTATTTTTATGAACACGAGCACAGTTATGTGCATGTCTGCTTATGCCCCAGTTTTTTAAGCTTGCTTAATTTTGTTGATTTAATGTCTTTTTAATTGTGTTTTGTAAATGCCTTTGGTTTTTAACTGTGAAACTGACAGATGTTCTTGAATTGTGCTATAAGATCTTTAAAGCTACATTATGTAGGATTTAGTGTGAACCTGGGAGGAGAAGGAGTAACAGGAAGACAGGGGACAGGAAGGAGAGGAACAGTAGTAGCCAGTAAGACCGTAGCAAGCATTATTTATGGAATTTATATTTACATTTTGCAAATTGGTTTTTGCTTTTGATACTCTAAATGGCTTTTCCATCTGCATCAGACACTCAAAGCGCTTTACAATAATGCCTCACATTCACCCAGATGTGAGGGTGCTGCCATACAAGGTACTCAATACACACTGGGAGCAACTAGGGGATTAAGGACCTTGCCCAAGGGCCCTTAGTGATTTTCCTGTCAGGCTGGGATTTGAACCAAGGCTCCTCTGGTCTCAAGCCCAACGCTTAACCACAAGACCATCACCTCCCCTGTGACCATCTCTAGACCATCACTCTGTGTGCTTCTTACCCTGTGTGCTGTTATACAATGCTGCTGGAAACTGAGGGAGTCTTCCCAAGGGATTAATAAAGTTCTACCTAATCTAATCTCTAATCTAATCCAGTGGTGAGGCTTCAGATTGCACTATGCCATTGCTGATCATGATGTTATTTCTCTTCATGGTTTTGATTCTTTAACAACTGGGATTCATGCATCATTTGTGATAAGCAATATGTATGATGCCTTGTTTCACAAAAATGACGGTTCTCAGATTTGTTTGCCTGCACTAACAAGCAGTCGACAATGTAAAGGGAACCAACCACTGTCTGTTAAAACGTGAAACTACGACTAGAAAAAACTTGATATGATGGAACGTTGTCAGCTGTGGAGAAACAAAGGAGCAGGCTGGTGAAATAGAGGCAGAGCATAAGGCAAATTAATCAAAGGACATCAAAGGAAAAAGGATGGAGGGAGGAGACGAATGAAACAGTGCCGCCTGTTTGTTCCATGCCGCTCTCAGTTCTCAAGGCCAATGTGCCACACGGGTGCACAGAGGGGGTCGGGGGCACATAGCAGAGAAACACACACAAATCTCTGAAAACAAGACAAACTTTTTAAAAGTAAGAAATGAAACTTTTGTAGCTTGTCTACATTTACCGCAAACCTATCAGTTCTAATTTCTCAGTTTTCCTTCACATTTTAACTGTTTGAATTTCCAAGTTTGACTAAATTCCAAATTTTTGCAGCTGATTCACACACTCAAAAAAATGAGATTTACACCCAATATTTTGTAGTAGTTTTTTGTCAGTTTATCATACACACGTAGAATTGTCAGATTTGTTTTTTGTACATAAACTATTTAGTTAAGTTTAGATTTTTAAAAAAATGGATTTGGTGTAGCATCCAAAACTAGACCTCAGTTTCTACTCATGAATGTATTTAGTTAATTAAATTAAATCAGATCTTAGGATTTACATTTGGAAATCATGATTAAAACAGCAGGTTCAAATATGCTGCAAGTTGTATTTTCTGTCATATTTTATAGCTTTACTTTTTGTGCTGAAATAATTAAAGGTGGCAGGGTGATCATCACATCAGATGATTTGCCTGAAACATAGAAATTCCGAAAAGGTTGAGACTGTCTGTGACTGAATTCTATGGAGTTATGGGGTAATCAATTTCAGTTTGTACACTGGTCAGAAGTTGAAGTTGCTCCAGTTTTGGAAAACGTGATTCAAATTATGGTTGAAACAGGGTTAGGACTGGTCAGTGGTAATGCTTTATTTATTTACATTAAAATGTAAGTTATCAAAACAGCCTAAGTTATATATTTTTCCACAACGAAAGTCCAAATTTGCTTAAGAAATCAATTGAGAAAATATGTGAATTGTAAGGGGAGTCATAAATGTCAACATGTCATGCTAAGACTGCATTTTTGTTACTTTGTATAGAGAAAAATGTATTGATATCAAAATAAATACACTCACAGAAATATTTAACCCTAACGTTTAAGATTTATGTAATTTTATTACATGACAAATTCCCATTTACTTTTTTAGATAATTTTAATACAAACCTACCAAATAAACCTTACATGATGCATATTCAATACTGTAATAAATCCTATTCATTTGAAATGCATAATCCTCAGCTTTATGTATTTAGCATTAATAAAATATAATTACTCGACATCAAATCAATTTTGTTTATATAGCGCCAAATCACAACAAACAGTTGCCCCAAGGTGCTTTATATTGTAAGGCAAAAGCCATACAATAATTACAGAAAAACCCCAACGGTCAAAACGACCCCCTGTGAGCAAGCACTTGGTGACAGTGGGAAGGAAAAACTCCCTTTTAACAGGAAGAAACCTTCAGCAGAACCAGGCTCAGGGAGGGGCAGTCTTCTGCTGGGACTGGTTGGGGCTGAGAGGAGAGAATCAGGAAAAAGACATGCTGTGGAGGGGAGCAGAGATCAATCACTAATGATTAAATGCAGAGTGGTGCATACAGAGCAAAAAGAGAAAGAAACACTCAGTGCATCATGGGAACCCCCCAGCAGTCTAAGTCTATAGCAGCATAACTAAGGGATGGTTCAGGGTCACCTGATCCAGCCCTAACTATAAGCTTTAGCAAAAAGGAAAGTTTTAAGCCTAATCTTAAAAGTAGAGATGGTGTCTGTCTCCCTGACCCGAATTGGGAGCTGGTTCCACAGGAGAGGAGCCTGAAAGCTGAAGGCTCTGCCTCCCATTCTACTCTTAAAAACCCTAGGAACTACAAGTAAGCCTGCAGTCTGAGAGCGAAGCGCTCTATTGGGGTGATATGGTACTATGAGGTCCCTAAGATAAGATGGGACCTGATTATTCAAAACCTTATAAGTAAGAAGAAGAATTTTAAATTCTATTCTAGAATTAACAGGAAGCCAATGAAGAGAGGCCAATATGAGTGAAATATGCTCTCTCCTAGTCCCCGTCAGTACTCTAGCTGCAGCATTTTGAATTAACTGAAGGCTTTTCAGGGAACTTTTAGGACAACCTGATAATGAATTACAATAGTCCAGCCTAGAGGAAATAAATGCATGAATTAGTTTTTCAGCATCACTCTGAGACAAGACCTTTCTAATTTTAGAGATATTGCGCAAATGCAAAAAAGCAGTCCTACATATTTGCTTAATATGCGCATTGAAGGACATATGCTGATCAAAAATGACTCCAAGATTTCTCACAGTACTACTAGAGGTCAGGGTAATGCCATCCAGAGTAAGGATCTGGTTAGACACCATGTTTCTAAGACTTGTGGGGCCAAGTACAATAACTTCAGTTTTATCTGAGTTTAAAAGCAGAAAATTAGAGGTCATCCATGTCTTTATGTCTGTAAGACATTCCTGCAGTTTAACTAATTGGTGTGTGTCCTCTGGCTTCATGGATAGATAAAGCTGGGTATCATCTGCGTAACAATGAAAATTTAAGCAATGCTTTCTAATAATACTGCCTAAGGGAAGTATGTATAAAGTGAATAAAATTGGTCCTAGCACAGAACCTTGTGGAACTCCATAATTAACCTTAGTCTGTGAAGAAGACTCCCCATTTACATTAACAAATTGTAATCTATTAGATAAATGATTCAAACCACCGCAGCGCAGTGCCTTTAATACCTATGGCATGCTCTAATCTCTGTAATAAAATTTTATGGTCAACAGTATCAAAAGCAGCACTGAGGTCTAACAGGACAAGCACAGAGATGAGTCCACTGTCTGAGGCCATAAGAAGATCATTTGTAACCTTCACTAATGCCGTTTCTGTACTATGATGAATTCTAAAACCTGACTGAAACTCTTCAAATAGACCATTCCTCTGCAGATGATCAGTTAGCTGTTTTACAACTACGCTTTCAAGAATTTTTGAGAGAAAAGGAAAGTTGGAGATTGGCCTATAATTAGCTAAGATAGCTGGGTCAAGTGATGGCTTTTTAAGTAATGGTTTAATTACTGCCACCTTAAAAGCCTGTGGTACATAGCCAACTAATAAAGATAGACTGATCATAATTAAGATGGAAGCATTAATTAATGGTAGGGCTTCCTTGAGCAGCCTGGTGGGAATGGGGTCTAATAGACATGTTGATGGTTTGGAGGAAGTAACTAATGAAAATAACTCAGACAGAACAATCGGAGAGAAAGAGTCTAACCAAATACCAGCATTACTGAAGGCAGCCAAAGATAACGATATGTCTTTGGGATGGTTATGAGTAATTTTTTCCTCTAATAGTTAAAATTTTATTAGCAAAGAAAGTCATGAAGTCATTACTAGTTAAAGTTAAAGGAATACTCGGCTCAATAGAGCTCTGACTCTGTCAGCCTGGCTACAGTGCTGAAAAGAAACCTGGGGTTGTTCTTATTTTCTTCAATTAGTGATGAGTAGTAAGATGTCCTAGCTTTACGGAGGGCTTTTTTATAGAGCAACAGACTCTTTTTCCAAGTGAAGATCTTCTAAATTAGTGAGACGCCATTTCCTCTCCAACTTACGGGTTATCTGCTTTAAGCTGTGAGTTTGTGAGTTATACCACGGAGTCAGGCACTTCTGATTTAAGGCTCTCTTTTTTAGAGGAGCTACAGCATCCAAAGTTGTGCTCAATGAGGATGTAAAACTATTGACGAGATAATCTATCTCACTCAGAGTTTAGGTAGCTACTCTGCACTGTGTTGGTATATGGCATTGGAGAACATAAAGAAGGAATCATATCCTTAAACCTAGTTACAGCGCTTTCCGAAAGACTTCTACTGTAATGAAACTTATTCCCCACTGCTGGGTAGTCCATTAAAGTAAAGGTAAATGTTATTAAGAAATGATCAGACAGAAGGGGGTTTTCAGGGAATACTGTTAAGTCTTCAATTTCCATACCATAAGTCAGAACAAGATCTAAAGTATGGTTAAAGTGGTGGGTGGACTCATTTACATTTTGAGCAAAGCCAATTGAGTCTAATAATAGATTAAATGCAGTGTTGAGGCTGTCATTCTCAGCATCTATGTAGATGTTAAAATCGCCCACTATAATTATCTTATCTGAGCTAAGCACTAAGTCAGACAAAAGGTCTGAAAATTCACAGAGAAACTCACAGTAACGACCAGGTGGACGATAGATAACAAATAAAACTGGTTTTTGGGACTTCCAATTTGGATGGACAAGACTAAGAGTCAAGCTTTCAAATGAATTAAGCTCTGTCTGGGTTTTTGATTAATTAATAGCTGGAGTGGAAGATTGCTGCTAATCCTCCCCCTCGGCCTGTGCTACGAGCATTCTGACAGTTAGTGTGACTCGGGGGTGTTGACTCATTTAAACTAACATATTCATCCTGCTGTAACCAGGTTTCTGTTAGGCAGAATAAATCAATATGTTGATCAATTATATATCATTACTACAGGGACTTAAAAGAGACCTAAGGTTTAATAAACCACATTTAGCTGTTTAGTCTGTGGTGCAGTTGAAGGTGCTATATTATTTTTTTTCTTTTTGAATTTTTATGCATAAATAGATTTTTACTGGTTGTTGGTGGTCTGGGAGCAGGCACCGTCTCTACGGGGATGGGGTATTGGGTGGATGGCAGGGGGAGAGAAGCTGCAGAGAGGTGTGTAAGACTACAACTCTGCTTCCTGATCCCAACCCTGGATAGTCACGGTTTGGAGGGTTTAATAAAATTGGCCAGATTTCTAGAAATGAGAGCTGCTCCATCCAAAGTGGGATGGATGCCGTCTCTCCTAACAAGACCAGGTTTTCCCCAGAAGCCTTGCCAATTATCTATGAAGCCCACATTTTTTGGACACCACTCAGACAGCCAGCAATTCAGGGAGAACATGCGACTAAACATGTCACTCTCGGTCCGTTTGGGGAGGGACCCAGAGAAACTACAGAGTCCGCCTTTTTTTTTTGCAAAGTTACACACCGATTCAGTGTTAATTTTAGTGACCTCCGATTGGCGTAACCGGGTGTCATTACTGCCGACGTGAATTACAGTCTTACCAAATTTACGCTTAGCCTTAACCAGCAGTTCCAAATTTCCTTCATTGTCGCCTGCTCTGGCCCCCGGAAGACATTTGACTAGGGTTGCTGGTGTCGCTAACTTCACATTTCTCAAAACAGAGTCGCCAATAACCAGAGTTTGTTCCTCGGCGGGTGTGTCGCCGAGTGGGGAAAAACGGTTAGAGATGTGAACGGGTTGGTGGTGTACAGGGGGCTTCTGTTTAGGACTATGCTTCCTCCTCACAGTCACCCAGCCGGCCTGCTTTCCCGGCTGCTCGGGATCTGCTGGGGGACAGCTAACCGCGGCTAAGCTACCTTGGTCCGCACCAACTACAGGGGCCTGGCTAGCTGTAGGATTTTCCAAGGTGCAGAGCCGAGTCTCCAATTCGCCCAGCCTGGCCTCCAAAGCTACGAATAAGCTACACTTATTACAAGTACCATTACTGCTAAATGAGGCCAAGGAATAACTAAACATTTCACACCCAGAGCAGAAAAGTGCGGGAGAGACAGGAGAAGCTGCCATGCTAAACCAGCTAAGAGCTAGTAGCTGCACTAAGCTAACGGATTCCTAAAAACACACAAAGTGAATAATGTGTAAATAATTTAGAGGTGATTCAGCAGAGGGAGTGCTTTAGTTAAGGCACATGAAGATTACACTGTGAAACAAATCGTTATCTAGATCAATCTAACTACGCAGATTAAACAGCTAACAGATACAGCAAAACACCGCTGTGCTCCGGAACAGGAAGTGATACAATACCGCAGTGAGAGCCAACCACCAGTAGAGGAAAGCAAGAGTCATGTGAAGTCCTCTTTGACTGTCATCAATAATGATGACAGTATTTATTTAAAATACATAAAGTATATATCAGGGCTGGTGGTGGGCTGAAACCGGAAGCAGTGGGAGACCAATGCAGACTCACAGGCATGGTTGGTTTAGTTGAATAATAGGCTTTATCTTGAAACCAGGCATTGGGTTCGGTACACAGGTAGTCAGACATGGAAGCAGATGTATCAGACATGGTACAGGCTGAGACGTGGTCCATAAACCAGGCAGGGTTCGTTCACACAGCGTCGGGGTATATAGCAGGCAAAACAAAGGCAGAGTCAAAATACAGGCAGAGTTCAGGATACGGCAAGGCAGAGGTCAGAGCAACAAAGCAAGGTCAAAACACACACGAACAAACTGGACAAGAACAAGAGGCTAGAAAGTGAACAAAGTCAACAATCAGGCAGAGAGCGGTGGAACTGTGAGGGTTTTAAAGAGGAGCAAACTAATCAGGTTGATGTGAAGCAGGTGTGTGGAAGGTTCTGGAAAGAGGTGTGGTTAAGTGAACAAAGAACAGAGAAAAAAGGCAAGAGCGTGCAGGAGGGCAAAACAAAAGTGGTGCAAAGCAAGATAAGTAGGTGACAGAAGAACTAACAGAATAACGTGATGCGTTCTAGACAAACAATAATGCGTGAGCAAAACAAAAAGGGGAAGAACTAAGAAATACTGTGACTAGTCTAAAGAGGACAAAGACACAAATGACTAGAAAATAAATGATAAGCAAACAAAACCAGAGGTTATAGAAAAGCACAATAAATAACAAACAGAACTTAACCTGATAAGAAACACTACAAGATAAATAACCAAAACCTGAGACTAAAGCATAAAACAGTAAATGTGACAAATAGAACAAAACTAAGACTAAAACAACTAAAGGGACCAAGAGTGAAAGCAAAACAATAAGCAGTAAAGTAAAACTATAAATGTGGTAAGCAAATGATACACAGAGAGTAAATCAAACAAAACAATTACAACCGAAGCATGACCATGAAAACTGGACGTGACTAAACACAGAAGGCTCAGAGCATAGAAGATGAACAGGGTCAAGAACAATACCAGCAGGGACTAAAGGGCCAGATCATGGCAGTATATTGTTTGAATTGCATAATAATTATGTTACCTATGCCATTTATCTTGTATAGAGCACTTCGGTCTGCTGACCAAAACTTTCTGGAGGTTCCCAGGTCCAGGTTCAAACAATGGGGTGACCGTTCTTTTGCAGTAGCAGGTCCTAAGTTGTGGAATGCATTACCTCCTGAACTGAGGTCCATTAATAGTTTGCCTCTGTTTAAAGCTAAGTTAAAAACTTACTTGTTCAGAGCAGCTTTTTGCATATAATTGCTTTGACACTTTTTCGTATATTTTTATTCTATTTGGATGCTCTTATTATGCTTTTATGTGTGTTTTTCGTACTGTTCTTTTTATTTTTTTCTTTAGTTCGTGCTATTGGAAAGCACTTTGTTTCAGTGAAAACTGTTGTAAAGTGCTATAGAAATAAAACTTGATTGATTGATTGATTGATAAACCAGTAAATGCTATCATGTTGTCACTGAGGATATGTTTATTAGATGTTGGTTAATTTGATCATTTCAAAAGGCACCTTTTGTTTGTTTCATGGATTATGCCATAGACCTTCTTGCCACCTGCTAAACACTGCCACCTACTGGGTGGTTGGTGCATGCTGGATGGATATTAGGTGCAGATATGGTTGAAGTTACATGTACCTTGCTAATAAGTTTCTTTTGTTTCCAAAGCTTGTTGTTGTAGTCTTTCACCATATCAAATAGCAAGATATATTAAAAGAAAAGGAAAATACCACACAGAAAAGTTTTAAAATCTTTCAAGTCAACAGTTTTAGTCTTAAATAACAGATCATGTCCATAAGCTCTTATTCTGTCTTTATGTAACAAAGGCCGAGTTCAGCAGAGAAAGACAAAAGTGATGTGAACTGACAATATTTTAATGGGCAAGATAAAAGAGTGTAAGTGATCAATGGAAGCGGCAGCCAACTGATGCCCGAAGGCCGGCTTTGATGTGGGCATCCTCAGAGGGATGCCGAGGACAATGCCCTCTTTGAGGCACATTGTGAATGGCAGACACTTCCCTCTCTTTCTCGCTCTCTCACACTCTGTCCCTCCCTCTCTTACTCTCCGACGCTCAGCCTCGCTCCACTCCCGTGGCTCCACCAGACGCTCATCGATGTCCTTCTGGTTCTGTGTCACATCAGTCTATAATCTTTTAACTGCATACGTTTCTCCCATTTTCGCTGGCATTAATGAATTCAAATGACGCCCCCTTCTCGGCTGCCCGGCCAATCAACCAGCCAATCCCCTGTTGCAACCCCCCCCAGCCCTCCCTCAGTCTCCTTTCACAGAACCAAACCTCTTTGTAATGTCCAGCTTTGGCAAGTGATGCCCGATTTGCTGTCACAGTCTTAATGAATTCATCTGTTTGTGTATTGGCCATGGGAGGACCTCTCCCTCCCCCCTCCCTCTGTGGCCCTTCCTTCCCCCTTCCTCCCTCTTACTGGTTTTCTCTATATATACCAGGGACCACTCCAGGCACCTATTGTTCCTCTAAGTAAACTTACAGACAGATGCCCCGCTGCACCACAGTGTGGGAGAGAGTCAGGAGGAGGGAGACAGTTAGAGAGCACGTGGAGTCACCAGACAATAGGACCTGGTTACAGTGAGGGAAGCCTAACCTCTGCATCTTCTGCAGTCCTCATCTTACGTCGCCTCTGCTTGTCCGCTTGTTGACAAGCTGAAGCTGAAATCTGACGTGCTGAAACCATGCTGCTGGTGTCACTGTTGCTTGTGGGGCTGGATGGTTTCCTGGGAGCTCCTGCAGGTAGAGAGGTCTACAGGATGCCCCAGTCTGCACTCAAAGGTGGGGACTGGAACACATTGTTCTTGCTTAATTTGTTGTTGTCATTGCTGTTGTTTCCTAAACCGTGGTGTTACTGTTGAGAACAGCCACAAGAGTTTGTGATAAAACCTCTTCTGAGTTCATCTGAGCCACCACATCTGTTTAGTATTTTTCTTGTGCAGCAGAGGACCACTTTTTTGGCAAAAGGAAACTCACTGTCAAATAGTAGACATCTACAAATACAAGAGTGATCATAGTTGTTATTGTTATTTGACTTGGATGACTGGGATTTACTGTTTTATCAGAGCAACAGGTGTTCATCCAGAAGTAGTCAGTGATCCTTTGGAAAGATCTACAACCCAGATGCATCAGGGTTGTGGTGTGAGATGTCAAGTCAAGTCAAGTCTGGCAACATGCACTGGTGCCACGAGGGAACCACCCTGGGTCCTGGATGGAGAACTGTTCCATTCCCACCTCTCCAAAGAAACCATCTATACATTGCAGTCAGATGAAACGTGGACATACCCTTGGCCTTTTCCAGCCTCTGGGGTTCTCAACTCAGAGGCACCCACATACTGGATCACAGCCGGAGAAATGAGACATATGGTCACAATGTTGTAGCTGACATTCCCTCCGTTAAATATCATAGGTAGATGTTAATACCTGCTAGGCTCTATAGTAGGCCTGCTGCACCTCCAACGGTGTCCACTAGGCTAGCTGCGGGGTCATCAGCCAGGGGACCACCATTCACAGATATTTCCACCCTTAACGGGAACATCTCTTGGTGGCAGGGCAGTGAGCAAGGACTTCTCCTTATACAAGTGATACTCTTCATCTGATCCGCCCGAAGTAACCATTCATTTGTCATTCCAGTGGTACCCAAGGATCCTCTGAAGAGTACCAAAAAAATCTACTTGTGTCCTTAGGTTAATGGTTAGCGTTCAAGTCTCCAGTAGACCAAGTGAGTGGGCCACCTGGACTTGTCTTACATGTGTAACAGAAGTTCAAAATGAGCCATTTCACATCTATGTTGGTACTCAACCTCACCAAGAAACAAACATATCAGTAGGGGACCTTTATCCACAAAAGAGAAGCTTGAACATGGTGAATGAAATGCATTGGTGTTATTGTTGGATTTTTTACAATTTGTAAAAGCAAACTACAACCAATTTTGCACAATATTAACCATTTAAAGAATAAAACATATCCAAGAAGGGTCTTTATTGTCATTGTACATACATGCATACAAATCAAGTCAAGTCTGGGAGCATGTGCTGGTGCCACGCTTTGTCACAACCACGACACCACAGAACCCCGTTGGACCAGGCAGACAGTGTGGATGCATACAATGAAATTTGTCCTCTGCATTAAACCCAACCTAGTTACACTTAGACACAATCCAACCAGTCGGTACAACGGGCAGCCACAGTCCAGCACCCAGGGAATCACTACACTTTCATACTTTTGTCGTCTCTGAAAGCTTGTGCAAATTCTGCACTTATGATGGTGACTGGGGACCTTTGGCTTATCTGACTGAGGTGCACAGCGGTGCATCCGCATGCACTTTAGTGACAGCAAAGTGTCTATGAAGCATTCAGAACAGGGGTTCCAGCCGCGTCAGTTTGACAGTTTCTGTCCCTGAGGTCTGTCTTTGCATGCTCAGCCTTTCTTTAAATCCTTTCTTCTTCTTTAAAGCCTTTAAATCAGCATTGTCATTGTCATTGGCCAATCCTGTGATGTGGTGTAGCACTGGGATGGAGATATTTGGGGGGGGCGGTATATAGTGAGACAGATAGCTTGTGTTGGAAAATCCGCTGACGCTCTTTTTTCTCTTTTCTCCTGCAGCTCTGTCTGACCGCGGCACTGTGGTTTTAGAGGCGGCTATGGCGAGCGCCCTGTCTGCTCTCGAGCGCGCATCATCCGAGAAGAGTCGGGCTGAGGCGGACTGCAGGGGGTGTGTCCCCTGTCTGTTCCAGGATTGTGGACAGCAGGCCAATTCCTGTTGTAAGTACAAATGTCTTTACTTTCTGAAGGATGTTTCCACTTGTAGCACTGTTCCACTTTCACAGCTGTAACTCCTTGATCTCACTTTCTCGCCCAACAGTGTCACCTGCCAGTGGCTTGTCCGAGCCCAGCTGTGATGACATCATTAAGGCTCAGAAGCTTGATAATGAAGCGGAGAGGAGTTGGGCTCTAAGTCAGGCCTGTGCATACTACAGACATCGCTGCCAGCTTGGCGATTCGGAGAAAGAAAGCTGCATCAGGATGATGGGTGAAAGCTGCAGCGCCCGAGTCCTCCAGTGCAGCTTGTTGAACACAATGCAGAACCTGGAACCTGATACACAAGTGCACACACAGGGTGAGGGTCCACATGTTTAATTGAGGTTTCTCCCCCCACTATGAATCAGGAATGAGATGGTAGAGAACATTGCACAGCATCCTGCGGAAATGTTGACTGTGTCTGTTCCAGCAGCGGTGTGTGGGCGGAGATCAGGCACTGGGCACAACATCACGCAGCCTCGCTCGAGGATTGTGGGTGGATCCCCTGCTCCTCCGGGCAGCTGGCCCTGGCTGGTCAACTTGCAACTCGATGGTGACCTGATGTGTGGTGGCGTCCTGGTGGACAGTTCCTGGGTAGTCACCGCCGCTCATTGTTTTGCAGGGTATGTGGGTTTGTGTTAAAGTGTGGACTAATGCAGCGCGGGCAGGTGTTGTGAGCAATAACCCGCCGTGTTTGTCTCTGAAGCAGCCGTAGCGACAGCTATTGGACGGCTGTGGTGGGAGAGTTTGACATCACGAAGACTGACCCAGATGAACAGGTCCTCAGAGTCAACCGCATCATCCCGCATCCTAAGGTAATACAGATGATTTGGCATAATTCCCCAGAGGAGGGTGTGAGCTCTCCCTTTATTCATTGTGTTAGGTTCTTTTATGTGGTGAGTGATCTCAAAAAGAATTGGACAGGAAACGGACTTCAAAGTTTAGATGTTGTATTGAAAGGTGCCTCCACTAATTACAGAGTCATCTAGCAGCGCTGGGGTCTTCGAACAAACCACATGCACCATTTGGACAAAGAGACAAAATTTTCTCCCTATTCTAACTTTTATTCCTGAGTCAAGGCCTGCCCCCATGTGAGCTGTCCTTAGCCTGTCGTGAATTGGTGGCTGTGTGATTGGCTGCAAAGTGAAGTGAAGTAGGCGGGTATAAGCGGGTGCCGTGCTCATGTTGCATTCAAGTCAGTATGTATTTTATGGTGTATTTGTATGTCGATGCCAAACAGCAAATCACAGTGTTCCATCATACTGTCCAAATAGATGTGAATAATTTGGTTTTATCAGTTAGATGGCTATAAAAAGCAGTTAGATTCCGATCAGATTGTAGCACCAAATACAAGGACATTTTGGATGTGCGTGGGCCATGTTGTGGTATGCATCATGGAATAATCTGACAATTCACTCACTTCATCAAGTAATCAATCCATCTTTTCTTTCCGCAGTTCAACCCAAAGACATTTAACAATGACATAGCCTTGGTGGAGCTAACAGCCCCAGTGGTTTTGTCCAACCACGTTGCCCCTGTGTGTCTTCCATCTGGCACGGAGCCCCCTCACGGCAGCCCGTGTCTGCTGGCAGGCTGGGGCTCCCTCTATGAGGGTGAGTGGAAGATGTCATGAAAGTTTTAATTTTCAAGCTACTGATGGCTCAGATATTTGTCTTGGGAGAATATACACATGTTCAAATCATCAAAGCGTTTGAACCCAATGCTTCCTTAAGTTAGATAGTTAAAGTTCATGGTGGCCTGTAGCTGTGTCAAAAAGCCACTACATTGTTTCATTACACATAATACTGTTTTCCATATCAGCTAGAAGTGTATTATTGTGGCTGAATAGAATATTATTCAGATTTTCAAGGTATAAGTTTTAAAAAATGGCCATAACAATGATCATGTTCTTTAAAGATTTTTTATTTAGTTTTGCCTTTAGCTTTACCTTTGGCAGTTAAATATTATCAGGATCTGAACTTATTAAAGTTCACACAGTTACACATTTGTACATGTAGGAACTACTCCTCTATGAGGAAATTATAGACCTGACATCTAATTTTGGACTTTCGTGACATATGTTACATATGCCTTTATATGGACTCCTGTTTGCAGTGGGACAAACATACACGGTGTGTTGGAGACAGATGGACAGTAGGACATAATGACAGAACCACTACCTTCCTGCATTTGCTAGCAGGAAGAATAACAATCTAAAGAATTTGTTAGGAAAGTGTAGTGACACGGACCCACAACAGGGGGCGTAAATGAACGGACAATGGAAGGAGTCAAATTATAACACTTTACTGTTGTGAATATCACAACCAAACACAGCAGATTCAGAATGTGCAACAGTCAATTAATAAAGGTGTCGTGTGGGCAGGCTCGACGATAGGAGACGCCCGTCTGGAAACGAACCGGAACCACACGATTTCCACCGCCATCTGAACCCGAGGAATACTGGAGCCGCCAAGTCCCGGAGTCCCCAGGTGGCCACCTCTCCGGCATGTCGGATCTGGTACTGCTGGCAGAAAGCAAAAGACAGTCAAAGGGTGGGTGTGTGAACACCCAGCAACAATGGTGGGAATGCCACCTCCACCTCTCACTCAACACGTTGCAGCGGTCTCAGATGAAAAGGAGCGCCGTCTTGCACAGCCTCCGCAAAAACGACCGGTTCTCCTGCAAACACTCACAATAACAGATTTATAAATCTCACAAAAAGGGCTGAGAGTATTACCTCCAGATGAAGATGATATCTCGGCAGTTTGGTGGAGGTGTCTTCCTGCTTTTATACCAGATGTGTTGATTAGTGACAGCTGTCACCACGGCTTGTTCCTGAGGCGGCAGCGCCCTCTCGTGCCTGAAGCCCGCACTTCAGGCAGGGCGCCGTCTGGTGGTGGGCCAGCAGTACCTCCTCTTCAGCGGCCCACACAACAGAATTAAGCAAAAGCTTCTGGAGCTCCACAAGTCAGGGCCTTCCTTCAGAGTCTTGGCACCTTCAGCATCTGTACAATTTATTGCACCTTAATATACGAAACCTGGGACCATTCAAAATCTTGAGAGAGTAGATCCGAATTATTTCTTAAGAACAGAACCTCAGGATCACAGCCAAGGAATTAATTCAGCAGTTGCAGTCATCAGACCTTTAAGAGCACGCTCCACGACCATGAACTAAAACACCACTACTGTAAAATCAACAATGACAACAACAACAAAAGTTAGCTCAGTTGCTCAGGGGAAGAAATAAAGTCACCCTCTTTAATGCAGAATTTTACCCAGACCTCACTGGGGTATTTAACAGTTCAAGGCTTCTTGTTTTAGCTGGTAGACAAGGCCGATACAATGACTAAATTATTTACACATAAATTTTATTGTGTTTTGACAGATTTGGTTTTAATCTCTGTTTCTGTCATTTTTGTTGTTGCAATCTCTCAATAATAATTATTTTGCTGTGCAGATGGCCCGTCTGCTGATGTGGTAATGGAGGCCAAGGTACCTCTGCTGCCCCAGAGCACCTGCAAAAGTGTCCTTGGCAAGGAACTGGTTACCAGTACTATGCTGTGTGCTGGTTATCTCTCTGGAGGTGTTGACTCCTGTCAGGTGAGCAGACCAACTCACCTAAAAATATTTACTGTCTACCCCCTACACTGTAAATACACTCAACAAAAATATAAACGCAACACTTTTGGTTTTGCTCCCATTTTGTATGAGATGAACTCAAAGATCTAAAACTTTTTCCACATACACAATATCACCATTTCCCTCAAATATTGTTCACAAACCAGTCTAAATCTGTGATAGTGAGCACTTCTCCTTTGCTGAGATAATCCATCCCACCTCACAGGTGTGCCATATCAAGATGCTGATTAGACACCATGATTAGTGCACAGGTGTGCCTTAGACTGCCCACAATAAAAGGCCACTCTGAAAGGTGCAGTTTTATCACACAGCACAATGCCACAGATGTCACAAGATTTGAGGGAGCATGCAATTGGCATGCTGACAGCAGGAATGTCAACCAGAGCTGTTGCTCGCGTATTGAATGTTCATTTCTCTACCATAAGCCGTCTCCAAAGGCGTTTCAGAGAATTTGGCAGTACATCCAACCAGCCTCACAACCGCAGACCACATGTAACCACACCAGCCCAGGAACTCCACATCCAGCATGTTCACCTCCAAGATCGTCTGAGACCAGCCACTCGGGCAGCTGCTGGAACAATCGGTTTGCATAACCAAAGAATTTCTGCACAAACTGTCAGAAACCGTCTCAGGGAAGCTCATCTGCATGCTCGTCGTCCTTATCGGGGTCTCGACCTGACTCCAGTTCGTCGTCGTAACCGACTTGAGTGGGCAAATGCTCACATTCGCTGGTGTTTGGCACGTTGGAGAGGTGTTCTCTTAACAGATGATGCGAAGGAGATGTGTTGCACTGCATGAGGCAAATGGTGGTCACACCAGATACTGACTGGTATCCCCCCCAATAAAACAAAACTGCACCTTTCAGAGTGGCCTTTTATTGTGGGCAGTCTAAGGCACACCTGTGCACTAATCATGGTGTCTAATCAGCATCTTGGTATGGCACACCTGTGAGGTGGGATGGATTATCTCAGCAAAGGAGAAGTGCTCACTATCACAGATTTAGACTGGTTTGTGAACAATATTTGAGGGAAATGGTGATAGTGTGTATGTGGGAAAAGTTTTAGATCTTTGAGTTCATCTCATACAAAATGGGAGCAAAACCAAAAGTGTTGCGTTTATATTTTTGTTGAGTATACATACATGACAGTTCAGTCTGCACTGTTGGGTTTGTGTTGTTTATTCAAAGAAATATGCTATTAAGTCTTGAAAGGTTGCAGTTCTGTGCTTTAATGCTTTAATGTACTTGTTACCCATTAATCTCTGAGTGTTTATGTGCATCCACTGTTAATTTACAACCCAATTCCAATGAAGTTGGGACGTTGTGTAAAATGTAAATTAGAAACAGAATACAATGATTTGCAAATCCTCTTTAACCTATTTTCAACTGAATACACCACAAAGACAAGATATTTAATGTTCAAACTGATAAACTTTGTTGTTTTTGTGCAAATATTTGGCCATTTTGAAATGGATGCACATTTCAAAAAATTTGGGACAGGGCAACAAAAGACTGGGAAAGTTGATAAATGCTCAAAGAACACCTAATTGGAAACAGGTGAGTGTCATGATTGGGTATAAAAGGAGCATCCCCAAAAGGCTCAGTCATTCACAAGCAAAGATGGGGCGAGGATCACCACTTTGTGAACAACTGCTTGAAAAAATAGTCCAGCAGTTTAAGAACAATGTTTCTCAACGTTCAATTGCAAGGAATTTAGGGATTCCATCATCTACAGTCCATAATATAATCAGAAGATTCAGAGAATCTGGAGAACGTTCTACACATAAGTGGCAAGGCTGAAAGCCAACATTGAATGCCCGTGACCTTCGATCCCTCAGGCGGCACTGCATTAAAAACCGACATCATTGTGTAAAGGATCTTACTGCATGGGCTGTGGAACACTTCAGAAAACCATTGTCAGTTCACACAGATCGTCGCTACATCTATAAGTCCAAGTTAAAACTGTACCATGCAAAGCAAAAGCCATACATCAACAACATCCAGAAACGCCGCCGCCTTCTCTGGGCCGGAGCTCATTTGAAATAGACAGAGGCAGACAGAGGCAAAGTGGAAAAGTGTGCTGTGATCTGATGAGTCCACATTTCAAATTGTTTTTGGAAATCATGGACGTTGTGTCCTCCGGACAAAAGAGGAAAAAGACCATCCAAATTGTTACGAGCGCAAAGTTCAAAATTTAGCCTCTGTGATGGTATGGGGGTGTGTTAGTGCCCACGGCATGGGCAACTTACACATCTGTGGTGGCACCATCAATGCTGAATGGTACATCCAGGTTTTGGAGCAACACATGCTGCCATCCAAGCAATGTCTTTTTCAGGGACATCCCTGCTTATTTCAGCAAGACAATGCCAAGCCACATTCTGCACATGTTACAACAGTGTGGCTTCGTAGTAAAAGAGTCCGGGTACTACACTGGCCTGCCTGCAGTCCAGACCTGTTGCCCATTGAAAATGTGTGGTGCATTATGAAGCAGAAAATACAACAACGGAGACCCCGGACTGTTGAACAACTGAAGTCATACATCAAGCAACAAACAAACAAACAATTAGTGTCCTCGGTTCCCAAATGCTTATTGAGTGTTGTTAGAAGGAAAGGTGATGTAACACAGTGGTAAACATACCACTGTCCCAGCTTTTTTGAAACGTGTTGCAGGCATCCATTTCAAAATTAGCAAATATTTGCACAAAACAATAAAGTTTATCAGTTTGAACATTAATAAATCTTGTCTTTGTGGTGTATTCAATTGAATATAGGTTGAAGAGGCTTTGCAAATCATTGTATTCTGTTTTTATTTACATTTTTCACAACATCCTAACTTCATTGGAATTGGGGTTGTAGTAATTGTCCTCTGAAACACCTTTATTTCACTATAAAATACTGGAAGCACTTCTCATTTCTGACAGTATATACTGCTACAGTTTAAGGCGATGATCTTCAAAAGTGCATTCCTACGAAGGGGTGCGTTTGTCTGCCGTCCTGACTATAGGCTGTGGTACTGACTGCTGGATGGAAGCACGTCTTTCTACATATATTTCAACTACATACAAAACACGTGATAAATGTCACATTTAATTTTATTGAGGCAGTGGATGTTTTGTTTTGTTAAAAATAAGCCACTATAAGTTAATGTTTAATTGTGTTATTGAGTGAAAATAAAGAAGTGCATACTCAAACAGCTCAGAGCAAATGACTTCAGATTTATGTGTATCTGCATTGATGACCAAGGTTTCAAAAGTGCCAAATTACGGAAGCAATTTCAATCTCTGAAATTGTTTTTAGCCTTGAAAATTTGTGTGTCACGTGTGCAAACCCCAGCTGTTTGCACGTTCAACACCCACAATTTTGCCCACTCGAGTGAATACACCACAAATTGCATATTCATGAAGGCAAACATGTTAAGTGGACAATATGCACTATTTTGCACACTGAAAAGACACAATCCTCAGTTTGCAGTTCCTAAATCAGCATGCACATTTTTCCCAAGAGCTGTGGTATTGGTGCAACTTTTCACTCACCCAATCCTTTCGTAAATCAGGACCACAGTATTTTAGAAAGTATCTTGGGAAATGTACCATATCTTTGTGGTGGGATTTCAGGAACCTCTTATGAACTGCGTCCTTCTTCAAAGTCAATTTTTTTAATTTATGGAGGGTTTTGTGTCATCATCAGGGAGATTCTGGAGGGCCCCTGATCTACCAGGATCATATTTCAGGTCGGTTCCAGCTCTTCGGGATTACTTCGTGGGGTGATGGCTGTGGTGAGAAGGGTAAACCTGGAGTCTACACAAGAGTGTCTGCATTTTCTGACTGGATTCAAGCAGAAATACAGAGTGAGTCTGTCATAACAAGAACACGTTGAAAATGTGTTTTTGTTAATAAACTCTAAACATCTCCAGGATCCACAATACTATTTCTATAATTAATTCTAGAGTCATTTGAGAGCCGGGAGCCAACATGTCCAGAGCTTTTGAAGACCACAGCAATGTCTGAAGAAGAACAGAGGTCAGAGTTCAGCTCACTTTGTCACTTCTACTTCCCTGACCTGCCCTCCTGGTTCATCTGCCAGCTCCTGCAACCAAGTAGCAGAGAACAAGTGCCTCACCCGCTTCAAAAAATGTCGTGAGTAAAACTTTTTAAGTGCACGTTAGTTGGGAGTGAAGGAAAAGTAGGATCAAAAAAAGGCTCTGTGTATGAAATAATCCTGATGTGTTTATGATCTGTCACTTGATCATATCCGTAGAGCTACGTTCCTTCCTGCAGACACTGCTGGACCTACTGCAGAGGGCAGAGGACTACATCCGAGACAAGGTGGACCTGAACTTCTTCACTCAGACTCTGCCTCAGCTGGTGGAGCATGTCTACAGTGCAGCTTTCACTCACACCAGAGACAGACGAGACCTCAGCCTGAGCCGTGAGCTCACACAGAGTGCAGGTACATTTGGTTTCATTTGATTTTCACACACTTATCCTTTGCTGTAAGAGCCTCAAGCCATCACCCAATCAGATGTTTTGGCCTGGATGTATTGTCTTGATTTAGCATCAAATTCTTCTCGACAAACAAAAATCAGAATCAGAATCAAATTTATTGCCAAGTTAGTTTTCACATACAAGAAATTTGATCTGGTGTCATTGGTGCATAAACAACAATAAAAAGAAAATGAAAATAATACTTCTGTACGAAGTAAAGGAGTCTAATAGACAAATGGGCAAAGCTAAGTTAACTGTCAAATAGATATAGTGGAATGATGGAATGGGGCTGTGCAGGCCTGCAGATGAACAGTATAGGGATGATCAGTCTGTACTTTGTGGAAGTGGGCGAGCAGGTTAAATGGGGGTCTCTGGCATTATTTAAAGTCTAGCTGTGGATGGAAAGAAGCTGTTTTTGTGTGTTGAGATTTTAGTCCTGATGGACCCCAGCTGTCTGCCAGAGGGGAGGGTAACAAAAAGTTTGTGTCCTGGGTGAGAAGGATCAACCACAATCTTCCTTGTTTGCCTCAGGGCCCTGGAGTGTACAGTCCTGTAGGGATGGTAGATTGCAGTCGATCACCTTATCTGCTACGTGGATGATGTTCTGCAGTGTTTTCCTGTCCTTAGCAGTGGCAGCAGCATACCAGACGGTGATGGAGATGATTGACTCAATGATGGCAGTGTAGAAGCTCATCATCATTGTTTTTTCTTTTGGTCCTTCTGCATTACTTTGTGTTGAAAGGTACATCAATCAGCCATAAGATTGTAGGTGGTAGGTGAAGTGAATGTCACTGATTATCTCCTTACATCCTGGCACCTAACCTTGACCCAGACCCGGAGAAGTGGCTAAAATGAATGAACCTGGCACCTACTAGTAGGTGAGACATATTAAGCAGCAAGTTAACATGTTGTACTCAAAGTTGGTATGTTGGAAGCAAGAAAACTGGGGCTGCATACAGATTGGGGGATGTTAACTTATGCCAATTTGTGATGGCTATAGACATCTAGGACAGAACATCTCCAAAAGTGCGGCTCTTGTGGGTTGTTCCCATCTGTCGTGGAATGTACCCACCAAAAGTGGCCAAAGGAAGGAAAACTGGTGAGCCAGCGACAGGGTTATGAGCCGCCAAGACTCACTGATGCGTGTGGGGAGTGAAGGCTGGCCCAGTGGCTACAGAAGGCCATCCAGGATCCAGGGTAGTTCCATGGTGTGATGAATGTGGCCAAGTTCGGCATCAGTGCATGATTCAGACCTGATAGGACCTAAATTCACATGATTTTAAATACAGCAGACCAAAATGCAGATGGATAATTCATCACTTACAAATAAACAAGAGGATGATTTGGTAGTCACAGCAACAAATTAAGATGCCGATCATGTGCACGGGGTGTATAGCACACTAGCTGTACATTTATTTTATTTTTCCTAAACATTTAAAATGTCCTTCAGATAGTTATGTCTGTGAATTAAGTGGGTCAATTCCATCAGGTTGTTATGCATGGTGTACAGTTGTGGCATTCGTGATTGTTTGTAAAAATGACTTTTATCACTTGCAGAACAGCCAGGTGGAGCTGTGCTTCCAGAAAAACAACATCCATCAGCGGCTCCTCCAGGCTTTTTCAGCGAGGTGGGCCCTTTGGTGGATGACTGGGAGAACTACTTGAAAAGTGTGGCTGACCACTTGGATGAACTAAAACTTGACACGTCTGCAGACAGATCTACACCACCAAGACAGGAGGACAGTCTCTTTTTACAGGTAGCTTTCTAAAAGTGACACAGTGACATGTTAAATATGATATTGCCAACCTTTTTTTAGAGAGCTGTGCCAGATTTTAAAACTCAAATGCTAAATGAGCCCTTACAATCAAATGGCCATCTATAGTTTTAAGTACATTTTCATTACACAAGCACATGTGGAGATAATGTTTTTTGGCCATATGTATCCATCTGTGAGTGAACAAAATAGATAACTTTTTATCTAATTTGGACCAAACATCAATCAATCAATCAATCAATTTTTTTTTTATATATAGCGCCAAATCACAACAAACAGTTGCCCCAAGGCGCTTTATATTGTAAGGCAAGGCCATACAACAATTATGTAAAACCCCAACGGTCAAAACGACCCCCTGTGAGCAAGCACTTGGCTACAGTGGGAAGGAAAAACTCCCTTTTAACAGGAAGAAACCTCCAGCAGAACCAGGCTCAGGGAGGGGCAGTCTTCTGCTGGGACTGGTTGGGGCTGAGGGAAAAAAAACGGGAAAAAGACATGCTGTGGAGGGGAGCAGAGATCGATCACTAATGATTAAATGCAGAGTGGTGCATACAGAGCAAAAAGAGAAAGAAACAGTGCATCATGGGAACCCCCCAGCAGTCTACGTCTGTAGCAGCATAACTAAGGGATGGTTCAGGGTCACCTGATCCAGCCCTAACTATAAGCTTTAGCAAAAAGGAAAGTTTTAAGCCTAATCTTAAAAGTAGAGAGGGTGTCTGTCTCCCTGATCTGAATTGGGAGCTGGTTCCACAGGAGAGGAGCCTGAAAGCTGAAGGCTCTGCCTCCCATTCTACTCTTACAAACCCTAGGAACTACAAGTAAGCCTGCAGTCTGAGAGCGAAGCGCTCTAATGGGGTGATATGGTACTACGAGGTCCCTAAGATAAGATGGGACCTGATTATTCAAAACCTTATAAGTAAGAAGAAGAATTTTAAATTCTATTCTAGAATTAACAGGAAGCCAATGAAGAGAGGCCAATATGGGTGAGATATGCTCTCTCCTGCTAGTCCCCGTCAGTACCCTAGCTGCAGCATTTTGAATTAACTGAAGGCTTTTTAGGGAATTTTTAGGACAACCTGATAATAATGAATTACAATAGTCCAGCCTAGAGGAAATAAATGCATGAATTAGTTTTTCAGCATCACTCTGAGACAAGACCTTTCTGATTTTAGAGATATTGCGTAAATGCAAAAAAGCAGTCCTACCTATTTGTTTAATATGCGCTTTGAATGACATATCCTGATCAAAAACGACTCCAAGATTTCTCACAGTATTACTAGAGGTCAGGGTAATGCCATCCAGAGTAAGGATCTGGTTAGACACCATGTTTCTAAGATTTGTGGGGCCAAGTACAATAACTTCAGTTTTATCTGAGTTTAAAAGCAGGAAATTAGAGGTCATCCATGTCTTTATGTCTGTAAGACAATCCTGCAGTTTAGCTAATTGGTGTGTGTCCTCTGGCTTCATGGATAGATAAAGCTGGGTATCATCTGCGTAACAATGAAAATTTAAGCAATACCGTCTAATAATACTGCCTAAGGGAAGCATGTATAAAGTGAATAAAATTGGTCCTAGCACAGAACCCTGTGGAACTCCATAATTAACTTTAGTCTGTGAAGAAGATTCCCCATTTACATGAACAAACTGTAATCTATTAGACAAATATGATTCAAACCACCGCAGCGCAGTGCCTTTAATACCTATGGCATGCTCTAATCTCTGTAATAAAATTTTATGATCAACAGTATCAAAGCAGCACTGAGGTCCAACAGAACAAGCACAGAGATGAGTCCACTGTCCGAGGCCATAAGAAGATCATTTGTAACCTTCACTAATGCTGTTTCTGTACTATGATGAATTCTAAAACCTGACTGAAACTCTTCAAATAGACCATTCCTCTGCAGATGATCAGTTAGCTGTTTTACAACTACCCTTTCAAGAATTTTTGAGAGAAAAGGAAGGTTGGAGATTGGCCTATAATTAGCTAAGATAGCTGGGTCAAGTGATGGCTTTTTAAGTAATGGTTTAATTACTGCCACCTTAAAAGCCTGTGGTACATAGCCAACTAACAAAGATAGATTGATCATATTTAAGATCGAAGCATTAAATAATGGTAGGGCTTCCTTGAGCAGCCTGGCAGGAATGGGGTCTAATAAACATGTTGATGGTTTGGATGAAGTAACTAATGAAAATAACTCAGACAGAACAATCGGAGAGAAAGAGTCTAACCAAATACCGGCATCACTGAGAGCAGCCAAAGATAACGATACGTCTTTGGGATGGTTATGAGTAATTTTTTCTCTAATGGTTAAAATTTTGTTAGCAAAGAAAGTCATGAAGTCATTACTAGTTAAAGTTAATGGAATACTCAGCTCAATAGAGCTCTGACTCATTGTCAGCCTGGCTACAGTGCTGAAAAGAAACCTGGGGTTGTTCTTATTTTCTTCAATTAGTGATGAGTAGAAAGATGTCCTAGCTTTACGGAGGGCTTTTTTATAGAGCAACAGACTCTTTTCCAGGCTAAGTGAAGATCTTCTAAATTAGTGAGACGCCATTTCCTCTCCAACTTATGGGTTATCTGCTTTAAGCTACGAGTTTGTGAGTTATACCACGGAGTCAGACACTTCTGATTTAAAGCTGCCTTTTTCAGAGGAGCTACAGCATCCAAAGTTGTCTTCAATGAGGATGTAAAACTATTGACGAGATACTCTATCTCCCTTACAGAGTTTAGGTAGCTACTCTGCACTGTGTTGGTATATGGCATTAGAGAACATAAAGAAGGAATCATATCCTTAAACCTAGTTACAGCGCTTTCTGAAAGACTTCTAGTGTAATGAAACTTATTCCCCACTGCTGGGTAGTCCATCAGAGTAAATGTAAATGTTATTAAGAAATGATCAGACAGAAGGGAGTTTTCAGGGAATACTGTTAAGTCTTCTATTTCCATACCATAAGTCAGAACAAGATCTAAGATATGATTAAAGTGGTGGGTGGACTCATTTACTTTTTGAGCAAAGCCAATAGAGTCAAATAATAGATTAAATGCAGTGTTGAGGCTGTCATTCTCAGCATCTGTGTGGATGTTAAAATCGCCCACTATAATTATCTTATCTGAGCTAAGCACTAAGTCAGACAAAAGGTCTGAAAATTCACAGAGAAACTCACAGTAACGACCAGGTGGATGATAGATAATAACAAATAAAACTGGTTTTTGGGACTTCCAATTTGGATGGACAAGACTAAGAGACAAACTTTCAAATGAATTAAAGCTCTGTCTGGGTTTTTGATTAATTAATAAGCTGGAATGGAAGATTGCTGCTAATCCTCCGCCCCGGCCCGTGCTACGAGCATTCTGACAGTTAGTGTGACTCGGGGGTGTTGACTCATTTAAACTAACATATTCATCCTGCTGTAACCAGGTTTCTGTTAGGCAGAATAAATCAATATGTTGATCAATTATTATATCATTTACCAACAGGGACTTAGAAGAGAGAGACCTAATGTTTAATAGACCACATTTAACTGTTTTAGTCTGTGGTGCAGTTGAAGGTGCTATATTATTTTTTCTTTTTGAATTTTTATGCTTAAATAGATTTTTGCTGGTTATTGGTGGTCTGGGAGCAGGCACCGTCTCTACGGGGATGGGGTAATGAGGGGATGGCAGGGGGAGAGAAGCTGCAGAGAGGTGTGTAAGACCACAACTCTGCCTCCTAGTCCCAACCCTGGACAGTCACAGTTTGGAGGATCCAAGAAAATTGGCCAGATTTCTAGAAATGAGAGCTGCTCCATCCAAAGTGGGATGGATGCCGTCTCTCCTAACAATACCAGGTTTTCCCCAGAAGAAACATGATAGACTAAGGGCAGTTCAGAAGCTCCCATGACCAGAATAATATCAAGGATCGAGACATTGCCCGGTACGGCGGAGCCGGGGCCCTACCCTGGAGCCAGGCCTGGGGATGGGGCTCGTGAGCGAGCGCCTGGTGGTCGGGCCTTAGCCCACGGGGCCCGACCGGGCCCAGCCTGAAAGAGCGACGTGGGCCCACCCTCCAGCAAGGTGACATTCCATGTCCTGACAGCCAGAGGCTGTGAGTGTGGGCCGGGCCGCCGGGCCACCCACGCTCGACCGCCACCCAGTCCTCTCTTCACCCAACCCCCATGGCCCCCTCTGCAGGTGGTGAACCCACGGACTAGAGATAGTCGGGCTCACCTCCATGTACAGCTTGTGCTCTGGTACCCAACTCCTGGAGGGGGCTGGGCACTCCACTTTTCTGGCGTTGCCCACGGGGAGAGGTGGCAGGCGGAGGTAGCATTGCTCATTGCTCCCCAGCTCAGTCGCCATGTGTTGGAGTTCACCCCGGTGAACAAGAGGGCCGCATCCCTACGCCTTCGGGATGGGGACAGGTCTCTCACTGTTGTCTTGGCCTACAGGCCGAGCGGAAGTGCAGAGTGCCCGATCTTCTTGGAGTCCCTGGGAGGGGTACTAGATAGTGCTCTGACTGGGGACTCCATTGTTCTCCTGGGGGACTTCAACGCCCACGTGGGCAGTGACAGTGTGACCTAGAGGGGGTGATTGTGAAGCACGGCCTCCCCGATCTGAACCCAAGTGGTGTTCAGTTGTTGGACTTCTGTGCTAGCCACAGTCTGTCCATCATGAACACCATGTTTGAGCACAAGGGTGTCCATAAATGCATGTGACACCACCAGTCTGTGCGGTCGCAGAGGCAAAACTGGGGTCTGGGAGGAGTTCGGGGAGGCCATGGAGGAGGACTATCGGTCGGTTTCGAAGAAATTCTGGCAAACCGTCTGACGCCTCCGGAGGCGGAAGCAGCTCTCCACCAACACTGTCTACAGTGCGGGTGGGGAGCTGTTGACCCTGACTGGGGATGTTGTCGGGCGGTGGAAGGAATATTTCGAGGATCTCCTCAATCCCATCGTCACATCTTCCGAAGAGGAAGCAGAGACTGGAGACTCAGAGGCAGACTCATCCATCACCCAGGCCGAAGTCACTGAGGTGGTCAGAAAGCTCCTCTGTGGCAAGGATCCTGGGGTGGAGGAAATCCATCCGGAGTAGCTTAAGTCTCTGGATTTTGTGGGACTGTCTTGGTTGACACGTCTCTGCAACATCGCGTGGCGGTCAGGGACAGTGCCTCTGGATTGGCAGACCGGGGTGGTGGTCCCTCTGTTTAAGAACGGGGACCAGAGGGTGTGTTCCACCTACAGGGGGATCACACTCCTCAGCCTCCCCAGTAAGGTCTATTCCAGAGTACTGGAGAGGAGAATTCGACCAATAGTCGAACCTCGGATTCAGGAGGAGCAGCGTGGTTTTCGTCCTGGTCGCAGCACACTGGACCAGCTCTACACCCTCCATCGGGTGCTCAAGGGCTCATGGGAGTTCGCCCAACCAGTCCACATGTGTTTTGTGGATCTGGAGAAGGCGTTCGACCGTGTCCCTTGAGGCGCCCTGTGGGGGGTGCTCCGGGAGTATGGGGTCTGGGGTCCTTTGCTAAGGGCTATCCGGTTCCTGTACAACCGCAGCAGGAGTTTGGTTCACATTGCTGGTAGTAAGTCAACCCTGTTTCCAGTGCACGTCAGCCTCCGACAGGGCTGCCCTTTGTCACCGGTTCTGTTCATTACCTTTATGGACAGAATTTCTAGGCACAGTCAGGGTGTAGATGGGGTCCGGTTTGGGAACCACAGAATCTTGTCTCTGCTGTTTGCAGACAATGTGGTTCTGTTCACTTCGTAAAATCAGGACCTTCAGCGTGCACTGGAGCGGTTTGCAGCCGAGTGTGAAGCGTCCGGGATGAAAATCAGCACCTCCAAATCCAAGGCCATGGTTCTCAACCGGAAAAAGGTGCTTTGCCCTCTTCAGGTCGGTGGAGTGTCCTTGCCTCAAGTGGAGGAGTTTAAGTATCTCGGGGTCTTTGCCCTCTTCAGGTCGGTGGATTGTCCTTGCCTCAAGTGGAGGAGTTTAAGTATCTCGGGGTCTTGTTCACGAGAGAGGGATGGATGGAGCGTGAGATAGACAGACGGATCAGTGCAGTATCTGCAGTGATGCGGTCGCTGTATCGGACTGTCGTGGTGAAGAGAGAGCTGAGCAGGGGGGCAAAGCTCTCGATTTACCGATTGATCTACGTTCCGATGCTCACCTATGGTCATGAGATTTGGCTCATGACCGAAAGAACAAGATCACAAATACAAGTGGCCGAGATGAGTTTCCTCCGCAGGGTGGCTGGGCGCTCCCTTAGAGATAGGGTGAGGAGCTCGGTCACTCGGAAGGAGCTCTGAGTCTAGCCGCTGCTCCTCTACGTCGAAAGGAGCCAGCTGAGGTATCTCGGGCATCTTTTTTGGATGCCCCCTGGACGCCTTGCTGGAGAGGTGTTCCGGGCACGTCCCATCGGGGGGAGGCCCTGGGGAAGACCCAGGACACGCTGGAGGGACTACGTCTCACAGCTGGCTTGGGAATGCCTCAAAAAAAAAAAAAAACATTTCCTTTAACACCATACTGATACACTGGCAATATCACCCAACTCATCCAGACGCATACATTTTAACTTATGGTTTAAATTTTAACCAAACTAATTTTGGACAAGTTATTTAAAATTACTGTCATGTCTGAAGTTTTATAAAGTGAAAATATCAGATATATGTTTTAGTTTTAAAGTAATGTGATCATTTTTAAGGTTTTAGTGAGCGCATGCTGTGCCCAGCAGTGCATTATGGGTAGGATAGGGTAATCTCAGTACATTCACGACAGGACAAATGCATTTCAGACACTCTGTTCAGGCTCCACGGACAACAGCATTAAACTGTAGTGCCTAAAACTCTTGTGAATATATTCTCTGGGTTTATAAGATGTTATTGTATTTGCGTTTGTTAAATTCCACGCATCTTAAATGTAGCAGACACAGATTATCTGGAATTTTGTTTTGGCAAGTTATCAAGGCCTCTACTGCCATCTACTGGCCAGTAGTGTTCATGGCAGTATTCCTCCTGAAGCTGGGCAGACACTGTATGATATTTTTAATCACTGTACTTGGTTTCAGTTCAAACTGTACAACAGAACCGCACGGTGTAAAAGGTCAGTGCGCACGATTTATGTTCTCACACACATTGTGTGTTCAAAAACCACACGTCAAACTCATGTTTCCAAAACGTAAACTTTTTTTTCAAACTTAATTTACAAAAACTCTCGATGGGAGACATCAAAGTTTAAAAACAAAACAACAAAAAAAAAACATTACAAGACAGCTCTGCGGTGTTTGCACATGCACAATGCAGATGATTGTCAAATCAACTTTTTTGCTTTGCAAATGGCTTTTTTTTTTTTTTTTACAAATGAAGTTTAAAAACAAAACAACTGCAAAATAATAATAATAATAATAATAATAATAATAATAATAACATTATTACAAGACAGCTCTGCAGTGTTTGCACAGGCACAGTGCGAACGGTTGGATGCTGCTTGTAGCTTTCAGCAGCAGGATAACCTCACGACGGCCGACCACAATAATATATCAAACAGGTTTGATTCTCATTCGACCATACGATCGGTGATCAGGAGGTGGTCGTCAGATGTTGACCGCAGCTTGATACTCCATGAACACTACACGATGCAGGACGCACGATTAACCTGAAACTTGGTCCAAAAAATTCCTGCATGAAAAATCATCTCACACACTGTAAAGCACGTTTTACAACATCAAATGAATGTTGTAAAGAGATAATGTGGAGAGAATGTGCGCACGTTTGCGCACATTCTCTCCAAATGCAAAAAACTTTGCAATGACACTTCCAGGGCGCCGTAAAAATGCCTGTTTTTACAAATAAAAAAATGGAATATTTTACAAAAACACATTTAAACACCAACACACGACAGACGTCACATTAACGTGTTGGTTTACATAATGAATGACTGAACCAATCAGTGTTTAGCAGAGGCACGTTTACCCAGAATCCTTTGCGATCTGTCTCTTTGTTACAAAATGTCAGAATTAGTGCATTATTCAACATTAAAAGATATATGTTATATTTTAACTTTGTACAAATGACAGAATTGACATTAATGGAGTTATTCTATCGGTATTAATGTTATTTATAAATCAACACCATAACTCAATATGACTTTATTTTTCAAGACCTCCGCATGACCGGAGCTTTGTCATTGATAGAAAGCTGGTTTTATGACTGCTCTCAGGGTGTCTCTGTGTTGGGTGGGCTGTAATAAACAAGAGCTTCCAGCAGGTGCTGAATGTTGAAAGAAGAAAGTGTGGTTTCATTGTTTGGGTCTTGGGGTGTCTCTGTGCTCAGAGCACTGTAGTAAACAAGAGCTTACAGCAGGGGCAGACTGTTGAAAGAAAAAAGTGTGGTCTTATTGTTTGGTTCTGTTGTTATTTTTAATATTATTAGAAGCTATTAAATTTGTTTTGCTAGTAGTTGTAAATGTGCCAGAGATAATATTGGAATTTATCTGTTATCGGTTATCTGTAACTTCCGATACATTTTTGGGTGGTTTATTGTTTTATCTTTATCGAAGATAACTTTTGAGTTATCTGATTATCTGTTATCGAAGTTAATTTTTTGGTTATCTGTGCCCACCACTGCACACAACACGTCACATTAACATGTTGGTTTACATAATGAATGACTGAACCAATCAGTGTTTAGCAGAGGCACTTTTACCCAGAATCCTTTGCGATCTGTCTGTGTTTGTTGCAAAACTTCAGAATTAGTGCATTATTTAACATTAAAAGATATATGTTATATTTTAACTTTGTACAAATGACAGAATTGACATTAATGGAGTTATTCTCTCAGTATTCACACCAAACCATAAGTCAGCATGACTTTATTTTCCAAGACCTCCACCTGACCGGAGCATTGTGATTGGTTGAGAGCTGGCTTTATGGCTGCTCTCAGTTTGCGTCTGTGCTGGAAGCTGTATTGTAAGCAAGAGCTTCCAGCAGGGAGCAGGATCTTCAAACATAGAAGTGCGGGCTCATTGTTTGGGTCTGTTGTTGCTTTTTATGCTTCTAAAAGCAATCATGGTGTTAAAACTCAAATTCAGCTTGTTAGTAGTTGCAAATGTACCAGAGACAATACTGGAATTTATCGGTTATCTGTAACTTCTGATACATTTTTGGGTGGTTTATCTTTATCAAAGATAACTTTTCAGTGATCTGATTATCTGTTATCGAAGTTAATTTTTTGGGTATCTGTGCCCACCACTGGCTTCATGTAACAAAAAGCAAAATTAATTGAATTTATAAATTTATTAATTTAATTAATTTATATTAATTTATTTATTTCAACCTGCTGTTGCTGTTCTTGTTGTCTCACAAAGTCTAAACAAGTGTTGCTCTGAGTAATGTGGAAGTTATATTCTTTGTTTTATTGCAGAAGGATCTTTCAGTTTGAGAGCGTGATTTTTTAAAATTTACTTCTCTGGAACACAGAACATTGCTCTCATTCAGATCTTCTTCTTCCTGTTTTCACAAGAAAAAATCTTATCCTGCTTTATCTTAAAGGAATTTGTGCATTGTGGTGAGCGTCACAGCGCAACATTGCATGAGAAAGAAATAGATGTTTTCTGTGTGTAAGATTTTGTTTTTCTGTTCATATCGAGGCACAGGATTTGTCACTACATGAAGTCGAGGGAGAATATCTATATCTTATCTCGACTCTACGCTCCAAACTGGCCTCCAGAGCTCCTCCTCCCGTCCTGCACTTGGACACATCCCACCTTCAGGAGGAAACGACCAGCACTACGCCTGTCATTGGGACACTCAGCAGTTACTTCTCCCAGGAACTTCAGGAGCCTTGGTCATTTCTAAGGGCTCTAATGAGTAAAACTGACCAATTTAGGACACAAGATGGTATTTTCATTGGAGATGGACAACACATACATCAGACTCTGTCTGGTACAGATGTCTCGCTTGCTGTAAGCTTGTACGATCCGTCAGAGGGTCTGACAGAGCTGACATCATCCGTGATCCCGCTCACAGTGCAGTCAACAACCATCATCCAGCCAGTCAGTGAGGATGACAGCGTGGAGTCTGCTCAGCCTTTGAACCCTCAGAGAAAGGGCAGGAGCCTGTTTCAGAAGAGGCAGCTAGCCGGAGACAGCGGGAAAAGTATGCCACACCTACTTCTGATTTTTTTCCAACTTCTACCAAACTAGGCAACAGTACCCATTGGCATGACGAAAGGAAGGGCAACAGCAATCTGACATTCCACCTCAGTGACCTTGACCTTGGCAAATTTGACCTTATCAGGACAATTCCTGAACATAGCTACATATGTGTGCCAACTTTAGTGAAAATTAGAGTCAAAAACTTTTTTTTTTACCTTTCACCCAAATGACCTTTTTAGTCCCAGTGACTGACCTTTAGCAAATTTGATGTTTCCTGGGCAATTCCAGGATCCACCTACACGTGTGCCACGTTTGGTGGACACTGGAGTGAAGGAGGTGGGGCGATTTAACAATGACCACAATGACATTTGACCTTTGCCTAAACAGACCCTTGAAGGGCAGTTCTGAGAACAAACACGGAGTCCATACAATTTAAGACAATAATGATTTGGTCGTATGTAGTTAGTTTTAATCAAATGAAATGTTTGTTTGTGTAGTTTGTCCAGGAGTGAGAGAGTCGTCACAACGCATCAGCCACATCAGAGACTTGTACCGCTGGGTCCTAAACATCCCAAACCACAATCTGCGTATGAACTTCCAAGAGGTAAACAAATGTTCCGTGAAACACTGAAATCAAAACAATTGGAAGGAAGAAGGAGAAAAAAAAAAACTTTTGTCTCTGTCTCACTTCCTCAGGTTTTAATTGATCTGAGCTCCAAGAACAATCGAGGGCTTTACAAGGCACGGATCAAAGCAGTAGTGGCGGGACGACCTTTGACCTTCTACAGTCTGGTGGGCCTTGACAATGAGTCATTCTACCGCAGTGCGCCAAGGGTTATCGCTGTGGCTCTGGATGCACTCAAGAGTTAACGTTACCGTCGCGCCAAGTGAGAACGGACAAAAGGCGGAAACCGTTCAAATTAAGGACGATTACACAAACGCTCTGAAAGACACTTTGTCCCGAGACAAACTGAGAATGGCGTAAAATGCGCACTGTTGTTTGAAGCATTTCTTTTTTCCTAATCCAGACCCAGAATGCGATTCGCAATGAAAACATGAATGTATCGATCCATCTCTCGAGCGCCTGCCACCACACTGTCTTCATTAACTTGTAAATCTGTACAAAATAAATTATTCAGAATGTCTTTTGCAAATGGTGAGCTTCTTATGAAGCTCAAATTGTTTATATTATTATTTATTTGTATAAAGAAGTATTTTTCTATAAGCAAAACAAATATATATATATATATATATATATATAAATGGATTTGAAGGCTGTGACATTTTTTGTTGTGGTGAACTGTACTCTCAAAGACCACTTTAGGCACGCTTTTCTACCTAATAAAGTGTACGTAAAGTATAATTTTGCACTGTGGAGGTTTTGACGTAAGGTATTAAAGTTAGCTCACAGTCATGCTGTGGATCTTAAAGTGTTTTACTGTCACACTCCATCAGAGTCCCCTGCTAGCTGTCTGTGACCCTAAATTGACCTTATTCGTCTGACTCTTTAAGGCACGGTAGCTGCTGTGCTGCGGTGACCAGCTGCTCCCCGTCTTCTCGCCATTATCCAGGATTGGGAATAGTAACTGGACCCTGAACTACGGTGACCTTTAGAGTCTCTTATTGCTGTCATGAGTCAGAACACAGTGTCCACAGACAGGTGGCTGGAGTAAGTGCTACACGGGATGAATAAACAATCTTCATCTTTACTTTACATTCACTTCTGTATATTTCACTCTAACCATGGAGTCCTTGCCGCTGTTTGAGTGAAGTGGTGATTTGTGAACGAAGGGAGAAACAAAGTATTGCGAGAATTCATTGACCCGCCCCTCGTCATCTCCCTATACGTGTTTTGATGATTATTGAAAGCACAGTATAAGCAATGGAAATTATTATTCACAACAAATCACAATCAAAAGAACACCGTAAATTTTGCAGAGTAAAAAATGCTTTGCTGGGACATTTGGTCCCAGAACAAATAAAGTTAAATACACTCGATTATAGAGTGAAATCAGCTCTACTGTCTTGTCAAATCAAGTTTTTCAACTCTAATAAGAGTCATTCACAGCATGATAGAGTTGATTTTACACTGTGATAGAGTTGATTTAGCACTGTGATAGAGTATATTTAACTCTATTTGAACTGGGACCAAATGTAGTCCTGTTATATTTTACTCTGCAAAATTTACTGTGAAGTGCCAAAGTCACATGATGACATCATTGTCATCATATTGTCAATTTGTTATATTGATGATGTCATTGATGACATCATCAATATAACATTGTATTTCCTGACTTAAATGCATGCTAGATCAGTGTTCTAGCTCTTCTAGTTTTAGGGCTATGGGCCTTTCACAGTGAATATGTCAGATGCGTCAAATGCTTCAAAAAATGGTCTAAAAGCATTATTTTCAATGAGACTCGTTGCTTTTTAGATGCGTCAGAAGCGTCGCGTCAAAAGCCGAGCTAAACAGACGCTTCTGACGGGAGCGCGCATTGCCGCTTGTCGGCAGGCTGACGCGGTCAAAGTTCAATCCACTCCAACTTTTGACGCTTTGAGCTGTGACGTACCTTCGCGTTGTCCAATAGGAACGACGCATTGGGCCAAAACACGGAAGACTAGTGGCAGAAACCACTGATCTGTACAAAACAAACGTGTCACAGGACTGCTCATTTATAGAGCAGTTTTCTGAAGAAAAGTCCTTGGAAATGTTTTTTGTTGTTTGTTACCTCAGAATTTGATTACTGTTAAAAAACAAAGTTTAGAACACTTGTAATTAAAATAGCTAAATAAATCAATAAATGGTTCTTTAGAAACCTTTCATCTGTAAATTAAAACCACCTGTTATTTCAGATTACATAATTTCTTGTTTAGCATAATGAACCTCGGACATTTATTTTTAGACAAAATAACATGGAAATTTGTAAAAAAAAAAATTTAAGTCTGGTAGATTATTTATATCTCATTTCAACCAGAAAAAGACACTAAATACATACAAATGTTTATTATAAATGCAACAGGAAATAATTTAACAATGACTGCAGTGATTGTAAAGTAGGATTTCTGTGACATAAACCTCATGATGATTTTTTTTTTTTTTAAATAGTCATTTCAACTTGTAATTTCGCCAAAATATGTAATTGCCTTTAATGTTGTTATCAGGACAGAGTCATTTCTAAAATATGAATTTGAGCACAATAAGTGGAGAGCTTCTACCTGTGCAAATGTCTTTTGACTTTGATTCGTGGACATTTTTAATGATCCGTTCATTTATTATTAAAATATAAAATAAAACAGCTTTTTAAAAAATAATAAAATAGTTGCTGTTCAAAGAGCCTTTTATTTAGAAGCAGGTGATGTTCAGCTGGATTCTCGGGACCAGATGAAGGTCTCTTCTGCAGCTTTGAACTCTGGTGGTGTTGCTGAAGACACTTTTGTCCTATTTTGAAGAGCAGAGATGTTTTCTTTTGACTGGACTTCGTGGTGTTCAGCTCATCAATGGAAGTTTGGATGTCTGCACAGCAAATGTTCCTGATTGGGACAAATAAAATTATTTCTTTAAATATAAAGAAACACTAAACAGTTTATATATAAAAAAGGAAAAAATGATGGAAAAAACACCCGAAAAAATAAGTTATTTAAAGTTGAGCTTTTGTGGTGTCTGAAAAAAGCTGTAGTTTTATTTGGTAAAAATAAAAAAGACTGAACCATTTAGAAATTAAAGCGTTCACTCAGATCAACTGTGCTAAAAGGCTACGCTAACGTTAGCCAATCATTAAACCTTCACAGCAGTTCAGTAGACATCACATTTTATTTTTACATTATTCTCACCTCAATAAAGCTGCAGAACTAATCTCTGCTGGGCAAACTGGGACTTCGCATATATCCAAAAAGTGGGAGATTTCGGACTGAGTGGGTTTGCTCCATCACCCCGGCTGCCTGCCTCGCTCTGCCCAGGAATGAAGCCTGAAGGCCGGCTTCTCCGCGCGGGTCGGCCCGCTGTCGCGGTTCGATCGATATCCCACCAAGTCGTCAGTCCTCCCTCGGTCGGCGTCACTCCGAAAAGTAGCTGAAAAAAAAGATTCTCTCAGCAGGGTGATGGGAGAATCGTTCTACTGCTGTTTTTTAAGTTTTTTTGTGGTTAGGCGACCCAAATTCAAGATGGCGATCGCTGAACTTTTTTCAGGTTATGGCCAGAGTGTGACGTAGCAATCTCCGCCCACTTGCCACTTCCGAAGCGGCGCGTCTGACGTCACACGTCGGATGCGTCAGACTCATTGGAAACGCATCCAACGGTTTGGGAAGCGTTGACGGATTGGCCTGAAGTATTCAATGTGAAAGGCCCTTTACTGAGGAAAAATGTGGTTTTTGGATCCTATATTGTCACATGATGGCATATAGTGATGTCATCATGATGTCATGTAGAAATCAGCACATGACAAACTGCACTCAAAACAATGACTCATTGGATGAACTCAATTCAATTATGAGAAGGATTTCCATCTAATAAAAATATGTAGCCCCAACTCAAATAAAGCACATCCTTGCAAGATCTTTTAATAAGGACGTAATAAAATCATTGGCGTTTATTTATTTGTCTGTCTGTTAGCAGGATTACGTCAAAACTACTGCACAGATTTTGACAAAATTTTCACCACAGATAAATATTAGGGCATGGAAGACAACACAGAATTTTGGAGATGATCTGGATCCCGATTGGCGGACATCAAAAAACTCTGATTGCTCTTCTTTTACGTACTTGTGACTACATATTTATTAGATGGAAATCCTGCTCATAATTGAATTGAGTTCATCTAATGACTCAGTTTTTTTAGCGTGTTTGCTGATTCATATGCACATGGGACCATTCTTTTAGCTGTCTGTGTTTCAAAATTATTACAGAAAATGTGAAATTTGTTTCATAATTTAATGTCACATTACAAAATTTGGTGATGTCATCATGATGTCATGTATAGATCAGTGGATAGTACTGTGTCTGCTGAATCATATGCACTTGGAATCACCTTCATTTATTTATTTTAATTTTTTTTTATTACTATTTATTTTATTGCAGAAAATGTGTTTTTTTTTCCATCCTTTAATGTCTTGTGATGTAAGTTGATGATGTCACCATAATACTGCTTGTAGATCAGTCAATGATATTGTGTTGGCTGATACATATGCACAGTATACCCATCATTTTACTATGCTTAGTTTTGAAGTCATTGCAAAAAAGGGATTTTTGCACTAGTTGATGACCTTGATTGACCTTTGACCTTCATATTAATATCATGCTGAGATGTTATCACATGTGCAACATGAATTAATTCAGCCAAAAAGCTCCTGAACTATTCTTTCGGACACATACATGCACGCACACGCATGCACGCACGCACGCACGCACACACGCACGCACACACACACACACACACACACACACTTACTTCTTGACTACTACAAGTTGGCTCGAATTAAGTTGTTGATGTTGGTGTGGTGGATTTTGGCCGCCCAGGTTCATGACACAAATGTTCTATGAAGTTCATGATGGTGATTTTGAGGGATTTGTGGGTCATCCTGGCTGTGTGTATCTGCACTCATGCCCCTGTCTGGTATTACGATGGTGTGCCAACAGACTGAGGACAACTGGCTCCAAACTCTCAATGATGCAACAGTACTGTCAGATTCCTTGGACAACAATCAGATGCAACCTTAACCAAAGATAGTTGGGACACTGGGCCAGAACACTGTCCACCAAAACAACTCCTCTCCCACACACAGGGTCCAGCAATATGTTACACACGCATGTGGAAATGAACACTCCCAAAATGCACTTGTGTGATTCAGTTGAGCCTGTGGATTATAGCTCATCAAGACAGGGTCATTTGATTTTGTGTTAATTTTGTCATGATGTCAATTAGGGAATAATCCTGTTGTGTCTGATGATTTGCAGACGTTAATGCTGGATTACGGTCGCAAATAGCCGTTTTAAAAGTCCATTTGTGACCATAAAATCCAGCACTAACATCCGCAAATCATCAGACACAAGGGGGATATTCCCATTCTAATCCAATTCCAACATATGTACAGTTTATTTTTCTGTAAGTAATTCGGTTGTGAAAGGGTGTGGTCTTCTTGTCAAAGCTTATTTTTGCAGCAGTGTCCACATGCCAAACTGGAAATTCTGTGAGCAGATCCATCGATTTCTCCATCTCGTCAGCTGCATTGAGTTAAATCCATGGTAAATCCATTAAATCCATGCAGTTTGGCATCGTCCTCACTGCACTAGTTTCTGTCACTCTCAGGTGACAGCGCAATTATTTACATCTGCATAGCAGTGTGCGCGGTCTACAGAGGGTGCAGTCCATAGGGCATGGACTAATACATTAAATGTGAAATGGTTTTAATATTTTGCAACCGTTTATGCAATATTTTATGGTCTGAAATTGCACACGTTTAACCAATCAGATTTGCAGAAAAAATGTAATTGGATTAGAATGAAGAATAACTCGACACATTATGTGTGCAAAATAACACGTCCACATGTGTTTTGCTTGCATGTGAAAAACCTGCATGCATGTGCATGTGCATAGCATAGCACATGCATTGCATCAATGAACATTTGGCCTTCAGAACCAATATTTCTGAATGAAGTCCTAGAAAATCACCTACTGTTGGTAAACTGTCCAAACATTAAACTGGTATATCCATAAACAATTTAAGTTCAACCATTTTTAATGTCATTGCACAGCAGTTTGGTGAAATTATGTGCACCTCCTGTGACTAAAAGACATAAAACAGCAAAGGAAATATACCTATGTGAGCAGCACAGACATTATACCGAAAAAAAAAAAAAAACAGAGAGCAAGGCACATTAAAACACCTATAAACTAGAGTGCCATTCACATGGAGCGCAATCCTCCGCTAACACTAATGTCTATTTCTACAAATTTTTACCTTGGAAAAAATTTTCAAGGTCAAAGTCCTGTTAGAAGTGACATTTCATAAGCTAAAATATAATACAAAATATAGATCAAAATGGCTTTTCAATGTTAAAATCAATATCAGCTAAATCCATAATAGGGGGATCTTGTGCATCCATTCATGAGCGTCACTGATTAGATAACGAGGCATTTGGCTACCTTAAGAGAGTCTGACTGATTTTGAGCATCCCTGCTGCAGTGTCTTCTGCGTCCGTGCTACAGTATGCCAACATGCTCTGGCTTCAGGTTTGTGAAGACATCCAGAGTGCACCAGACACAGGCGACATCAGAAGAATGTTTGAAGGCATCAAGAAGGCACTCAGTTGTGCTTCTGCCAAAACAGCGCTGCTCAAATCCAAGTCTGGGGAGATCATTACAGAACCCAAGAAGAAAATGGAACGCTGGGTAGAACACTACCTCAAAGTGTATGGTAGGACAAACCTAGTCACTGAGAGAGCCCTGAACTCAATTCCACAACTACCAACAATGGAGAACCTTGACGGCAAACCAAGTGAAGAGGAACTACAGATAGCAATCAGGCAACTAGCTAGCGGCAAAGCAGCCAGCAGGGACAGTATACCACCTGAGATCATCAAGTGTGTATCTCCAGCCCTCTTGGGACCTCTGACAGGTCTCCTAAAAGCCAGCTGGAGAGAACACTCAGTACCACAGGAAATGAGTGACTCAAACTGCATAAACCTGTACAAGAACAAGGGCGACCATAGCTGCTATGACCACAATCACGGAATATCACTTCACAGTCTGCAAAGCATTTGGCCGTGTGGCGCTATCTCGCCTCCAAAAACTAGCTTTGAGGATCTACCCAGAATCACAGTGTAGCTTCAGGGCAGGCCACTCAACAGTGGACATGATTTTCTCTCTAAAACAAGTGCAAGAGGAGTGCCATGAGCAGCACAGACCTCTATACATCACCTTCATTGATCTACAAAGGCATTTGACATGGTCAGCAGAGACAGCCTCTTCAAAATCCTGCACAGGATAGGCTGTCCGCCAACTCTCCTGAGCATCCTCAGATCCTTTCATGAAAACCAGCAATGTACAATCATCACAGATGGGGATAAGTCTGAGCCCATTACCATCACAAGTGGAGTCAAACAGGGTGTGTTCTAGCTCCGACACTCATGCTCATGTATTTTCTTCTCATATGTCTTACACTATGCCTTCCATGACCTCTCTGAGGGCATCTATCTGCACACCAGACCGGATGGTAAGCTGTTCAACCTCGCTAGATTCAGAGCCAAGACCAAGGTACGCCGTGTGCTGATCCGTGAGCTGCTGTTTTCTGACAATACAGCGATAGTGACCCACAACGAACAAGATCTTCAGATTCTTATGGACTAGTTCTCGAAAGCCTGCAAAGGAGCAGTGACACCACTGTCTATCCTCATCGATGGATCACCCCTAGAAGTTGTCGACAGGCTCACCTACCTTGCCTCAACTGTCAAAGCCACCAACTCCCTGGATGTTGAATTAAATACTCACATTGCGAACGCTACTGCCACCATGGCAAGGCTCACCAAAAGAGTGTGGACAAACAAAAAACTGACCACCAACACAAAAGTTCACATCTATGACATATGCGTGGTGAGCACACTCCTGTATGGCAGTGCGTCCGGGACAATCTATGCCAGTCAGGAACAATGCTTGAACAGCTTCCACCTCCGTTGTCTTAGACGCATTCTTGGTATCACATGGCAGGACAAGGTCCCCAACAATGAAGTGCTGAGATGGACCAAGTTGAACAGCATCCAGACACTGCTTACCAAATGCAGACTATGATGGCTTGGGCATGTGAGCAGGATGCAAGATGTCCGCACCGCAAAGGACCTTCTCTATGGCAAACTAACCCAAGGAAAGAGAAAGCTCGGGCGACCTTACCTTAGGTTCAAGGATGTTTGCAAAAGAGACATGAAGTCCACAAGCATCAATTCTGAAAACTGGGAAAAGATTGCCCCCAATCGCACCATTTGGAGGCAAACTGTCAATGACAGTGTCAAGCTGGCAGAGCAACAGAGGAGAGCTAGCAAGGAGAAGAGATTCAGGAGGCATAAGGAGACTCCTATCACCTAGACACACACAATCATCTCACAAGACGAAAGGCGCCTATGGCTGCAGTGTCTTCTAAAGTGCCGTGATGTTCTGAGTCCACCTGACAAGGATGTGTGTTCCCCAGAATTTGAAGGAAGGCAATCTCTGGATCATACTCCTCAAATGTACAGTGGAGCAGGATCTTCCTAGTGTTTCTTAAAGCTCACAATCATCTCCTTTGTTTTGGAGATGCTTAATGACAAGTTGTTGGTAGGCCACCATTCAGTCAGTCTTCAGACCTCAACCCTGTAAGCAGACTCATCACTGTTCTGTATCAATGACCGCAGTGGTGTTGTCCACAAACTTTGTGCGTGGAAAGGGAACTCAAGATGGCTCAGCACTCAGGTGTTGAGGGTCTGGGAGGCAGAGTGATGAATCCGCAGCCTGCCCATCTGTGACCAGTTGGTTAGAAAGTCCTTAACCCAACTGCATGGGTCCTTGGGTCCTTAACCCTAATACCAGAGACCAGCTGAAGAACAAAAAGAATTAAAAGATGGAACCTAGAAAATGAAGAAGGTTGGAAGGAATACAACAAAGTACTGTCCAAAAAAATTACAAATAAAAAACCTAGTGAATACAAAGAATATGAAACAGTAATAAAGGAAGCCCTAAAAGAGACAATAGGACAGAGAACAATAAGCATAAACCAACAGAAAAGAAGAAAAGACCCAGAAACAAAAGGCCTGTGGGAGAAAGTGAGAGAGAAAAGGAAAATTTTCCAGAAGGCCGGCAAAGAGGAAAAAGAGGAAGCTCTAGAGAGCTACTACGAGGCACAAAGGAAATTAAGAAAGACATCGGATGAAAAATATAAAAAAGAAGTTCAAGAGAACCTGAACAAAATTATTACCAGCAGAGACCCAAGAAATGAGATATGGAAAAGGAGGAAAAAGTTAGCCAAGAAGGGACAGGCAGAATACAACTACATCACAGAGGACAATAGAGAAATCACTGATGAGGAAGACATCAAATCCCACATAGCAAACTACTACAAGGACCTATACCGAGCAAGAGAAGGTAAACCGGAGTATGAGGCATGGACCAATAGAATTTTGGCAGAGGTTGAGAGAGTTACAAACCAACTAAGACCGCAAAACATACCAAAAATAGACCTCGAAGAGATGCTGCGGGTAGAGGAAACTAAAACGGAAAAAGGCAAAGGGACCAGACAACATACCAAAGGAAATATTCATAAATGCAACAAATGGCACTATGAAAATATATTGTACAATGTTTAATCAAACGGCACATACAAACAAAATCCCTGATGAATGGAGGAACGGCCACATTGTAAGTATATACAAAGGTGAAGGAAAAAAAGGCAAATGTGCCAATGAAAGGGGAATTACCCTCAGCAGCAACATAGAGAAATTTTATGAAAGAATCCTACATCATAGAATAAAACCCCTGATACAAATTAGTGAACTACAGGGAGGTGGTAAGGAAAACATAGGAACTGCAGACCATATCTTACTATTAAACCACCTGATTGACAACAAAAAACCAAGATACATAACGTTCCTGGATGTGACCAAAGCATATGATAAAGCCTGGGCAGATGCTCTGATGTACATGCTCTACAAAAATGGACTAAGAGATAAAATATGGCTAAAAATAAAGGAGCTCAACGAAAACCTGAAAGCCTCAATAATGACCAGATATGGACTTACAAGACAAATACAGATCAAAGACAGCATTAGACAAGGAGGAGTCCTGTCAGTTATAATGTACGCACTACTAATAGATGAAATAGGCAAAGAGATCCTGAATAGCAACCTTGGAATAGAGACAGGTACAGGGAAAAAAATAGGATGCCTACTATGGATGGACGACATAGCCCTCATACCAGAGACGGCCAAGGAAATGCAAATAATGATAAATATAACAAATGATCTGGCAAATAGGTACCACATAGAATTTGGGGAAGAAAAAAGTAAAGTTATGACGATAGGGAAACCAAAAGATGATGCAAATTTCTACATAGGACCCAAAAAACTGGAAAAATGTGTAAATTACAAATACCTAGGAAAAATAATCAATAACAACAACCAAGCCGACCAAATAGAAGAAGCAAAAAAGAAAGCAGAAGGAGCCTTACAAACCATCCTACAAATAGCAGGAAGCCCGGACCTAAGAGGAATAGAGATGAGAGTTATCTGGCAACTAGTGTAATCATGCATAATCCAAATAATTGTGTATGCAGGACAGTCAGTGGTAACAACAAAAAAGGAGGGGAAAATGAGGAACCAAATCTTGGACAATATATTAAAACGGCTCCTAATACTACCAACAACAACACAGAGAGAAATCATGTATGCGGAAACAGGGCTCTGGGATATAGACCATATAATACAAAAAAACAAGATCAACTTCCAAAAAAGGATAAATACAGTAGGATCAGATGTAATGAAAAGAATAATCAACAACAATAGTAAACCATGGAAAAGGGAAGTCAACAGGATTAAGGAAAAACTGCAGATAACAGATCAAACAAGCAAAGGAGATATAAAAAGGAAAATAGGCGAACAGCTAAAGAAGAATATCAAAGAACAAGGAGAGATCAAATCAAAGGTAAAACTACATTGAAAACGTAAAAACGTTGGAAGTAGGAAAAAGGAAACCCTACCTGGACAAACTAAACAGGATGGAAGCACATAGCATCATGATGGCAAGAACAAGAATGCTGGCAGTAAAATGCAACTATAGGAATAAATATGCCAATGTATCCTGTAGGTTCTGCAATGCTGAGGAGGAAACTCATAAACATATACTAGAGGAATGCCAGCAAGTCAATAGGCAAGAATGCCCGAAGTAACAAAGGAGGATATCTTTGAAGAAGATACAACCAAATTAAGAGAAACTGCAAAAGCTCTTACACGGATCGAGGAAAAGCTAAAACACTAATGTGCTAGTTCACACCCTGGTTAAGCTGCTTGGTTTCCATTCTGCTGGGGATGATTGCATTAAATGTAGAACTGAAGTCCTGAAACAGCAGCCTCACAGATGTTCCAAATGACAGAGCAGTGTGTAGGGTTTATGGCATCCTCTGTTGACTTATTTTTCTCTGTGGCAAACTGGTGATGGTCCAGGGTGGGTCGTAGTGCAGCCTTGATGTGCCTCAAGACTAGCCTCTCAAAGCACTTCATCACATTGGAGTGAGATCTACTAGTCTGAAGTCATCAGTGCTGCTCACCATCATTTTCTTCAGCACAGGAACAATGGTGGCAGTTTTAAGGCATTTGGGGAAGTGCTTAAAAACAGGTTCATGAGGTGCTGAATACCACTACCAGATCTCTGAGTGCCTTCCCCGGAATGCCATCAGGACCAGCAGCCTTCCTGGAGTTAATACCTTGGAGCAGGACTGTAAGTCACTCAAAGTCACCACACCCCTAATTATGGATAACTTTATGTCTTAAAGCATCTTAAACTAAAGACTTGCAAAATACATTCACCCCTATACAGTTGTCATGGAGGTGGAAACTGCCTATAGAGACCAAAACCTTTTTTGGAGCCATCTTCATGCAGTCATTCAATGAATTGCAACTTTTTCCATTTCCAAGTAGGCCTCGTTTGTGACTGGTGGAGTTTGGGGCTTGGTGTATTTCACAAATCTCTATATAATCTCACATCTGGCGTTGATGCCCAGGTACTCTGCTAGCATATAGTCAGCTGTCATGCATCATCACATCCACTACCTTGGGTTCTGGATGCCAAGCACACATGCACACAACCAGTCTATCTTCACCTCTTGAAAGTAGCCATCTACATAACTTACGTGTTTATACAATGTGGAATTTTACACGGGACAGCAGCCATGTAGTAAACACAATGGTCAAACTGCAGGCGTATCATGTTTCACCATGTGTGTCTGTCTGTCTAAGGGTAGTGTTGTTGTGACAGCTGGCTATGCGTGACTAGAAATACCCGTTTGGATTTAACCCTAAACAATCACCACTTTCCACTTCCCCTTGCTCCCCTCAATTCCATCTATTCCTGTAACCCCACAACCTTCCAATCAGTCCAAACCCTGATTTCTGCACACATCCTGAGGACGAGTGGCTAGCAGCGCCCATGTGGATCTGGTTGGTTGTGTGACAGCTTGGCTCAAACACTGATGGATTCTGGACATCCACTCGCCCTGTCAGTTGCCCTGAGGGTGCTCATGGTTTCCGCCACAGGTAGGAATGTTGTATTATTCCCTCTGCAGGCACAGTCTCTCCTGATTTTCTTGGTGTTCCTGCTGTGTTGTGAATCATGAAATAGGCGCAGCTCCTGAAAAATGAATTAACATGCTGTGTGCAGAGCTGCCGAAAGAGTGTGCTGCTTTGACATGTTTAAATGCACAGTCTGATGTTGTAAATCTGGCACAGAGGTTGTTGTAGACCAACATACTGATAGCAGCTTCCAACTACACTCACTCAAAAAACTGATACATTGGATGAACTCAATTCAATTATGAGCAGGAATTCCATCTATTAAATATATGTAGCCCCAATTCAAATAAAACACATCCATGCAGATAAAACAATTTCATTTAGTTGGGACTACATATATTTGTTAGGTGGAGTCCAATCTAATGAGTTGTTTTTTGAGTCAAAGAAATGACTCTTTAGATGTACTCAATTCAGTTATGAACAGGATATCTATCTATGAAATATATGTAGCCCAAACTCAAATGAAGCACATCCATGCGAGATAAAGTAATTTAATTTAGTTGGGACTACATATATTTATTAGGTGGAGTTCAATCCAATGAGTCAGTTTTTTGAGTCAAACAAATGACTCTTTGGATGAACTCAATTCAGTTATGAGCAGGATATCTGTCTATTAAATATATGTAGCCCCAACTCAAATAATGCACATCCATGTAATTTAATTTAGTTGGGGCTACATGTATTTATTAGATGGAAATCCTGCCCATAATTGAATTGAGTTCATCCAAAGAGCCATTTTTTGAGTGCTTAAAACATTTGAAATGAGTCTCATGGCAGTCAAATGGTGGTCGAGTTTAGTTGTGGTTTGGAATTATCTTCATTCCTCAATCTTGCTCTCTGTTAGGGTTACTAAAATTAGGCAATTAGTTTTTATAATTCCAAATCAGAAAAAGCTGGGATGATATGGAAAATGCAATTTTTTAAAGGCAGGTGGATTTTCTTATATTTACTTTAACTTCTATTTCACTTCAGACTGTATGAACCCAGTATACACTCATTCCTGCATTCCACGCCTACAACAACTTCCAAAAAAGTTGGGATGGAGCTATTTATGCCTCGTAATGAGTTTAAAAAAATTAATAATAACGTTATTTCAAACAGGTGATGTCAACAGGTGACTGTGATCGTGATTTGGTACAAAAGCCGTATCCATGAAAAGCTGATTCTTTGAGGAGCAAAGATGAGCAGATTATCTCCAATCTGTCAACAAAAGCATGAGAAAATTATTAAATGTTGAAAGACAGTGTTCCTGTGGGAAAGATTGGAAGGGATTTACATATTTGGAGGCATTTCAGTGCGTAAAGGGCAAGGAGGCAAGACAAAGGTAAACGCATGTAATGTCAAATGTGAGCAGGATGCAAGATGGACCTTCTCAAAGGACCTTCTCTATGGTGAACTAGCCCAAGGAAAGAGAATGAATGGATGATATTAACAAATGAATTTTAACACACAAAGCATGAAATATCTTCGGTTCATACTATCTGCAACAAAATAGAAGTTAAAGAAAATGTAAGAATCACTGCAGCTTCTCTTTTGTTATTTTTGCATTTTACATTTTCCATATTGCCCCACCCTTTCTGCTTTGGATTTGTATGAAATCTGGTGGAAATATGCTTGTAGTTTGTTATGAAAAGACTGCACACCAGTTTGAGAATAATGCTCTAAAATAGCTGTCTCAGCTGAGATAGAGTTATGGAAAAGGATAAGCCAGCCATATACAAACACCGTGATACAGTGCAATAGCGCTGGACCAACATATTGCAGCAGTGTACTGCATAAGAAGTGCAGAACACAGTGCACATATTATGGAGTGTTCCTGTATCTGCGCTATGAAGCAGAAGGAACGGTGTAGTGCTGCACAGATTGTGCAATCTGTGGTGGAAGCAGTCGAATCAGAGCTTCAGTGAGAGAGAAATAAATATGTAACAAGGCCTCATTTATTGATTACTAAAAGTTCTACAATGTGTGCGCACAAGATGCATTTACTGTATTTCCCATATTTGTTTTGTTCATGTGCACAGGATAATTGTGCGCTGAGCCAAGGTGCCAAATGTGCACAGACATCCTGTGGGAAAAAGTTATTATTGGGCATTTATTATCCAAGGATTCCATAGCATAAAGTAGGTGATAGCCTATGACTCTCCCTGGTAGAGGTGGGCGGATCGATCCTAATATCAATAATATCGATACCAACGCTGGTATTGATATTGAACTATCCTTATGTAAAAAGATCGATACTCAAGCTTTTTTTCTCTCCCACACGCACTGACTGCTGCACACGCAGATTCATCAAAGTCTACTCTCTGTCTGTAACAGCAGCGCTGTGCTGTGTCACACAACACGGAGCAGTGCACCCTTGTATTGTGATTTGTCAACCCTCTACCTCAGGAGATTTTGTTTTAAGCTGTGTTAAGTGATATGTTTTTAAACAAAAATGTTGATTGTGATAATAAAGTATTTTGTTGTCACGTACAATGTTTGGCAAAATTCTATCTTAGGTCTTTTGGATCCTTTGGATCTATGAAGCTTAAATATGAAAAAGTATCGGTATTGGTATCGGCATTGGTATCAATATCGGCGATACTGGGCCTGGATTTACTTTGTATTGGATCAATACCAAAATTCCCGGTATCGCCCACCTCTACTCCCTGGATGGGACACCAGTCCATCACAGGTTCCACAGCCAAGGCCAACATGAATTTACAGCTGGGTAGGGGTGATGAAATATCTGACTGAACAGGAATCAAAACCCATGCCTGCTTATTGTTAGATCATGAGCATTAATGTGCAGTGATCTGAATATTGCAACTTGTCAAACAAGCAAACAAAAAAGCAAAACCTCTGCACTTGGTTTCAGACTAGGTTTTTGCTGGTCTGTTACCCAATCACTTTCTGCTGCCAGATGATAGCAATACACCAACACTACACTTGATCAAATCTAATTTTTAGACCTACCATTGTGATTTAAAGAACGGGGCACTGGGCATGAACATTACAACTGCATCAGTTGTATACGCCTTGCACACCGTGTTCTGGCTATAAAATAAGGCCCACAATGTGGTTTATAGATTACTCTGATTTTCTGTGTTGAAATTGTTTCTGGATCACGGAAATGTTGAATGTGGCAGTGTGCGTGCTCAGAATCAGCCTTCTACTTCTGTTCTGTTTTTTTCTATTGTCTGTTTTTCTGCAGCATCTGCACTGAACCTTGAAGGGCAGCTTTTCAAGGATTTGATGAAGGGGTACGACAAGAATGTTCGGCCAATGGAGAAGAGCGGTGATATAACTAAAGTCTACATCAAGTTGACGCTCACCAACCTCATCTCCCTAGTGAGTGAACTTCTGCTTTAGTGTTTGATAGCATTGTGAATGTATAAATTTTTAACTTATTATAAATGTCTCCCATCAGAATGAAAAGAAGCAGGCCTTAATGACCAGCGTCTACCTACAGCTGGTAATTTAACACAACTTATCCTATTTGTTTCCTAAAGTCTTTTGTCCCCCTCTTGCAAAGCTGGCAATGTCTTTTAAACCGCTGCCAAAGCACAGTTTGCACAGCTCGCTCACATAAATAACCTGCAGTATATATGCGCGTGTGTGTGTGTGTGTGTAGAGATGGTGTGACTACAGGCTGAGATGGGACCGGCCGCCCAGGTCGACTATCTACGGAAATATCACCTCTCAGCTACGCATCCCCTCAAAGAGCGTTTGGCTGCCTGACATCGGACTGGAAAATAAGTGAGATCACTTTTCAATCACAAAAGCCAGTTGAGGCATTCATCTCTTTTCTAGGAGGGAACTAACACAAGCTAACACTGTACACAAGCATTCCCAAATAGCAGCAAATAGCTGAGAAACCAGAAGGCTGTCTCAGATTACAGGGTCGAACGTGCAATTCAAGTGTTTCAGTGTGACCTGATCTTTACTACAGGATGATTCATCGTAATGTTTCCATGTGAGCTGTGTGCGGCACCAAAGGCAAACAGAACTCTGCTCTGAAAAGACCACACATTTGCACACTACTGTCCATTTCTTATCTATCTATAAAACAAGATGTGTCTGTGTGTATGTGGCTCACATATCTCACTGACTGTTTGTCAGACCGGGCTCAGCTTTCGGATATGGCTTGCGCATGGCACGATAACTGATAAAGTCTATCAGTTTGAACATTAAATATCTTTTCTTTGTGGTGTGTTCAATTGAATATAGGTTGAAGAGGATTTGCAAATCACTGTATTCTGTTTTTATTTACATTTTACACAATGTCCCAACTTCACTGGAATTGGTGTTGTAAGTTTGTGTTGCAGAAACGAGACACTTAAAGATCTGCACTTGTTGACCCTTTGCGTGCAGATGCGTATGTACCGCTGAAAGAATCCTGCTGATTCCTTCTCCGTGAATAGCAATGTGCCAGGTTCAAGCTTAAAGACAATGACAGATGATGATCTGATTAATTTAATTTGTGTATACTACCCTACCGACCTCTTTGAACCCAGTGCCTTACCTCGTGCTCTGATTAAAGGCTGTGATAGAGCAGGTGTTCTATGCAAAATTTATTTGAGCAAAACATTGGTCATACAATTCCATACTAAAATAATAAAAATACATCACAAACAATGTGTGAAGAATTATTTGCCCTGTCATGACATCCTGCACTGATAAAAATGATTTTTTAGTACTGTAAATATTACTTTTGATTTCATAATTATATTTACAATTGTTTTTAATTCTCCACATTTACTTAAAAAAATACGTAAAGAACCTTTCTATAGAAAAGCTAATACAGAAAAATACAAAAAAAAAAAAAAAAATGTGGAGTGATATTTACTTGAAAAACCTACAAAAGTTTTTATATCACCCATTTTTGTGTTTTCGCTGCCATAGATCTTCCCTTCTTGTATTTTACATTTTTGTGCCTGAATAATTTGTGCATGACAGCCGCACTTGCACCTGAGCTGTATTGATCAATGTCATGAAGTCACATTTATTCTTCTTCACTTTAAATTTGAGGATGGAGACAAAATGTTTGAAGAGTCTGTTGCAGCATGGCAGAGGTCCACGTTCCTGAGTGCCTCTCTAGTTTCTTCATTTGTTTAAATGAACTTGCACTTCTAGAACAATTTGTGTCCATACTTAATGATGAGTAAAGAACAGATAAAAAGTGGAGCAAGCAATTTAAAAAAAATCTTGTTTATCCACAGCATGGCAATAATGTGTTCTTGTTGTCATGTTTTGGGGTTTGTGTCGTGTGCACAGTGTGGATGGAAACTATCAGGTGGCGTATTACTGCAACACACTGGTGTCCCCTGACGGCTGTGTGTTCTGGCTGCCTCCAGCAATATACCACAGTGCATGTGCCATCACTGTCAACTATTTCCCCTTTGACTGGCAGAACTGCACCATGGTATTCCGGTGAGTACAGTAGGGGAGACCGGGGACAATCGTAACACACACCCTGAGCTCACGTCCTCTTTTGTATTTTTACATTTATTTACCACAAACAGCAGTTATTTCAAATTGTTTCACAATGACTGACAGTGGAAAAAAATTGGGACAAATATTAGCGCCACGAATATAACCTACAATAAGAATGACCTGTATGGAACAACGTGCTATTCAGAACTGGCTGTCAAAAGAAAAAAACTGCACATTCTTTTTCAGTTTTCCCATTTTTTGCAGTCATTTACATGAACACTGACATTTGAAAGGGGAACAGTGGCTACAGCTAATGGACATTAGCTTCCGTGATGACAAGACGCACAAACCAAAATCCGCCGTGTTTTCGTTCGCATCATATTCATCTTTAGGCGCATTAACTACTTGCATTTTGTAGTTACAACTGTATTTGCACTGCATTTTTTAACTAAGTGGACAAAGCATCAACAGAAAATCAATATTCAACAAACATTGTCTGTGCTAGTGCACATACATACCCAACGCTGACTGTAGCCTTTAAATATACCCCCTAATTTATGCTTAAACCATGCACACAAACATTTCTACGCAGAGTATGGACTTTATCAACTTGTCCTTCCATTTATAAATGTGTGTAAATATATGAACAGCCCAGAACATGTGTATGCACAACTTTTAGTGGTAGAACAAAGAAACTGCAGCTAAAAATCATTGTTTATTGGTAGAGCATTCTTTATTTCCTCAAATTAATAAGGACACAATTAGCATTTGTGTTGAGTTAGGAAGACATGTAGCCTCATTGGTGTTAAAACCTACAAGTGTGAACTAAACAGCAGCTTCTGACTTCAGAATTTAAATAAAAAATAAATAAAAACTACCTTTGAAATAAAGTACCTAAATCTACACCTGTTACCACAAGGCATAAAGAAAACAGCTTCCCTCCTACAATTTTATATTAAAAATGGGCCAATGTTATTTAAGCTGGTCAAATTTAATTAGGAAAGATTATCTACTACAAAACGCAACAGATTTGTCATGTCCCAAGCTTCTTAAAATGGAGCAATATTTACCTGGTGGCCAATTAATGCAGGTACAAGAGAATTTCACAAAGAGCTCTTGTATCTTTATAAATGCGGCAGTGCAGAGACATCACAAAGGATTCTGGGACTACTCTTATGAAAACAACTGTCTATGTATTTTGTTAATTGGAATGTTTTATAATACTGTAGTTGTTGTGGTGAGTGTGTTAAAACTTCTGAAAGCTTGTTAAAATTATGACTGAGTGATTTTATCAAAAAAAAAAAAAAACAACAACAACAAAAAAACGTGACACTATAAATAAATGTTCTTTACCAATGTTGATTTGGGGGGAGGGTTGACACATGAGGATCCAGGACTGTCCAGAAGGAGACACTGGTCAATAGGTGGCAGCACAACACATGATGGTAAATGGACTGCATTTATATACTGCTTTTCCATCTGTACCAAAAGCGCAAAGTGCTTTACAATAATGCCTCACATTCACACACACACACCAATGTCAGGGTGCTGCATAACAAGGCGCTCACTACACACACACACACCAAGAGCAATCTGGGGTTTAAGGACCTTGCCCAAGGGCTCTTTCAGTCAGATAGGGGTTTAAGCCCATTGTTTATCCACTAGACCATCACCTCCTGGCAAGTTGTCCTTTTCATTGTGACACTATCTGCAGCCACACGTAGTGATTAATTCGGTTTTACTTTCCTGTTTTGTAGACTATTTTGTCCTATATTTGACCACGTAGGAGTCAACATATTTTGTTTGTTGCGTGTCCCCCCTGTGAACAGCTCCCAGTCTTATAGTGCCAATGAGATTGAGCTGCTGCTCCAAGTGGACAAAAACGTGACATTGGAGTGGGTGGACATTGATCCTGGGGCTTTCACAGGTACAGAACTGGCACACCATCAGATCACATGACTAGACAATGCACCCAGAACACTTCAAGTGTCAAATCAAATCAAATCAAATCAATTTTATTTATATAGCGCCAAATCACAACAAACAGTTGCCCCAAGGCGCTTTATATTGTAAGGCAAAAGCCATACAATAATTACAGAAAAACCCCAACGGTCAAAACGACCCCCTGTGAGCAAGTACTTGGTGACAGTGGGAAGGAAAAACTCCCTTTTAACAGGAAGAAACCTCCAGCAGAACCAGGCTCAGGGAGGGGCAGTCTTCTGCTGGGACTGGTTGGGGCTGAGGGGAGAGAATCAGGAAAAAGACATGCTGTGGAAGACAGCAGAGATCAATCACTAATGATTAAATGCAGAGTGGTGCATACAGAGCAAAAAGAGAAAGAAACACTCAGTGCATCATGGGAACCCCCCAGCAGTCTAAGTCTATAGCAGCATAACTAAGGGATGGTTCAGGGTCACCTGATCCAGCCCTAACTATAAGCTTTAGCAAAAAGGAAAGTTTTAAGCTTAATCTTAAAAGTAGAGAGGGTGTTTGTCTCCCTGATCCGAATTGGGAGCTGGTTCCACAGGAGAGGAGCCTGAAAGCTGAAGGCTCTGCCTCCCATTCTACTCTTAAAAACCCTAGGAACTACAAGTAAGCCTGCAGTCTGAGAGTGAAGCGCTCTATTGGGGTGATATGGTACTACGAGGTCCCTAAGATAAGATGGGACCTGATTATTCAAAACCTTATAAGTAAGAAGAAGAATTTTAAATTCTATTCTGGAATTAACAGGAAGCCAATGAAGAGAGGCCAATATGGGTGAGATATGCTCTCTCCTTCTAGTCCCTGTTAGTACTCTAGCTGCAGCATTTTGAATTAACTGAAGGCTTTTCAGGGAACTTTTAGGACAACCTGATAATAATGAATTACAATAGTCCAGCCTAGAGGAAATAAATGCATGAATTAGTTTTTCAGCATCACTCTGAGACAAGACCTTTCTGATTTTAGAGATATTGCGCAAATGCAAAAAAGCAGTTCTACATATTTGTTTAATATGTGTCGCTGTGTTTATGAGATGCACTACAAAATGTTGTTCTACATGGAAATAATGACATTGAATGTGTATTATTAGAGAATGGTGAGTGGGTCATCAAGCACAGGCCTGCTAAGAAGGTGGTCAACACACAGTACACCAGAGATGAGCTGGATTACCAGGAGGTGGTCTATTTCCTCATCATCCAGAGGAAGCCGCTCTTCTATGTCATCAACATCATCGTACCATGTGTGCTCTTCTCCTCCCTTGGCCTTCTGGTCTACTTCTTGCCTGCCAAAGGTCTTTCTTTCACTCTATAATCTTACACAACTTCACTTTTGAGTTATAAACCTCATAGTAGGACAGATACAGTAGTGTTAAGAATAATACAACCCCTGGCAAAAATTATGGAATCACCGGCCTCAGAGGATGTTCATTCAGTTGTTTAATTTTGTAGAAAAAAGCAGATCACAGACATGACACAAAACTAAAGTCATTTCAATTGGCAACTTTCTGGCTTTAAGAAACACTATAAGAAATCAGGAAAAAAAATTGTGGCAGTCAGTAACGGTTACTTTTTTAGACCAAGCAGAGGAAAAAAATATGGACTCACTCAATTCTGAGGAATAAATTATCAAGGTCAAGGTCAAGGTTAATTTATTTGTACCAAAAGGTAAATTTGGTTTGGCAGTGAGTCACTCCATTCATAACAATCACATAACACATAAATACCGATAAAAAATACCATAAATATAATAAAAATAAAAAATAAAAATATAAAAATACAATGAGCAGTGCAAGTACAGGCCAATAGCATGGCACCCAGAAGAAAGTCACAAAGCATGTGCCATCTCAATGCAAAATAGCAGATAAATTAATTAAATATACATTCAAAGTCATCTGTTAAGAACACTAATAGCAGCAGGAATAAAAGTGCTCTTGTAGCGCTTGGTTCTGCAGAAAGGAGCTTTATACCTCCGTCCTGAAGGGAGCAGTTCAAACTGATCAAAAAGAGGATGTGAGGCGTCCTTTAGAACTGCCTCAACCAATCTCTGGAACTGCCTCATGTACAGAGAGGTTGGATACAGCTGAGACTCTCCTCCAATGATTTTGCTCGCCCATTTTACAATCTGATTCAGACTGTTTTTGTTTTTAACTGACAAATTTCCAAACCATGACACCAAACAAAAAGATCAAACAGATTCGATATAACAACGATAAAACATTGTTAACAGTGAAAGGTTAACCGGAAAGGAGCTCCAAAGCCATCAATCCTCAGGTCAGCATTCCTGTCCCGATCCATAAGCCACATCTCAGTCAGTGCTATGATGCCACAGTTGCTGTAATCCTTTATATAACGAGCACTGCTCTGTAATTCGTTCACTTTGTTCCGTATAGACTGCGAATTACCCAAAATAATAGGAGGCAGCGGAACTCGGCCAAGCCCTCGTTTCTTCAGATGCAGACGCACGCCTCCTCTTTTTCCTCGCTTTCGTTTCCCACCTTTGCTTCCCACCGCACCAGGTTTTACAGAGCCAGGTCGTAGTACCATCCTGGAAGTGTGCTCCGCAATCTCAGGTACTCCAAAACGCACTCCAAAGTTAGGCTGGAGCAATTCATTCCGGCTGTACTGCAGTCGGTAGCAACCAACTTTTCCTTGCAGTACGGCAAAAGCCAGACAAAACAAGAGAGTCCAAATACTTAATAGTATAGGGTCCATTTTAGCTGCACTTTGCACTGCGCACCGTATAAGCCCTTAAGCAATAAAATAAGACTTTAAAAACACTAGACTTTAAAAGCGCTGCAAACTTTCACCCACTGCCGAGTCGCAGCGTACGCGTGCACCACCGGAAGTCTCCTCTCTATGGAAATGGAAATTTTCATCCCCAAAACTAACACCTGCATCAAATCAGATCTGCTCGTTAGTCTGCATCTAAAAAGGAGTGATCACACCTTGGAGAGCTGTTGCACCAAGTGGACTGACATGAATCATGGCTCCAACACGAGAGATGTCAATTGAAACAAAGGAGAGGATTATCAAACTCTTAAAAGAGGGTAAATCATCACGCAATGTTGCAAAAGATGTTGGTTGTTCACAGTCAGCTGTGTCTAAACTCTGGACCAAATACAAACAACATGGCAAGGTTGTTAAAGGCAAACATACTGGTAGACCAAGGAAGACATCAAAGTGTCAAGACAGAAAACTTAAAACAATATGTCTCAAAAATCGAAAATGCACAACAAAACAAATGAGGAACGAATGGGAGGAAACTGGAGTCAACGTCTGTGACCGAACTGTAAGAAACCGCCTAAAGGAAATGGGATTTACATACAGAAAAGCTAAACAAAAGCCATCATTAACACCTAAACAGAAAAAACAAGGTTACAATGGGCTAAGGAAAAGCAATCGTGGACTGTGGATGACTGGATGAAAGTCATATTCAGTGATGAATCTCGAATCTGCATTGGGCAAGATGATGATGCTGGAACTTTTGTTTGGTGCCGTTCCAATGAGATTTATAAAGATGACTGCCTGAAGAGGGGTTGCATGTCAGGTAAAGGCACTGGGGAGATGGCTGTCATTACATCATCAATAAATGCACAAGTTTACGTTGATATTTTGGACACTTTTCTTATCCCATCAATTGAAAGGATGTTTGGGGATGATGAAATCATTTTTCAAGATGATAATGCATCTTGCCATAGAGCAAAAACTGTGAAAACATTCCTTGCAAAAAGACACATAGGGCCAATGTCATGGCCTGCAAATAGTCCGGATCTTAATCCAATTGAAAATCTTTGGTGGAAGTTGAAGAAAATGGTCCATGACAAGGCTCCAACCTGCAAAGCTGATCTGGCAACAGCAATCAGAGAAAGCTGGAGCCAGATTGATGAAGAGTACTGTTTGTCACTCATAAAGTCCATGCCTCAGAGACTGCAAGCTGTTATAAAAGCCAGAGGTGGTGCAACAAAATACTAGTGATTTGTTGGAGCGTTCTTTTGTTTTTCATGATTCCATAATTTTTCCTCAGAATTGAGTGATTCCATATTTTTTTCCCTCTGCTTGGTCTAAAAAAGTAACCGTTACTGACTGAATTTTTTTTTCTGATTTCTTATAGTGTTTCTTAAAGCCAGAAAGTTGCCATTTGAAATGACTTTAGTTTTGTGTCATGTCTGTGATCTGCTTTTTTTTCTACAAAATTAAACAACTGAATGAACATCCTCTGAGGCCGGTGATTCCATAATTTTTGCCAGGGGTTGTAGTAGTGCTATGTGACTAAAAAGATTAATCCAGGTTTTGAGTATATTTCTTATTGTTACATGGGAAACAAGGTACCAGTAGATTCTGTAGATTCTCACAAATCCAACAAGCCGAAGCATTCATGATATGCACACTCTTAAGGCTATGAAATTGGGCTATTAGTAAAAAAAAGTAGAAAAGGGGGTATTCACAATAATAGTAGCATCTGCTGTTGACACTACAAACTCAAAACTATTATGTTCAAACTGCTTTTTTGGCAATCCTGTGAATCACTAAACTAGTATTTAGTTGTATAACCACAGTTTTTCATGATTTCTTCACATCTGCGAGGCATTAATTTTGTTGGTTTGGAACCAAGAATTTGCTCGTGTACTAGTGTGCTTGGGGTCATTGTCTTGTTGAAACACCCATTTCAAGGGCATGTCCTCTTCAGCATAAGGCAACATGACCTCTTCAAGTATTTTGACATATCCAAACCGATCCATGATACCTGGTATGTGATATATAGACCCAACACCATAGTAGGAGAAACATGCCCATATCATGTTTGCACCACTATGCTTCACTGTCTTCACTGTGAACTGTGGCTTGAATTCAGAGTTTGGGGGTCGTCTCACAAACTGTCTGCGGCCCTTGGACCCAAAAAGAACAATTTTACTCTCATCAGTCCACAAAATATTCCTCCATTTCTCTTTAGGCCAGTTGATGTGTTCTTTTGCAAATTGTAGCCTCTTCTGCACAGAGGGACTTTGCGGGGGATTCTTGCAAATAAATTAGCTTCACACACTTCTCACAGCACTTACAGGTAACGCCAGACTGTCTTTGATCATCCTGGAGCTGATCAATGGCTGAGCCTTTGCCATTCTGGTTATTCTTCTATCCATTTTGATGGTTGTTTTCCGTTTTCTTCCACACGTGTCTATTTTTTTGGGGGTCCATTTTTAAAGCATTGGAGATCATTGTAGATGAACAGCCTATAATTTTTTGCACCTGCGCATGTTTTCCCCTCTCCAATCAACTTCTTAATCAAACTATGCTGTTCTTCTGAACAATGTCTTGAATGTCCCATTTTCCTCAGGCTTTCAAAGAGAAAAGCATGTTCAACAGGTGCTGGCTTCATCCTTAAATAGGGGACACCCAATTCACGCCTGTTTGTTCCACAAAATTGACGAACTCACTGACTGAATGCCACACTACTATTATTGTGAACACCCCCTTTTCTACTTTTTTTTTTTACTAATAGCCCAATTTCATAGCCTTAAGAGTGTGCATATCATGAATGCTTGGTCTTGTTGGATTTGTGAGAATCTACTGAATCTACTGGTACCTTGTTTCCCATGTAACAATAAGAAATATACTCAAAACCTGGATTAATCTTTTTAGTCACATAGCACTACTATTATTCTGAACACTACTGTATATGAGAAGGGGCTGTGTGTTTTATGATAAAAGCACCAGATTATGCAGACATTATTTGATATATCATTTAAAAATGAGATATTATGCCAAACTGAGTTTTTTCTCCTTTTTATTGATGTAATTGTGGTTGAAATGGATTCAGTGTTTAAAAAAGAAAACAACAGTACAAACCATCTCAGATTTGTTGGTTTCCAAGCATGGACAGCCCACTTAAAAATCACACCATAGATTTTCAATAAATGGTAAATGGACTGAATTTATATAGCACTTTTCCATCTGCATCAGATGCTCAAAGCGCTTTACAATTATGCCTCACATTCACAACAATGTCAGGGTGCTGCCATACAAGGCGCTCAATACACACCGGGAGCAATAGGGGATTAAAGGCCTTGCCCAAGTGCCCTTAGTGATTTCCAGTCAGGTGGGGATTTGAACCCATGATCTTCTGGACTCAAGCCCAACACCTTAACCACCACCTCCCCAATAATATTCAGGTCTGGGGACTGAGATGGCCATTCCAGAACATTGTACTTATTTCTCTGCATGAATACCTTAGTAGATTTTGAGCAGTGTTTGGGGTCGTTGTCTTGTTGAAAGATCCAGCCCCGGCGCAACTTCAACTTTGTCACTTATTCATGAACATTGTTCTCAAGAATCTGCTGATATTGACTGGAATCCATGTGACCCTCAACTTTGACAAGATTCCCAGTACCTGCACTGGCCACACAGCCCCACAGCATGATGGAACCACCTCCAAATTTTACTGTAGGTAGCAAGTGTTTTTCTTGGAATGCATGTGTTCTTTTTCAGCCATGCATACTGCCCCTTGTTATGTCCAAATAACTTATTAGTTTCATCAGTCCACAGCACCTTCTTCCAAAATGAAGCTGGCTTGTCCAAATGTGCTTTAGCATACCTCAAGTGACTCTGTTTGTCGCATGTATGCAGAAAAGGCTTCCTCTGCATTACAGCATTATACAGCATCTCTTTATGCAAAGTGCGCTGTATCGTTGAATGATGCACAGAGACACTATCTGCAGCAAGATCATGTTTTAGGTCTTTGGAGCAAGTCTGTGGGTTGAGTTCAGTTGGAATATATTAGATGACTGCATTTGCATGCATTAGTCTTGCCCTTTGGTCACATTAGCTGAGAGACACGACACAGCAACTGCCAACCCGAGTAAAAATCCAGTGTGACATCAGATGGATGCTTGCTCGAACAAAATAATCCAAGATGATGGAATATGAACCGAAACAGCTATATTTCTGTATAAATCTGTTTGTCTTTTTTTCCCCTCTTATATTTTGTAAAAGTTTGTGGGGAAAAAAAATTCTAAAGCTAAAAACACACCTCTGACATTTTAAGGAGATGTTAGCATGCTAACTGGTTATCACCAGTCACTGTGAAAAACAAAGGACTGAAATAAATCAAGTGCTGCAAGTAGCACTGTTCAAGTGATGGGAGCAGTGCCTTCTTGATGACGTGGTCACGTGATGAGTCCGACCTCTAGTTCTTCTGTCCCACTTTTAATCAGATGGTATCATTCCTTTTTAACTAATAGATTACAACAAGTTAGAGTTAATCAAGCTCTTTCGGTACTCAAATCATCAAATACAGGTGTACCACAAGGCTGTGTCAGTTCTCCTGTTCTCTTCACTCTTTATACTAATAACTGTACAAATAACTACTGCAATAACTTTGTTTTTACATTTTCTGATGATACAGCTATTTTGAGCCTACTGCACAAAGATTCAAGTCCAACAAAGTACTTCCTTGAAGTGAAACACTTTGTGCAGTGGTGTGATGACAACCACTTGGTTTTAAATGTCAATAAAACCAAGGAAATGATTCTGGATCCAAGGACTGTTGGGGACCATACTCCTGTGGTCATACATGGTATTCCCATTGACCAGGTCAACTCATACAAGTACTTGGGGCTGCACATAGACAATACCTTCAGCTGGACTGCACATGTGGACAGTTTGTGCTCCCGATTCTTTAAGACTTTATTTCCTTCGTAGACTTCGTTTTTATGGAGTCAATCAGAAAATTATGTTGTTGTTTTACCAGGCAGTGTTAGAGAGCCTAGTTAGGTATGGCATGACTGCCTGGTATGGCAATCTTTCTGTACAATTTAAAACGAAACTTAACAGACAAATTGATGATGCAATGAAGATAATCGGAAAGAAACAATATCAGTCCCTCAGTTCACTCTATGAAGAGTCTGTTTTGAAAGCAGCTCAGAGGATACTGATGGATTCAGTTCATGTTCTTCACGCAGAGTACACTCTCCTTCCTTCTGGGAGAAGGTACAGAGTTCCTCGGAGTAGACTGAATAGATTTAAAAATTCATTCGTCCCCATGTCTATTAAATTGTTAAACAATAATGTTTAAAATTGGAATTATGCAATATTTATGGTGTTTCTCCTGACTCCTGTCATGTTAATTTGTTATGGATGTGGTTGTGTTTTTATCTGTATTGTTTGTTTTCTCTTTTCTTGTAAGGCACCTAGCATGAGTCCAAGACAAATTTCCCTGAGGGGACAATAAAGTGTATCGTATCGTATATCGCATACTCTGTTTCCATCAACACTAGTTAAGTGCCATGTGACTGGGCCATAACATCCCTGACTGAATGTTGCTTTGTGCAGCTGGTGGTCAGAAGTGCACAATGTCCATAGCAACTCTTCTGGGCCAGACGGTGTTCCTCTTTCTTATTGCTAAGAAGGTTCCGGAAACATCAAAGGCAGTGCCTCTTATTGGAAAGTAAGACCTCAGAGGCTTACTAAGATTTCAGATCTCCGTGTCCATGCTCAGTGATCTCACACCGCCATGATCTGACTGTAGGTATCTGATGTTTGTGATGTCCGTCACCACCATGGTAGTGATGAACTGTGTGATTGTCCTCAACATCTCCCTGAGAACTCCGAGCACTCACATCATGACAGACGGTGTCCGAAAGGTGAGGCAATCATCACACTGAACCCTGTTCTACATGTAAGACACCGGATTATACTTTGACCTTGTGTGACCTTTAGGTCTTTCTGAACCTCCTGCCTCGGCTGCTCAGGATGCAAATGCAACCGTGGACGCAGAACAATCCTAACGCCTCAGAAGCTGACGGCGGTGGAATTCAGTTTAATGACAGGAACACTGCCTTCCTGGTGCGCTGCAGACGCCGCAGCTCTGTGAGCCTCATTAGCAAAGCAGAGGAATACGCCACGAAAACAGCTCGGTCTGAACTCATGTTTAACCAGCTGAGGGAGCGAAATGGATTGATAAAGTCAGTTTTAGATAAGCTGCGTAAGTATTGCAATGATACATTTGCATGTATGTCTCCTGTCATGAATGCACCAACATTTGGTTTACTTTCGCTGCACCTAGATGGCGGGTTGGAGGGGAGCACGGCCGAGCAGATTGGTGCGAGTCTGGCAAAAGCCTCTCCAGCACTGAAACAATGCATCACCTCCTGCAAGCACATAGCTGAGAGTGCACGCCAGAAGAACAGCTTCCAGACTGTAAGTTCAACATCTGCACTACCACCAGAGGTTTAAAGAAATCACCTGCACCTGTTGACTATAGGGAGATACATAAGACTTTGTGTGGTAACTTCTCATGCTCCCTTCCCCTCCAGGAGAATGAGGAGTGGTTTCTGGCCGCCCGGGTGATTGACAGAGTCTGCTTTATCATCATGGCGCTGGTATTTTTTATTGGCACTATTGGGATCTTCTTGATTGGCCATTTCAACCAGCCTCCACCCACACCGTTCCACGGGGATCCTAAGAAGTACCTTCCTCCCGAAGTAATCTAATTCCAAATGGGAGATAGGAGCTCAACGATGTCCACCGACTAGAACAATACACATTCTGCATTTGTGTTGGCTCCAAATGTGGGTCCATGCAGCAAAAGAACAGTTGAATTTACACATTCACTGTGATCTTGTGTGGAAAGCATGCTGGAGTTGTACAGTGGTGTTAAATAAAAAAAACTGTTTTTCCAGTCAGTCCCTTGTGACCAAGATAACTTCAGTTATACTGGCCTGATTGTCATCAAATGTGGTATATGCATTACACATAGTGACTGCAAGAAGTGATTGATTTGGGGTACAAAAGGTCAAATTTCAAGGGGAACGCCAGTATTTTTCAACATGGCTTAACATTTTTAGATGTTTGTGGGTTCAACTCTTCACTTAGGACAAAAATGATTTTAATCAATCCAGTGCTGACTTTGAATGTAAACACATTACAGCCTGAAGAGCTGCACAATGTAAGGCTATGGGGAAAGCTAAAGAACTCAAAGTAATCTGCTTCTTGTACTCATTAAGCAGGATAAAATATCAGAAGTTTCTGCTAGCATGGAGAGGATCTTAACAGAGGTGCACATGCATGTTTGTCTCAGTAAATTAAAAGTAAAAAAAAAAAAAAATAAAAACACTGTTTTAACAGCATTTTACCTTTGCCACCTGTTTTGGTGACATCACTCTACACTACAAGCCAGATGCCAATGAGGGACTTGTTCCTGTTGAAAGCAGAACAATTTCCATAGCACTTACCTTCATAAGTCACTACACACCGTATTTACAGGTACCTTTATTTGAGAAAGCTTGATTTACTATTGATGTCACCTGCTTGTGTCTGAGCTTTTTTCTTTCATTGCATTTACATTTGTGAGGGAGCTCTTGACATTACTCTCTTGTAAAACTCATGGGCCACTCATATTTTCAAGATTTATAAAAAGGCCACCATTCTGACATACTGCATTGCAGAATCTCACTACATAGACCAACTGGGAAAATATATGTCCAAACGTAGGTTACTGACTTCAAAGAAGTTAAGTCCGATATAGTCCCTGAGGCCGACTGGACTGGTGCTTATCCTCATATATCATGGTATCATCTCATGAAGCAGATGAGTCTGTATCTCCTTCTGAATGGGACATGGGTCCATCACAAGTTCCTTCCCCAGCCATGGTTAGTACCCATTTACATCTGGTTGCACTGCGATAACACAGAAGTATCTTTTCCCAAGGACACAGGCAGGTAGCGTGATCAGGAATCAAACTCAGGTCTTCATATTCTTTGACAACACACTGGGCACACTCAAGTAATGCTGTTTGAGTTGAGGAATGGCTTGTGGGATTCCAGATTGATTAAAAGAGTATGATTTGATGTTGTAATCAATATTGGGCACGTCTATGCCTATGTATCACCAAAAGAAGAATTTACATACCAAGCATGGCAGCCATCTTGGAAAATGGCTGCCATTTAGAAAATTTTAAAGTGTAATGCCTGTTTTGTTTTGTTTTTTTGCCAAATCTGGTGTTTGTACTAAATGGACTGCATTTATATGTCGCTTTTCCATCTGCATAAAACGCTCAAAGCGCTTTACAAATAATGCCTCACATTCACCCCGATGTCAGGGTGTTGCCATACATGGCGCTCACTACACACACTAGGGCAGGGGTGGCCAAGTTCTGTCCTCGAGAGCCACATTCCTGACACTCTTAGTTGTCACCCTGCTCCAACACACCTGAATCCAATGAAAGACTCGTCAGCAGACTTTTAATGAGCCTTTCATTGGATTCAGGTGTGTTGGAGCAGGGAGACAACTAAGAGTGTCAGGAATGTGGCTCTCGAGGACCAAACTTTGCCACCCCTGCCCTAGGGGATTAAGGAGCTAGTGTGGCACACAGAACACTAAAGGCCAAAGAGCCCTTAGTGTTCTTCCGGTCTGACTGGAATTTGAATCGAGGCTCCTCTTATCTCAAGCCCAACGCCTTAACCACTAGATCATCACTTCCCCCTACTAGTTTGAAAGCTTGCTCTGAATTCTGCTACCTGCTACATTCTCTGTGCTAAAGATCGAGCAGTCTGAAGCGCTCCTATTACTTGCTGTAATCATAAGTTCCTTATCCTAGTGACTTCTTGTCAATTTATCCAAAAATATGTGCCATACCAGACATGCAGTGAAAACAGAAATTAAACTTGAACAAACTGCTACAGAGTCTACATAACAGTAACAAATGTAAATATCAAATTTCGGCTGTTGCTAGGTACTTTTTTTCCCGAGTAGACTTTTAAACTGACAGAATGCTGTCCTAATGACCTTTGCAATTTTACACTCTATATAGACAACTTGATCATGGTTTCCACGTTGCTTCTGAGCCAGCATAGATGTCCGTGTCTGTAAATAGCATGGAAAGCCTTTACTGTTCCACGCAGCCAGGATGAAGTCTAAACTTGGTGGAGCTGATGCTCAAACAGCTGTCTGCAGTCACAGTACAGTTGCTGTACTGGCAGGGAAGAAATTTGGTCTCCATTCCAATAGGAACATTTTTTCAACTGGCCTACTGATTCAATTCAAATCAGTTTCATTTCATTTATATAGCACCAAATCACAGAGTTGCCTCAAGGCGCTTCACACAAGTAAGGTCTAACCTTACCAACCCCCAGAGTAGCAGTGGTAAGGAAAAACTCCCTCTGAGGAAGAAACCTCAAGCAGACCAGACTCAAAGGGGTGGCCCTCTGCTTGGGCTATGCTACAGACATAAATTACAGAACAATTCACAGAAACGATTCACAAAACAAATATACAGGAAATGCTGTTGGTACACAGGACAGGAGGGTTTCCAGCACAAATACAAGTCCTTCTGATTCTGACTGGACACCTCTGTATGCTAAATTTTTTTTTTTTTTTTCCCAGGAGCAACACTCAGAGTTGAGTCCAATTAACTCACCAGCATTCCATTTTACAAATATTTCAGTTCAGTGACAGTAACACCTCAACAGTTGGGCAATTAATCCAATTTTGGTTTACAATTATGAAAAGACTATAATCAAGATAAAAAAGATTGTGTCATTACATTTTCCATACACACCTCTGGTGTGTTTGTGCCATGTGCAGACAGCCTCTGCTAGGCTAGCTGGTGACCGCTATCTGCTGTAGACATGACTGCATTTGTCCGTTCTGAGCATTTTATTACAAATACCTGAGATAATCATAAGGCTTTCTGTACTGTTAATTGTGCAAATGGACAATCTCTGAAATTGGTCAATATTTCCATGTGGTGAAATTTTAACATTACTTAAATTTGTATGTTAGCACTATCAGTGCTAATTAGCAGGGTTTGACAGTTTGGTGAGGTTAGGTCATTATGGTGCCACAGTTACTGAGGCAATATGTGAGCCTTAACATACGCACCCAAGCCACTTGTTATATGAAAACCATCAGCGAGTACACACAAATATGCGTTAACCAAACACCCAAACTAAAGTTAGCTTGTTAGCCACAGCTTGCATGGTACCTACAAAAGTTTGGGCTTCATTCATCCGACCAAGATCACATCGGTGTTGCCAACACTCCACCTCGACCCATTTATGGATTGGCCAGGAGTTATTTTTACTTTTATTTTTCAGATCAACATTAAAAATCTGTTATTTCTATGAAGTTTTTTTTTTGTTGCCATAATCAAGCAGCCAATAAGCACAACTGCACCAGTATCATTATTTATGGCATTAAACAATGTTACATCGTGCACTTAATTAACGATTGCATTGTCAGGTAGAGTATGTTCACTTCTCTCCTAGACGTGTCCATCACTTTCAAATCTTTCAAAAAGCTGATCTGCTCATTGGGTACTATTTTATAACAAAGTGTGTGACTTAATGGAACAGAGTCGTTGCGCTCAGTGACATTCGTACTGACGATTATATATATATATATATATATATAAAAAATGTTGTATTTGATATAAACTCCCATGTTGTCATGTCCCTACAGAATCACGTTCTTTGAGATGAGCTGATCAAACATCAGCGCCGTCTGTAAGACATAAGGCACCTCGACCTTCATGAGAAGCCCAATGGAAGCAGTGAAGCAGAAAGTCAACTTGCAGAGCTGCACTTCATTTCTGAAAGTGATACCACATTTCAGCAGCAGAAGCCAATTTGGCATTTATTACTGTAAAAATAATCCATCAGGTGGACATCTGACACGTGTGCTCCCATCAGCACACAGCTTCTTTTGTTTTTTTGTTTTTGTTTTTTTTTTAAGTCTGCCATGGACAATTTTTGTAACAACTACAAATGTTTCCTTAATGTTACCACCAAAATGATCCATACAGTTAAAGTCTGTAACAGACCCTCTTCAACATTTCATTTCTTGGACTACAAAACAAACAAACAAGCCATGAAGGCCAAGAGGTACAACAAGCTCACTGTGTTCAAACCTTTTTCTGTTTTTAAACATCTCTTCCATGCTGAGGATATTAAAGCAGAGCTCCATCCTATGGGATCTTTAAAGGGTCAGAGAAAAGCCCAAAGTGTCAGGAGGAGTGACACATGGTTGAGGTCGGGCTGGAGGACAGGCACAGCGATACAGGCAGCTTTCCGCTCCTTTCTGAACACCTCATCCTTCAGGATTCAACTTCCAGGTCATAGATGAAGAATCTTTTACTAGTTCATTTGTGTCATCTCTGAAGTGGACTATATTTACAAATACACAATAATAATAATAATAACAATAACTCTTGCTCAAATGAACTGCAGTTAAAATACAGCACTGTCATAAAATAAATTTTTACCCGTAAGCCTGATTGAGTCCCGATAAAACAAACACTGTTGCTTCAAAAGAGGGGAAGTGGGATGTTATGTTACATAATAAAATCAGCTCTAATATTGTTATACTGGTTGTGTTGTATTCCGCCAGGTACACTTCGTCAACAGTCATTGAACAGATCACCAAACAACAGCGGCAATGCCTCCATCTGGTGACAAACGTGAATATGACACAACCTGAAAACCTGTCAGCGGTCTCTGGGTGATGACAATGTTCATATCGCACGTCAGCTCGGTTCTGATGTTCTGCTGAAAATGGCTGTCCGATCGGTTCCAATTTGACAGAAAGCGGGAATGATCTTCTCGTCTCCCTCCCTGGTGATCGCTCTGCCTTTAGGTTACACCGTGCCAATCCGTGCAGAGTCGTCCTCCCAGGACTCGTCACTCCCCGACACGTTACATTCACACACCTGCACATGACAGGATGGTAAATGTGAGCACAAGGCGGCAGAACGAGTTGATCAGAGAATTTAAAGTGCACCGGTGTGATGTGTCGTACCGTTGTTGATGTTCTCTGTGTCGGAGGGCTAACGGCCACCGCTAGCATTCACCAGACCATGGAAGTCTTCCCAGGCTCTGTTAACAAAGAAGGGCCCGATCGTTGTCAGGGACATAAATAAGTGCATATTATTTTGAAATGGAAATGAAACGGTGTGGAATTCTGGAAAATACAGTCAGGTCCATTAACAGTTGGACAATGATCAATTTTGTCATTTTTCTCTCTGTAGACAACCACAATGGCGCTGAAATCAAACAATTAAGATATGCTTGTAGATAAGCTTTACTGCAACGGGTTTAACCAAAATGTACTCTAGCTGAAAGTTCACATTTCAAGAAAATCGTTCACTGTTCTTGTCCACCATGGAGCTGTCTGGTGACAAGAGACAAAAGCTGCACCGTGTACAGTTTCATCAAGGAGATCCAGAGAAGTCTGTAACTCCTTAAGAACTGAATGGGTGTCTTGGTGGCTTTACTCACTAGTTGTGCTATGCAGGTCAACCTGTTACAGTGCAGGCAGCAAGCAGCATTTTATTAATAATCACCAGTCTTGAAATACGCCCGGCCTCATTTAGGCACCAGTTCTAAACACGGTTTGAAAACAATAAATAAACAGCCAGGCTTTTAATTGCCGAAATACAGTTAACTACTTTCCTGGAATTGGGGAGTGTAAGTGCTGAACTTCATTTCCTGCCTCCGTTACTTGTGCACGTCCAGACTGCTCTGTCCGGTACACGCGAGGGGTTTTTAATGAAAATGCATTGCGATCGGACAGGATGTTTTTTCCGATGCGAGCGAAAATCCGTTAAACAAAATCCATTATATACAGTGTTTATTACATGGAAAACCACACAAAAGCATTGGGGCTTTTGTCCTGTGAGTGCGAGTATCTGGTTTATATGATGGCGATTTAGGCAAGTTTTACTGTATTAAACAACAATGCTGATATTTACAACTCCAAATCAGAAAAAGTTGGGAACACATAGAAAATAAAAAATAATTGAATAAATAAAAGCCGGAGTCATCCTTATATTTACTTTCATTTCATTGCAGACAGTATGAACCCAAGATATTTCATGTTTTGTGTCATCAGCATCATATCATTTGTTAATATACACCAATTCCTGCATGTAAGGCCTGCAACATATTCCAAAAAAAGTTGTGAAATGTGAAATATATTCTGAATATTAGGATTACAATCACACTTTTACAGCCGGTTTCCTTGAGATAAGTCAGGGGATGGATACATGAACATTTCCAAGTCAATGAATAAGTCTTGGACTTCATAAACGTCATTCATTCATTATGTACACACGCTCAATACAATTAAGGGTCACAGGGGAGCTGGAGCCTATCCCACAGATCATTGGGTGAGAGGCGGGGTTCACCCTGGACAGGCCGCTAGTCTACAGCAGGGTCACATATAGACAGACAAACATTCCCAGTTCATCTAGCTTGCATGTCTTTGGAAGTGGGAGCAAGCTGGAGCACCGGGAAGGAACCCATGCAAACACAGTGAGAACATGCAAACTCCACACAGAAAGGAGCAGGTGAGAAGCGATTCACAGGACCTTGTCACCATGAGGCAACAGTTAATGTAATATTTTCATTCAATCCTTTTAATTAAAGCTGAAAATCTACACCACAAGCAAATCTTGACTGTTTCATTTCAACTCAACTGTGATGGTGTCCAGAGGCAAAATTACAAAAATTGTACCACTGTCCAACCAATTGCTGGACATGACTACTTGTGCGCCATGCATGCTTGACTTTGGGTTAGCCATTTTGGGGTGTGGGTTCCCACCCCCACTCCCAGCAAATCAAAACTAGCAAGAAAAGCTTAATACATCAGCCAGGTATAAAGCACAGCTGATCAGTCTTGACAAGTTCATTCTGTATACTACTTGTAAAAACAGAATGAACCTCAAAAATCGACCCATTTTTCCATTTTACTGTTTGAAAATATTGTTGTGAAATTTGCGAGCATACATGCATGCATAAAAGGGAAAGGTTCAGAGAGGAAAAAATGATAATAAAAGGATGAAACATACATACTTAATGCTGTCTGTGTGTGTCTTGTACTCCATAATGGTGTTGGGGGGCAGGTTGAGGACTCTGCGCAGTGTGTCTCTGATGCGGGCCGTGGTGGCCTGGTCGCTTGCTGTTTTGTTCCAGATAGAGATTATGTCCTCCTGGGAAAAGAAATATGGAATTAGAGAAAGCCTGCCTGAGTGATTTAAAACAGGTAGTGTGACAGGTGGATGTACCTGGAAACGCACAGACACCACAGCTCCACAGATCTCCTCGCCCACCATGAACTGCTCCCCCAGCATGGCCAGAATGAGGTTCTCCCAGCACCGAGACGCGAGACCTTTTCGCAAGCGGATGATCCATTTCCCACCCATCTTATTGGCATCATCCTGAACACAAAATATATCTGGGAGTCATAATCAGTTTTCACCAACATAACCAAGTCTGGGAGTAATTTTTTTTATCCTATGTTGTCCTTTGACCTCCACATTAGAAATATTACTAGGACTGCTTTTTTCCCACCTGCGAAATATAGCGAAGATTCGTCCCATTCTGTCTATGGCTGATGCTGAGACCCTGATTCATGTGTTTGTCTCTTATAGCTTGGATTACTGCTATGTTCTATTTTCTGGTTTACCGCAGTCCAGCATTAGGGCTCTCCAAATGGTTCAAAATGCTGCAGCCAGACTTTTGACACGAAGCAGAAAGTTTGACCACATTACACCCATTTTGGCATCTCTTCACTGGCTTCCTGTCCCAGTGACATCAAATTTTAAGGTTCTGCTACTAGCCTATAAAATTGTTCACGGACTGGCACCTCCCTACTGAGGTGACCTAATTAAACCTTACGTACCGGCCCGGGCTTTGCATTCTCAGGGTGCAGGACTACTTTGTGTCCCTAGGGTGAATAAGAAGTCTGTGGGTCACAGAGCTTTCTCTTATCTTGCCCCTGTTCTGTGGAATGATCTCCCTGCATCAATAAAACAGTCAGATTCTGTGGAGACTTTCAAGTCAATCAATCAATCAATCAATCAATTTTTTTATATAGCGCCAAATCACAACAAACAGTTGCCCCAAGGCGCTTTATATTGTAAGGCAAGGCCATACAATAATTATGTAAAACCCCAACGGTCAAAACGACCCCCTGTGAGCAAGCACTTGGCTACAGTGGGAAGGAAAAACTCCCTTTTAACAGGAAGAAACCTCCAGCAGAACCAGGCTCAGGGAGGGGCAGTCTTCTGCTGGGACTGTTTGGGGCTGAGGGAGAGAACCAGGAAAAAGACATGCTGTGGAGGGGAGCAGAGATCGATCACTAATGATTAAATGCAGAGTGGTGCATACAGAGCAAAAAGAGAAAGAAACAGTCCAGACTTAAGATGCACTTATTTTCCCTTTCGTATGGCTAGCATACTGGCATAGTACAGTTCTACGCTTTTTACTCTTAATTCAATTTATTAGGAAACGGAGCGTGCCTCAGCCTCAACTTTACCTAAATTCTGGGTCTTTCAGTGAAACTTAGACAGTGGCCGGCGATCACCTTAGTATTTCGTGTTTTTCTTGGTGTTTAATGTTGGCAAATTATACAGTATTTCTTGTCTTTCTGATGCCTGATTCTGGGTTTTTTTTTCTCTCTCTGTTTAAGGTGCAGCTCCATCCAGAGATGGGTATGATATTTGTGCTGGAGACCCTCCTGTCCTGTGCACCAACAGCATTTCCTGTATATTTGTTTTGTGAATTGTTCTGTTTCTGTGAACTGTTCTGTAATTTATGTCTGTAGCATGGCTCAAGCGGAGGGTCACCCCTTTGAGTCTGGTCTGCTTGAGGCTTCTTCCTCAGAGGGAGCGTTTACTTGCCACTGCTGCTCTGGGGGTTAGTAAGGTTAGACCTTACTTGTGTGAAGTGCCTTGAGGCAACTCTGTTGTGATTTGGTGCTATATAAATGAAAATAAAAATCATTATTAAGAAATAGAATGGCCACAGCACGTTGCACGTTAAGACCACATACATTCTAGCAAACCAAGTCTAGACTTAAATGTTTTGCTTTTAAAAATACAATGTAAAATCTTGGCTGAAGGTTGCCATAGAGAACATAGTTGCTCAACAAGAGTTTTCTCTGCAACGCTGTACCATAAAACCACGACCAGTGAAACAAGAAAACACTGCACTCTGTATTCTAGTCTGTCCAATTTCCTCACTTCCTTTGCTTTCTTACAAGAACATTTTAAGTTAAACTCTGTCCCAAAAACACTCATTAGTTCAATTATTGACTCTCAAATGACATTATGGATTCACATGTTAATTTGCCACAGATTTTAAGTCTGACACCCACACTGATGCAACTCCACGTGTCTGGAATAGACGCAATTAAATTTGTAGTGACATCCTTTAAAAAGTCAGGTTTTGAAAACTTCACTTTTCAAGATGGGGCACTTTGGGTTTTGACAGAGAAATGTACCATATTTTCTGGTTACAGAGAAATGTACCATATTTTCTGGTTACAAAGAAAACATGCACCCTCTTGGCCCTTTCTGGAATCAGTTTGACACCTATGTTCTAGAGTACAAGTCATATTATTTATTTATTTATTTTACTAGTTTGGGAGGACCTAAGACATATCTTGGGGGGGAAGAAATCACACAATCATTAATAATAAAAATAATTGACTACTTATACAGGACTTTCCCAGGAATCAAAGCACTAAACAAAACAAAATAATAACAGAATAAATGCCAATAATAAGAAGTACATTTCAACAATGCACAAAAATCCCAAATTAAAAAACTGACAATGCACAAACAAGGTGCAACTTATACTCCAGTGCAATAATATATATGTATATATATGTATATATATATATATATATATATATATATATACACACACATATACATACACACACACACGAGGTCTGTGAGAAAAGTATCTGACCTTTTTATTTTATGCAAAAAATATATGGATTTGATTCATATGTTTTTACGTCAGCCAAGCTTGAACCTTCGTGCGCATCCATGAGTTTTTTCACGCCTGTCGGTTGCGTCATTCGCCTGTGGGCAGGCTTTGAGTGAGCACTGGTCCAGCCCTCTTGTCGTTTTTTCATTGCGAAGAAATGGCGGAATGATTTGGGCTTTGTTCCATCACAATTTTTTCAGAAACTGTTAGAGACAGGCAGCTGGAAACCATTCGGAAAATTCACATGGCTTTCGGTGAAAATTTTATGGGCTTCACAGAGATTAAGGAGTGTTACTACCGCTTTAAGGACGGCCCACAATGGCGCACTGTTGTTGTGTGTTACCTGTGCTGCTCCACAGCCTGTTCAGTGGATTTTTATTTTATTTTTTAGCACTGTTGTCGTGCGTTACCTGTGCTGTTCCACAGCCTGTCCAGTGGATTTTTATTTTATTTTTTTACCACTGTTGTCGTGTGTTACCTGTGCTGCTCCACAGCCTGTCCAGTGGATTTTGATTTTTATTTTATAGCACTGTTGTCGTGCTGCTCCACAGCCTGCCTAGTGGATTTTTATTTTATTTTAGCACTGTTGTCGTGTGTTACCTGTGCTGCTCCACAGCCTGTCCAGTGGATTTTTATTTTATTTTTTAGCACTGTTGTCGTGTGTTACCTGTGCTGCTCCACAGCCTGTTCAGTGGATTTTTATTTTATTTTTTAGCACTGTTGTCGTGCGTTACCTGTGCTGTTCCACAGCCTGTCCAGTGGATTTTTATTTTATTTTTTACCACTGTTGTCGTGTGTTACCTGTGCTGCTCCACAGCCTGTTCAGTGGATTTTTGTTTTTTGGCACTGTTGTCGTGTGTTACCTGTGCTGCTCCACAGCCTGTTCAGTGGATTTTTGTTTTTTGGCACTGTTGTCGTGTGTTACCTGTGCTGCTCCACAGCCTGTTCAGTGGATTTTTGTTTTTTGGCACTGTTGTCGTGTGTTACCTGTGCTGCTCCACAGCCTGTCTAGTGGATTTTTATTTTATTTTTTACCACTGTTGTCGTGTGTTACCTGTGCTGCTCTGCAGCCTGTCCAGTGGATTTTTATTTTATTATTTTATTTTATTTTTTTTTATTTATTTTTCTTTTTTTTTTTTCTTTTTTTTAGCACTGTTGTCGTGCGTTACCTGTGCTGCTCCACAGCCTGTCCAGTGGATTTTTATTTTATTTTTTACCACTGTTGTCGTGCGTTACCTGTGCTGCTCCACAGCCTGTCCAGTGGATTTTGATTTTTATTTTATTTTTTTGGGCGCTGTTGTCGTGCGTTACCTGTGCTGCTCCACAGCCTGTCCAGTGGATTTTTATTTAGCGCTGTTGTCGTGCGTTACCTGTGCTGCTCCACAGCCTGTCTAGTGGATTTTTATTTTGTTTTAGCACTGTTGTCGTGCGTTGCCTGTGCTGCTCCACAGCCTGTCCAGTGGATTTTTATTTTTATTTTATTTTATTTTTTAGCACTGTTGTTGTGCGTTACCTGTGCTGCTCCACAGCCTGTCCAGTGGATTTTTATTTTGTTTTAGCACTGTTGTCGTGCGTTACCTGTGCTGCTCCACAGCCTGTCTAATGGATTTTTATTTGTTTTAGCACTGTTGTCGTGCGTTACCTGTGCTGCTCCACAGCCTGTCTAGTGGATTTTTATTTTGTTTTAGCACTGTTGTCGTGCGTTACCTGTGCTGCTCCACAGCCTGTCTAGTGGATTTTTATTTTGTTTTAGCACTGTTGTTGTGCGTTACCTGTGCTGCTCCACAGCCTGTCTAGTGGATTTTTATTTTGTTTTAGCACTGTTGTTGTGCGTTACCTGTGCTGCTCCACAGCCTGTCTAGTGGATTTCTATTTAGTTTTAGCACTGTTGTCGTGCGTTACCTGTGCTGCTCCACAGCCTGTCTAGTGGATTTTTATTTTGTTTTAGCACTGTTGTCGTGCGTTGCCTGTGCTGCTCCACAGCCTGTCCAGTGGATTTTTATTTTTATTTTATTTTATTTTTTAGCACTGTTGTTGTGCGTTACCTGTGCTGCTCCACAGCCTGTCCAGTGGATTTTTATTTTTATTTTATTTTTTAGCACTGTTGTTGTGCGTTACCTGTGCTGCTCCACAGCCTGTCTAGTGGATTTTTATTTTATTTTAGCACTGTTGTCGTGCGTTACCTGTGCTGCTCCACAGCCTGTCTAGTGGATTTTTATTTTGTTTTAGCACTGTTGTCGTGCGTTGCCTGTGCTGCTCCACAGCCTGTCCAGTGGATTTTGATTTTTATTTTTTTTGGCACTGTTGTCGTGTGTTACCTGTGCTGCTCCACAGCCTGTCTAGTGGATTTTTATTTATTTTTTACCACTGTTGTCGTGTGTTACCTGTGCTGCTCCGCAGCCTGTCCAGTGGATTTTTATTTTATTATTTTATTTATTTATTTATTTTAGCACTGTTGTCATGCGTTACCTGTGCTGCTCCACAGCCTGTCCAGTGGATTTTTATTTTATTTTTTAGCACTGTTGTCGTGCGTTACCTGTGCTGCTCCACAGCCTGTCCAGTGGATTTTTATTTTATTTTTTACCACTGTTGTCGTGCGTTACCTGTGCTGCTCCACAGCCTGTCCAGTGGATTTTGATTTTGATTTTATTTTTTTGGGCGCTGTTGTCGTGCGTTACCTGTGCTGCTCCACAGCCTGTCCAGTGGATTTTTATTTAGCGCTGTTGTCGTGCGTTACCTGTGCTGCTCCACAGCCTGTCTAGTGGATTTTTATTTTGTTTTAGCACTGTTGTCGTGCGTTGCCTGTGCTGCTCCACAGCCTGTCCAGTGGATTTTTATTTTTTTTATTTTATTTTTTAGCACTGTTGTTGTGCGTTACCTGTGCTGCTCCACAGCCTGTCCAGTGGATTTTTATTTTGTTTTAGCACTGTTGTTGTGCGTTACCTGTGCTGCTCCACAGCCTGTCTAGTGGATTTCTATTTTGTTTTAGCACTGTTGTTGTGCGTTACCTGTGCTGCTCCACAGCCTGTCTAGTGGATTTCTATTTTGTTTTAGCACTGTTGTCGTGCGTTACCTGTGCTGCTCCACAGCCTGTCTAGTGGATTTTTATTTTGTTTTAGCACTGTTGTCGTGCGTTGCCTGTGCTGCTCCACAGCCTGTCCAGTGGATTTTTATTTTATTTTATTTTTTAGCACTGTTGTTGTGCGTTACCTGTGCTGCTCCACAGCCTGTCCAGTGGATTTTTATTTTTATTTTATTTTTTAGCACTGTTGTTGTGCGTTACCTGTGCTGCTCCACAGCCTGTCTAGTGGATTTTTATTTTATTTTAGCACTGTTGTCGTGCGTTACCTGTGCTGCTCCACAGCCTGTCTAGTGGATTTTTATTTTGTTTTAGCACCGTTGTCGTGCGTTGCCTGTGCTGCTCCACAGCCTGTCCAGTGGATTTTTATTTTTATTTTATTTTATTTTTTAGCACTGTTGTTGTGCGTTACCTGTGCTGCTCCACAGCCTGTCTAGTGGATTTTTATTTTATTTTAGCACTGTTGTCGTGCGTTACCTGTGCTGCTCCACAGCCTGTCTAGTGTCGGATTCCCTGTTTGGGAATCTGCTAGCTTAGCGTAGCTACTAGCTCTTAGCCGTTTTAGCATGGCGGCTTCTCCTGTCTCTCCCGTACTTTTCTGCTCTGGGTGTGAAATGTTTAGTTATTCCTCTGCCTCTTTTAGCAGTAACGGTACATGTAATAAGTGCAGCTTATTCGTAGCTTTGGAGGCCAGGCTGGGCGAATTGGAGGCTCGGCTCCGCACCGTGGAAAATTCTACAGCTAGCCAGGCCCCTGTAGTCGGTGCGGACCAAGGTAGCTTAGCCGCCGTTAGTTCCCCCCTGGCAGACCCCGTGCAGTCGGGAAGGCAGGCTGACTGGGTGACTGTGAGGAGGAAGCGTAGCCCTAAACAGAAGCCCCGTGTACACCGTCAACCCGTTCACATCTCTAACCGTTTTTCCCCACTCGACGATACACTCGCCGAGGATCAAACTCTGGTTATTGGCGACTCTGTTTTGAGAAATGTGAAGTTAGCGACACCAGCAACCATTGTCAATTGTCTTCCGGGGGCCAGAGCAGGCGACATCGAAGGACATTTGAAATTGCTGGCTAAGGCTAAGCGTAAATTTGGTAAGATTGTAATTCACGTCGGCAGTAATGACACTCGGTTACGCCAATCGGAGGTCACTAAAATTAACATTGAATCGGTGTGAAACTTTGCAAAAACAATGTCGGACTCTGTTGTTTTCTCTGGGCCCCTCCCCAATCAGACCGGGAGTGACATGTTTAGCCGCATGTTCTCCTTGAATTGCTGGCTGTCTGAGTGGTGTCCAAAAAATGAGGTGGGCTTCATTGATAATTGGCAAAGCTTCTGGGGAAAACCTGGTCTTGTTAGGAGAGACGGCATCCATCCCACTTTAGAGGGAGCAGCTCTCATTTCTAGAAATCTGGCCAATTTTTTGGGATCCTCCAAACTGTGACTGTCTAGCGTTGGGACCAGGAGGCAGAGCTGTGGTCTTATACACCTCTCTGCAGCTTCTCTCCCCCTGCCATCCCCCTATTACCCCATCCCCGTAGAGACGGTGCCTGCTCCCAGACCACCAATAACTAGCAAAAATCTATTTAAGCATAAAAATTCAAAAAGAAAAAATAATATAGCACCTTCAATTGCACCACAGACTAAAACAGTTAAATGTGGTCTATTAAACATTAGGTCTCTTTCTTCTAAGTCCCTGTTGGTAAATGATATAATAATTGATCAACGTATTGATTTATTCTGCCTAACAGAAACTTGGTTACAGCAGGATGAATATGTTAGTTTAAATGAGTCAACACCCCCGAGTCACACTAACTGTCAGAATGCTCGTAGCACGGGCCGGGGCGGAGGATTAGCAGCAATCTTCCATTCCAGCTTATTAATTAATCAAAAACCTAGACAGAGCTTTAATTAATTTGAAAGCTTGTCTCTTAGTCTTGTCCATCCAAATTGGAAGTCCCAAAAACCAGTTTTATTTGTTATTATCTATCGTCCACCTGGTCGTTACTGTGAGTTTCTCTGTGAATTTTCAGACCTTTTGTCTGACTTAGTGCTTAGCTCAGATAAGATAATTATAGTGGGCGATTTTAACATCCACACAGATGCTGAGAATGACAGCCTCAACACTGCATTTAATCTATTATTAGACTCTATCGGCTTTGCTCAAAAAGTAAATGAGTCCACCCACCACTTTAATCATATTTTAGATCTTGTTCTGACTTATGGTATGGAAATAGAAGACTTAACAGTATTCCCTGAAAACTCCCTTTTGTCTGATCATTTTTTAATAACATTTACCGTGATGGACTACCCTGCAGTGGGGAATAAGTTTCATTACACTAGAAGTCTTTCAGAAAGCGCTGTAACTAGGTTTAAGGATATGATTCCTTCTTTATGTTCTCTAATGTCATATACCAACACAGAGCAGAGTAGCTACCTAAACTCTGTAAGGGAGTTAGAGTATCTTGTCAATAGTTTTACATCCTCATTGAAGACAACTTTGGATGCTGTAGCTCCTCTGAAAAAGAGAGCTTTAAATCAGAAGTGTCTGACTCCGTGGTATAACTCACAAACTCGTAGCTTAAAGCAGATAACCCGTAAGTTGGAGAGGAAATGGCGTCTCACTAATTTAGAAGATCTTCACTTAGCCTGGAAAAAGAGTTTGTTGCTCTATAAGAAAGCCCTTCGTGAAGCTAGGACATCTTTCTACTCATCACTAATTGAAGAAAATAAGAACAACCCCAGGTTTCTTTTCAGCACTGTAGCCAGGCTGACAAAGAGTCAGAGCTCTATTGAGCTGAGTATTCCATTAACTTTAACTAGTAATGACTTCATGACTTTCTTTGCTAACAAAATTTTGACTATTAGAGAAAAAATTACTCATAACCATCCCAAAGATGTATCGTTATCTTTGGCTGCTTTCAGTGATGCCGGTATTTGGTTAGACTCTTTCTCTCCGATTGTTCTGTCTGAGTTATTTTCATTAGTTACTTCATCCAAACCATCAACATGCTTATTAGACCCCATTCCTGCCAGGCTGCTCAAGGAAGTCCTACCATTATTTAATGCTTCAATCTTAAATATGATCAATCTATCTTTGTTAGTTGGTTATGTACCACAGGCCTTTAAGGTGGCAGTAATTAAACCATTACTTAAAAAGCCATCACTTGACCCAGCTATTTTAGCTAATTATAGGCCAATCTCCAACCTTCCTTTTCTCTCAAAGATTCTTGAGAGGGTAGTTGTAAAACAGCTAACTGATCACCTGCAGAGGAATGGTCTATTTGAAGAGTTTCAGTCAGGTTTTAGAATTCATCATAGTACAGAAACAGCATTAGTGAAGGTTACAAATGATCTTCTTATGGCTTCGGACAGTGGACTTATCTCTGTGCTTGTTCTGTTGGACCTCAGTGCTGCTTTTGATACTGTTGACCATAAAATTTTATTACAGAGATTAGAGCATGTCATAGGTATTAAAGGCATTGCGCTGCGGTGGTTTGAATCATATTTGTCTAATAGATTACAGTTTGTTCATGTAAATGGGGAATCTTCTTCACAGACTAAAGTTAATTATGGAGTTCCACAAGGTTCTGTGCTAGGACCAATTTTATTCACTTTATACATGCTTCCCTTGGGCAGTATTATTAGACGGTATTGCTTAAATTTTCATTGTTACGCAGATGATACCCAGCTTTATCTATCCATGAAGCCAGAGGATACGCACCAATTAGCTAAACTGCAGGATTGTCTTACAGACATAAAGACATGGATGACCTCTAATTTCCTGCTTTTAAACTCAGATAAAACTGAAGTTATTGTACTTGGCCCCACAAATCTTAGAAGCATGGTGTCTAACCAGATCGTTACTCTGGATGGCATTTCCCTGATCTCTAGTAATACTGTGAGAAATCTTGGAGTTATTTTTGATCAGGATATGTCATTCAAAGCGCATATTAAACAAATATGTAGGACTGCCTTTTTGCATTTACGCAATATCTCTAAAATCAGAAAGGTCTTGTCTCAGAGTGATGCTGAAAAACTAATTCATGCATTTGTTTCCTCTAGGCTGGACTATTGTAATTCATTATTATCAGGTTGTCCTAAAAGTTCCCTAAAAAGCCTTCAGTTGGTTCAGAATGCTGCAGCTAGAGTACTGACGGGGACTAGCAGGAGAGAGCATATCTCACCCGTGTTGGCCTCCCTTCATTGGCTTCCTGTTAATGCTAGAATAGAATTTAAAATTCTTCTTCTTACTTATAAGGTTTTGAATAATCAGGTCCCTTCTTATCTTAGGGACCTCGTAGTACCATATTACCCCATTAGAGCGCTTCGCTCTCAGACTGCGGGCTTACTTGTAGTTCCTAGGGTTTGTAAGAGTAGAATGGGAGGCAGAGCCTTCAGCTTTCAGGCTCCTCTCCTGTGGAACCAGCTCCCAATTCAGATCAGGGAGACAGATACCCTCTCTACTTTTAAGATTAGGCTTAAAACTTTCCTTTTCGCTAAGGCTTATAGTTAGGGCTGGATCGGGTGACCCTGGACCATCCCTTGGTTATGTTGCTTTAGATGTAGACTGTGTTTCATAATTATTGTATGGCCTTGCCTTGCAATGTGGAGCGCCTTGGGGCAACTGTTTGTTGTGATTTGGCGCTATACAAGAAAAAAAGTTGATTGATCGATATATATATATATATATATAAATACAGCGCTTTGATACTGAATGCCCCCTCCTAGTTTCACTTTTAATGTTGCGGTTGAAGCATATATTTAGCAACAAATGAGTACCAACCTCCCACATGGGTTTAATCCCCTCCTTGAAGAGGTGAAAGTCACTGTGACCGGTCAAGTCACCTGGCCGAATCATATGACTATAAAAACGCCAGAACTGCTCCACCTTCAAGACAAGAAATATTTCAATTAAATGCTGAAAGGGATCAAGTGCAGAGTCAACATAAGCATACTTGGTCTAACGAAAATGTGAAAAAAAGTGTTCCCTACCAAATAGCAATTGTGCTCTAAGAACCTCCAGTACTTCATATTTGCCATTATTCCTGCTCTACTTACAGCTGTTTAGCTCAATCTCTTTTGTTTGATTTTTTTTTTCCTCCAGTTTATTAAATGTGCAGTTTGGGAGGTCCACAAGAACAAAACTAAGAGCCACCACTCTTGTGAAGTCCAAAGTGTTGCAAATTATACAAACCGAAGCAAAGCTGCCGATCTGTTTAATATTCTGTTCGTAGCTCTGGGTGCTGGCTGGTCTCCCTGGTGTGCGTCTGGAATACCAGAAGGTGTAATTGTACTGAAGAGGGTGCTCTCCTGCTCCTGGCACCACCATCTGCAGAAGGGAGGGGAGCAACATATGACACAAATACATCAGCTTTTAATTACACAACCAGAACATGTGCTTTCTTCACGCATTTTTGATCCTGTCCTGCAAACTTAACTTGGTGCAGCCACGACCTGTAATGCCCACATCAGCCTAAAGGGGCAACACAGCCAGGGGGTCATATACAAAAAAGAAGAAGAAAATACTTGCAAGGGCAGAGTTTTGACAAGAAACTGCAAACAATGGTAACAAATAAGCCACTTCACAGCTATGAAGTGTACATGCACAGAGCCCATGTTCAAGGTACATAAACAAAAGCATGTGACGTGGAATGTGAAAATCACATCAAAATGTGTTTGTTGAATTTAACCTGGGTTACCTACAGAAAACCAGTTAAATTTATACATTCCATAACTTAGATGTGTTCAAGGAAAATCAATGTTTTACATGCCAAGCGCTGTGTACACCTTTAGGTGCTTTGACCTAACCCAGTACGTATGCACACGTATGCACATTTGGCCTCTGCCAGGGCTGCCCTTTGTCACCGGTTCTGTTCATTACCTTTATGGACAGAATTTCTAGGCGCAGCCAGGGTGTAGAGGGGGTCCGGTTTGGGAACCACAGAATCTCATCTCTACTGTTTGCGGACGATGCGGTTCTGTTGGCTTCGTCAAATCAGGACCTTCAGCGTGCACTGGGGCAGTTTGCAGCCGAGTGTGAAGCGTCCGGGATGAAAATTAGCACTTCCAAATCCGAGGCCATGGTTCTCCACCGTAAAAAAGGTGCCTTTTTTGGTCGAGAACTGGTCGGTGGAGTGTCCTTGCCTCAAGTGGAGGAGTTTAAGTATCTCGGGGTCTTGTTCACGAGTGAGGGACGGATGGAGCGTGAGATTGACAGACGGATCGATGCAGCATCTGCAGTGATGTGGTTGCTATATCGGACCATCGTGGTGAAAAGAGAGCTGAGCAGGGGGGCAAAGTTCTCGATTTACTGATCGATCTACGTTCTGACCCTCACCTATGGTCATGACATTTGGCTCATGACCGAAAGAACGAGATCGCAAGTACAAGCGGCCGAGATGAGTTTCCTCCGCAGGGTGGCTGGGCGCTCCCTTAGAGATAGGGTGAGGAGCTCGGTCACTCGGAAGGAACTCGGAGTCGAGCTGCTGCCCCCACGACACAACTCTGGATAAAGCGTAAGAAAATGGATGGATGGATGGATGGATTAGCGGTTATTGAAGCTGACTTTTTGCTTAGCTGTCCCCACCACTGGACATAACACAACAGAACCTCTATTCCAGCAACACTAACTAAAGAGCAGCTGTTTCATTTTATAATTTTGTATTGAGGTACCTGCAATGGATATTCCAAAAATAGACAGTGACTACTCATTGTTCGTGTTTATGCCATTCTGATGCAAAACCAACAAGGCTGGGCACAATATATAATATATATCACGTTGCCGGGACACACATTTAAAATGTTTAAATGCCTCGTTTTGTTTCTCTCGTCTGTTATCAGGAGGAGAGGTCAGTCTGCTCTGTTTTTAAGCATAGATATGTAGCGTGCGCTTAGAGTAGACAGCATACAACAACGAACCAGCCTGCATCATTCCATCCAGAAAGTTTGGAAGAATAAATAGAATGGGTTAACTTATTTTTTTCTTCAAATCGAGGAACCTAAAAATGAAAGCGTACAATGACATTTGTGTCCCAGTCTGAGATCTGACCACTGCATGCGCATTTAAGAAGACAATGCCACCAACTTATTACAGTACATTACTTCTTATTAATTTGACATTTTATATGAATTGGTTTAAGAGTTCACGGATGGGATGTTCACGGAACAGCGACGTTGCATGTGATGATTTTTAATGTAGAGAGTGATGCTTTTTGAAATGACGTAATTTGCACCAAAATCAAAATTTTTAAATTGACCAAAAAAAAAAAATAGAAAGAAAGTGGTCTGGAGCAACATGTCTCATGGTGTTAAATTGCCTAATGCAGCTCTTTGTCACTCACAAGTTAAATATACTGATATGTAAATTTTGAACACGGCAGCAAACACTATATGCATCTAATATTAATATGTTTAATATTTTAAACATTACTTATGACCTGTGTATAACATCAAATGTCATGAAATATAACACAAAATAATGAAATATGAAGTATGTATCTTATTTAACATTAACTGGCTCACGTTGTGGCTTACAACATAAAAAAAAATTACAAATCTTGAATTATTTTATTTGATTCTGCTTTACTTAAATCTCCAGACAAATCTGAAAGTCCAAAAAGAATAACTAGACCCAATACCTGTTTCATTTCGAAAGGCCTGCACCCCTACAGGGTCGTGGATTTACTTTTGTTTACATTTCTGTTTTTCAAATATAAATGGAAGTCAATTCAGCTGCTCCCTTGTTTGCACTCGAGGTTGCCACAGCAAATCTGAGGTGGATCTGCATGTTGAAGTGGCACAAGTTTTACGCCGGATGTCCTTCCTGACGCAACTCCACATTACATGGAAAAATGTGACATGGGTGGGGTTTGAACTGGGAACCTTACTCACTGAAGCCAAGTGCACAAACAACTTGGCCACCACCTCTGCTGCTTTTTGTTAAATCTAAAACTCCATAATCTTAGACACACTTTGCTTTTATGACATCATTTGCCACCTTTCTTTGCACACTACAGCACAATTAAACAGCTCCTGAAATTAGTAGCTCTGTGGATTGAATTTGCTGCTCGTGCGAAGTGGATATGCTGACAAAAGGTGCTGGAACTCAGTGCTGGGCCCTGGGACTCACATTTTCAATACCTAGTATGTCCCAGCACTGAATGGTAAATGGACTGCATTTATATGGTGCTTTTCCATCTGCATCCGAAGCTCAAAAGCATTTTACAATTATGCCTCACATTCACACCAATGTCAGGGTGCTGCCATACAAGGCACGCACAACAAACCGAGCGAAACTAGGGGATTAAGGACCTTGCCCAAGGGCCCTTAGTGATTTGCCGGTCTGGCTGGGTTTTGAACCGAGGGTCCTCTGGTCTGAAGCCCAACGCTTAACCACTAGACCATCACCTCCCCAATGGCCAAAAACCTCTAATGCAAACCTTGTGTATGTGGGTATATATATATATATATATATATATATATATATATATATATGGAATTATAAAAATAATTGGTAATGCTTAACAGTATTGATATGTTGAGATTAATGAGATTATGGTAATTCATAATTAAAATTTTCGTGTTTAAATATCAATCTCGATTCCTTGATTGTTGTTGATGAAAAGCAAATAATCCAACAGTCTTATTTAAAGAGATGTTAAGAGTGTTAAGAAAACCATTAGCACTTCATATTGTTTCTCATCTCATCCCTCAGCCACAGAAAGGTTGGAGACCCCAAATACACACCATTATGTATGAACTTCAAAATTATATCGTGATATAAATTTAAGCCCATCCTGCCTAACCCTATGCAAGCTTGTAAAAACCTGACAGTCAGAGAATGCATGTCAGGGTGTCAGGATGTCACCCTGAGTTATTCTTTGACATGTTTACCTTTTTCTTAGAAGAAATCTGTTCTTTGTCCTCGTCGTCATTTTTTTCCTTCTCACCGTCTTTCGGTGAGTTTTGGTCCTGGTCGTGGTCTCCACTGTCATCATCTTTCAGACTGCAATTAAACAGACCAAAGATTTTAAACCATAAATTAATTCATTTGTATTTCAATTAAATGATAGTTTGGTTCAAAGTCTGATAATTATTGCACTTCGTCTCAGCACAATAAACACTATAAAACCCTGATCATTTCATGAACTCAGCACAGGTGCTGTCACTGCCTGTATGTCACTTGTTGAAGCTGTGACATAGCTGAGCTGTAAATTAAGCCTCAGAAAACACCAATTACAGCAAAACACATCAAGCCTTGATACAATGTCACATACAGTAACAAGACTAAAGCCAGTGTCACATGGGAGAGCCTGGCATGAAATTAAGAAGATAAGAATTCTAGAGGAGACTGTATTGTTCAGTCGAACACAACTCTCCATGACCTGTTATCAAACAAATTCTACCAGCTAGTTGTGTGGTCATTAATAAATGAATCTTGTTATCAGGACATTTGGGAGTCTGTCATGGCATTTTGAGCATGCTCAAAATCCAAGAGTCACTGTGTTGCTCTGGCTCAGCTCATCTGAAACAGAAGATGTCTTGATGCAATTTATTATGAAGTTCTTGTAGCTTGGAACACGGTATTCCTGCTCAGCTACCACTCAGTCGTAATGTCATAGCCCAAAGTTCAAAAGCTGCTACAGGCAAAAGGTCACCACATCACTACTGTGGTGATTTCTGAACATCATGGGATGACTTAGGCCTGTGTGCCCATTATTTTTTCCTGGGCACCAGTTTTTTTTCAACTCCTTTAAATAAGAATGGAGAGCATGCAGCTGCCTCCCAAGGGAAAAAAAAAATAAAAAATACCACATCCAACATTACATGAACACGGGGCACACTCCTTACTGGGCCTCAAAATACAACCCCTAGCAATAATTATGGAATCACCAGCCTCGGAGGATGTTCATTCAGTTGTTTAATTTTGTAGAAAAAAAGCAGATCACAGACATGACACAAACTAAAGTCATTTCAAATGGCAACTTTCTGGCTTTAAGAAACACTATAAGAAATCAGGAAAATAATTGTGGCAGTCAGTAACGGTTACATTTTTAGACAAAAATATGGACTCACTCAATTCTGAGGAATAAATTATGGAATCACCCTGTAAATTTTCATCCCCAAAACTAACACCTGCATGAAATCAGATCTGCTCGTTAGTCTGCATCTAAAAAGGAGTGATCACACCTTGGAGAGCTGTTGCACCAAGTGGACTGACATGAATCATGGCTCCAACACGAGACATGTCAATTGAAACAAAGGAGAGGATTATCAAACTCTTAAAAGAGGGTAAATCATCACGCAATGTTGCAAAAGATGTTGGTTGTTCACAGTCAGCTGTGTCTAAACTCTGGACCAAATACAAACAATATGGGAAGGTTGTTAAAGGCAAACATACTGGTAGACCAAGGAAGACATCAAAGTGTCAAGACAGAAAACTTAAAGCAATATGCCTCAAAAATCAAAAATGCACAACAAAACAAATGAGGAACAAATGGGAGGAAACTGGAGTCAACGTCTCTGACCGAACTGTAAGAAACCGCCTAAAGGAAATGGGATTTACATACAGAAAAGCTAAACAAAAGCCATCATTAACACCTAAACAGAAAAAAACAAGGTTACAATGGGCTAAGGAAAAGCAATCCTGGACTGTGGATGACTGGATGAAAGTCATATTCAGTGATGAATCTCGAATCTGCATTGGGCAAGATGATGATGCTGGAACTTTTGTTTGGTGCCGTTCCAATGAGATTTATAAAGATGACTGCCTGAAGAGAACATGTAAATTTCCACAGTCATTGATGATATGGGGCTGCATGTCAGGTAAAGGCACTGGGGAGATAGCTGTCATTACATCATCAATATATGCACAAGTTTACGTTGATATTTTGGACACTTTTCATATCCCATCAATTGAAAGGATGTTTGGGAATGAAGAAATCATTTTTCAAGATGATAATGCATCTTGCCATAGTGCAAAAACTGTGAAAACATTATAGAGTCAATGTCATGGCCTGCAAATAGACCGGATCTTAATCCAATTGAAAATCTTTGGTGGAAGTTGAAGAAAATAGTCCATGACAAGGCTCCAACCTGCAAAGCTGATCTGGCAACAGCAATCAGAGAAAGTTGGAGCCAGATTGATGAAGAGTACTGTTTGTCACTCATTAAGTCCATGCCTCAGAGACTGCAAGCTGTTATAAAAGCCAGAGGTGGTGCAACAAAATACTAGTGATGTGTTGGAGCGTTCTTTTGTTTTTCATGATTCCATAATTTTTTCCTCAGAATTGAGTGATTCCATATTTTTTTCCTTCTGCTTGGTCTAAAAAAGTAATCGTTACTGACTGCCACAATTTTTTTCCTGATTTCTTAGAGTGTTTCTTAAAGCCAGAAAGTTGCCATCTGAAATGACTTTAGTTTTGTGTCATGATCTGCTTTTTTTCTACAAAATTAAACAACTGAATGAACATCCTCCGAGGCCGGTGATTCCATAATTTTTGCCAGGGGTTGTAAATTCTATCAGGCAACGGTGGATTGTCCCATTTGGATCAGGGGAGAGTTACTGCCACTAGTGCAGGAGTTTAAGTATCTTGGGATCTTGTTCACCAGTGGGGCTAAATTGAAGGGTGAGATTAATAGATGGATTGGGGTGGTGTCTGATGTTTCATGGATGTTGCACCAGACTGCCGTGGTGAAGAAGGAGCTGAGCCAGTATCAAGGTCTCAGCACTCCCCTAGTCTGAGTGATCCGCTACACTAGTCTGCACATGTAGTTCCTAGGGTTTGTAAGAGTAGAATGGGAGGCAGAGCCTTCAGCTTTCAGGCTCCTCTCCTGTGGAACCAGCTCCCAATTCAGATCAGGGAGACAGACACCCTCTCTACTTTTAAGATTAGGCTTAAAACTTTCCTTTTTGCTAAAGCTTATAGTTAGGGCTGGATCAGGTGACCCTGAACCATCCCTTAGTTATGCTGCTATAGACGTAGACTGCTGGGGGGTTCCCATGATGCACTGTTTCTTTCTCTTTTTGCTCTGTATGCACCACTCTGCATTTATTCATTAGTGATCGATCTCTGCTCCCCTCCACAGCATGTCTTTTTCCTGGTTCTCTCCCTCAGCCCCAACCAGTCCCAGCAGAAGACTGCCCCTCCCTGAGCCTGGTTCTGCTGGAGGTTTCTTCCTGTTAAAAGGGAGTTTTTCCTTCCCACTGTAGCCAAGTGCTTGCTCACAGGGGGTCGTTTTGACCGTTGGGGTTTTACATAATTATTGTATGGCCTTGCCTTACAATATAAAGCGCCTTGGGGCAACTGTTTGTTGTGATTTGGCGCTACATAAAAAAAATTGATTGATTGATTGATGTGCGAACCTGGGGTCGCAGTCTGATGGGTCTCCCTGCCTTCACTACGCATCCGTCATGTTGGAGTGTTAGCAGCGATTAACAGATTATCGCCTCATTTTTGCTTAAAACTGACTTTAGAATGATTTAAGGGGTTTTACTTTGTCATCTGATGGTTATTAATCAGCACCCGACCGATATGGATTTTTTGAGGCCGATGCTGATAACGATATTTGGATGAAAAAAAATGCAGATAATCGATAAATTATCATCATTATTTTTTATGAATAAAATGTTCTTTTTTGGACCCTTAACAAAAAAAGTATGAGCTAAAAGCTGAAGCTTTGTCCTCATATTGATTAACTTTCTAACAGAAGACTTTTCAAGTTCAAAAAATGCAATCAAGAATTAAACCTTTGTGAAATTAGAAAATACATATCCTTAAAAAGAGTTGTGAAATACATCTGATCTTGTACCTCTTGTTGCTGCAGCTTAGATATAGGTTCAGGATAAGGATATAGATCCTTATAAACTTACTTGTATGCTTTTGTCAGCCAATCAGTGCAGTGTGACTGCGAACTACGGGGGCCGGTGATGAACACATTTAAGCAGGGGTGTAAGCAGCTCTCAGTTGAATGGAGTCAGAGCTCCATCTACTGGACAAACGGTGCAAGGGCATTTTACATTGCTGACACAAACATTATTTCAGTAACTGTTCTGTTTATGAGAAATTATCGGCGTTCTAGCTGCAAAATTTTGGCCGATAGTGAGTACTTTGAAAAGGGCTCATATCAGTCGGGCTCTATTAATAATAACATTATTTCCTTTGATCAGTAGATAGTCAGACTCAGAGTCAGTCTCAGACGCGCTGGAGTTGCGTTCTGATTGGTCCCGGGTCTTCTATTATGAAATAATGCTGAATTTATGTGGAAATGATTGTCAGAGATCTGGCGCTGAGATAGATGATGACTGGAGTGCAGTTTTAAGCAGAAACGAGGCGATAATCGGCAAAACGCAGCAGACGCTCCAAAATGACTCATGCACAGTGAAGGTAGGGGGACTGATCAGAAGTGAGGACCATTGTGACTGCGACACTGGAAGGCGAGGCTCTCAATTTATGCTCTTATCCTCACCTACTGTCATGAACTTTGGGTAATGACTGAAAGAATAAAATAGCGGATACAAAGAGCGGAAATGAGATTCCTCTGCCAGGTATCTGGGTTTACACTCCTGGACAGGGTGAGAAGCTCAGCTATCCGGGAGAGACTCAGCGTACTGCCACTGTTTCTCTGCAGTGAAAGGAGCCAGCTGCGGTGGTTTTGGTATCTGGTGAGGATGCCCCCTGGTCATCTCTCTAGGGAGGTCTTCTAGGCACAGCCAACTGGGAGGAGGCCCTGAGGAAGACCCTGGACACACTGGAGGGATTATAGTTCCTAGATTGCTTGGGAATGCCTCAGGATCTGCCTGAAAGAGTTACAGGATTTGGCTGAGGATAGATAAGTGTGGGGTGAAGTGCTTGGTCTACTGCCATCGCCACAAGGAGAAGCAGCAGAAAAGGAATTAATTAATTAATGAAGCCTATACATGTAGATATGAACCTTGACTTTGATATTTAACATGAAGTCTCACACATATTTAACTGGAAAAAATAGATAAACCATTTTTAAAAGATAATACGACAAATCTGTGAACCCTGACCCGTAGCACCAGTGCCAAATAAAATCAACATCTGCTCTTCCATCGTCAAAGTTGGCCTTCCTTGACTGAACTACAGCAATACATGATGTACGTGCCTGCAATTCAACTGTCTGACAAGCAGCTCGTTTGCAGTTGGCTAACTTTTTGATCACTCTGGACTCCTCTTGTCCCGAACAGAGAACCGATAAACCCAGCCTTCTCACAACTCACACACCGAGGATGAGCGGCCTGGTCGCCTTCTGCAGGCTAAGCTAGCAAACGCTACAGCCGTTTCAAAGCCACACTTTAACCTCTTTTGGTGCTAATTTTTTAAATCCACAGATATATAAAGTCAAAACGCTCTCACATGGTTTTATAACCGCACACAGAGGGCTAAGAGAGACTGACACATATTTTTATTTCAAAAGCAACAGCTTTCTTCACTTTCACGCTCACTTTGAATGAGAGGCAAAGGGGCGCGCGCGCGCTCTCCAACAAACACTCCATGAAAACTTTTCGTTACTCACGCGTCAAATTTGTTGTTCATTATTTTCCAGGTGGGAGCTTCTCACAGTCGGATGCCACCACAACCTCCTGAATTCTGCAGACAGGAACGACGACGCGTACGAGAGGCACGTATCCGCGCACGCAACGGGTGACGTTGAAGAACGTAGTGAAAACCTCAGGGCTGACTGCTGGGACGTCTCAGTTTTTGCAGTAGCTCAACCAAGATATGTAAAGAACACAAAATCTATCATTTTGAAAACTTGGTAGGGGTCAGTCAATGATCAGGGGCTTATCAAGGTTAAATTTCACTGGCTTACACCAATAAAGACTGAGTTAGAAACAGTTATTTGTGTATGAAAAAGCTTTCTGACCACATTGTTCTCACTAGATGTAATTACTAGAAGATAAATTATGATGCTTATTATAACACCACCATTTGACTCAATCTGTTGTTTTGATCCGATTTGTTGTTTACTTATCATACTGGATAAGTGTTTAGTTTTTATTATTTTATTGTTGTATTTGTATGATGTGTGCTTTAATACTTTTATGTATTTTTAAACACTAATGAATAAAATAGGAAACTGGCTAATTTTATATGGAAGTGAGTTCAGATATTGTATTGACACATTTTTTAAAAGTAGAAATATTTTCTCTACATGCCTGATATTTTGCAATGTGTGCCATCACTATCATATGAAATCACAATGTTCTTGTTCTGATGAGCATAAGCAGAAACATCAACTTTACTGTTCAGAATCTCATAAGTCCATATATTTCCTGAAAATACTACCTATGTGGAATCAATTACCTCTGTTCACCAGGTTTGCAGAATCTTTCAGCATTGTTAAAACACAAATCAAGTCTTGAAGCCTGCACTGCTTCCATGCTTTGCTGCATCCATGACACCACAGAACTGCCTTGCGTGCTGGAAAGTAACCACCCAGGTATACATCCGGACCATCCTCACATCTCTAAACTAACTATCCATCTAGCTGCTGCAGCAGCCAGATGAAGCAGGGCTGTCCTCTTGGCCTTCTCCTGCCACTGGGGTACACAATCAGGCACCTGCATGGTGGATTGTGCTCAGGGAAACATGCCACATATGGACAAAATGTCAAAGGTGATGCTCCCTCATAATGCACTTTTTGTCTTTGTCTCCCGAAGTAACTGCTCATTTGACAAATTCCCCAGAATAGTCATAAATGCACAAAATGTTCCCACCAAAATATTGAATTTTTTTAAGTAATTCTATATTAGTAAATGTAATAACAGTCATCAATAAACATAACAAATTAGTAATTACTATTTTTTTACACATGTATTTATCTGATTATACACACATTCACTCTACACATTCATAAGTCTCAGTATGCATTTACTAACACATTTAAAAATCTCATTAATTACACACTGCGTGAGACTGTTTCACAGCTATTCACACATTTGCAGATGTTTTGCTGCAATGCATATAGATGAAGGTTGACACATTCAGAACGCACATCAGAGGATTGTGAGATTTTTATCCAAAATATGAGATAATTTCGTATCAAATAATCACATGGCTAATGCCCTACATCAGCAGAAACTAATCAAAGAACACGTCTTCGTGTTTCTGCTCACTGTAAGATGGAATCTCCAAATTTCAAGCTTCAAAAAGTTCACAAATGAAGCTCAATGTATTCTAAATTCTGATTTATTTATTAGATTTGTGAATGAGCTGTGTGGGTCTGAGGTTTACTACTGCCTCCTCCTGGCCTGTGGATTGTTCCTCATCTTCAGGAGAGCTCTGATTTTTCTTGCCCACTTCAGGGGGGGGGGGGGGGGGGGGGGGGGGGGGTCTGGCTGTGGCTTGGGACCCACTTGTCTCCTCTGTGGCACACTGTAGGGTTTCACTTGTGTGTGGTCTTGGTTGACAAACTGGTGTTTTCAGCCAGATGACGAATGTCATTGGTCCTGTGTGCTCACACGTCCAGGTGGATGGCCGAGCAGCTTCCATCTGAAAGCAGTAAAATATCTTCAAATTAATGCTCCATCTAACGTGAAGATAAAGCGAACTGCCTGTTTGTGTTCAGCAGAGAATTTGAACATTTTAGGAGTGATATGAAAAGTCTGTCAACAAAAATAAAACATTCCTATAGTGTGTGGAATTATGTCACTTTTTCACACTGCATTATATGTAAGGAATGCTCCTCCATTTTTGGTGATCCATTGCCATATAGCAATGGTGTTCAAAGACATTTCAGGAAGGACCAAGTGGGTGCAGGTTTTCTTTGTAGCCACCGACTCCAGCAGGTGATTTCACTAATAATCTCATCCCATCTGCTCAAAGAGGAAGGAGACATCTTGAAGTCTTGTTGACACTAGCTGGACTTCTTGTTGGTCTCCAAGAGATTTCACCTCTCATCCAAATGACTTCATGTCTAAGGGTGCTGAGGAATAACGGGCATTGTTCAGCCATGATGTAAATCAGAGTTGACAAAGGCAGCTTGAAGAATTGAGAGTAAAGGCATTATAGGCGTCACAGCACGTCAAACAACAGCAGCTTCAAACATATGTCTTATCTATACTGGAGGCTTGGTTTGGTTCAGTTCAACTCATTAGGTTGGGATGCTTGATCATTCAAAATTTTATTTCAGTAACAGAACCTTAAAATCTGGCCCTGCATGCACAGAAAGTCAATGAAGTGAGGCTAAAGATATCTTCTTAGTTAGAAGTCCAGCAGGAGCATTCTAAACCAATTGAAGACTTCTAACAAGAGTGTGGAAAGCCAGAAAAGACGGACAATTCCAGAGGAAACAAAAGCCTGAGCTGATGTCTCTGCATCACCCATGAACAGGTCAAGTGTTCTCCATTTTCTGCAAGTGTAAAAAGACATTCTTGGTGGTCTCTCTCATGTGCAAATCAAATGACAGTGCATCAAAGATCACTCTCAGATTTTTAACTTCATCGATCACATGATGTCTATGTCTCACTGAATTTAGAACTAAAATATCTTTTTGTCACAAAGCTGTAGACTCAAATTCTGAATCTATATTTACAGGAACTGTCAGAAGTATGCACTGTCCAAGTGCACCTTTGAGTTGATCACATGCATTAAGCAGTGGCATAAAATAACAATTATCACAAAATAAGCAGTAATTACACAGAACAAAACACTGGTTCATATTTCCATACTTTATTTATCATAGCTCATAAACACATTAAAAATACAAGGCAATATTAGCGACGTGAAACACTATGAAACTTTAATTATGCAGTATTTCAAATGTGCATTTAATTAAAGTTCAATGTTGTAGTGTATCCTCTCGCTGCATTTACCATGAATGAAGTATGTAAAGAACCATAGGACAGAAAGTATTGTGGACGTATGAACCTTTCCCCATTAGTCTGCTAACATTAACCTTAGCACCTGTGTTAATCCTCATGTACACAGAGGCACATATAGTGTAAAACAAGAATATACCAATGTGAAACCTTAATTCCTGAATCAGCAAATGGAATGATAGAATTTTTTTTTACACCTGTTATTTATGGGATGAATCTACCATGTTTTCATTGGATTCAATGCAATGTGACCATCAACACTTTGTCCTTTCCTTTATTAAGAAGATGGAGAAGGCAGTTGGCGTGGACTTGAGACATGGCCACTGCAACATAAAACTAATGCAAAATTCTGTGTTGTATTTGCTGATTTTACATCAACCGTATCATAGTGAACTAGGGTTGGGTATCGAGAACCAGATCTTTTCGGGTATCGTTAAGAAATGATTCGATCCACCAATATCAATACTCTTTTTGCTTAACGCTTCCCTTATCGGTCCTTCAGAGCGGCCATTGTTTTTGAGGGTGTTTGTCAGGAAAATGTTAATTTCTCCACCCTGCAGCGGGTCTGTAATCAACCGCTTCTGCACTGCGACTCCACTTTGAAGTGTGAACCAATGAAGCAATGTTTCGATCCACTGGCTTGTTGGTTCTTTGATTTGCTCCTCTTCAGAAGCGACAAGTCCGCTTCTTAACCCCTCTCAAAGCCATTAAAATATGTCAATCGTGAGTCACTTTTGTGTGGATTAAAGTCACTAACTGGGATTCTTATTGCACTCAAGAAACCAGAATCATCTTCCGTTGTCACAGCTCTAAACGCTGCGCAGCTCTCTGCTGAGACAGAGTCCGGTGGGCATTAATAACTTCAAAATGAACTGCCGCTTTAAATGACAACTCTTTCCAAACTCTGTAATACAAACAATAAACTACAATTGACTAAAACGCTTTTTTCATCCCAAAATGAGACGTCCTGCATTCTTTATGAATTACAGCCTGACGTGCAGCGCAGCGGCTGCAAGAGCTCAGCTCAGATGTATGGAAAGACATTCATGCCAATAATGTCTGAAAGGAAATGCTTTTGACAAAAACTACAGATTTTGTTTCTATTTATGTCCAGAGATCAAGGATCTACCATGTAGATTTTATAATGTCCAGAGTTTAAGGATCCAGTGACCAATTTCATATTTATTTATTTTAAGACTCAATAAAATGTTATTGACACAGAAAACCTGTAAAGCCTACTTTTAGTACACAGAAAATTCACAAGAGGTATCGATAAGGGAATCAATAAGGAATCGGCTCGATAAGCGGAATCAATAATGGTATCGATATAGATAAAATCTTATCAATACCCATCCCGATACTGAACAGATCTCGTATAACACTATACGCGCCTCTGTGTGAACAAGGCCTCACACTTTCACAATAAGACCTTACTGCGTGCTGTCAAAAATGTGTGAACAAACTTGTTATTCAAATCCGTGAGGGCACTACTCAGATACGAAATCTGTTAAGTTACAGAGATCTAATTCTTTTCATCGGTTTACACTGTAGCTTGGCTTCTAGTTTCTGGATGCACCAATAAAGACATGGACAGGTGTCAACCTTTTCCACTAAGTGGTGAGGGATAATAAATACACATAAGTACCACACTAAAAAGTTAAGAACAGCTTTTCAAGTCTTTAACAGTGGCTCAGCTGAAGCAGCAATCAGAAACCGTGTGACTCAGCAAAATCTTTTTGCCTGGACATGGTGACAAACAGACAGGCGCGTGCACACGCGTATGCACGCACGCACACACACACAATCCAAGCACAAATAGGGCTGGCAACTTCATCATATGAACTAGCCTCCTCTGATGTGCCGCTTCCCTTGTTTCATCCCTTTCATCCCTCAGCTTGTTCTCGCAGCAACTTCAAACAGCGCGTCTGTTCAGGTCCAAGCAGAGCTGTGGGACCAATACTGACATAATAAAAACTGAGCTGTGGACTGAGGACAGAGTCAAGCACACTGGTTTTAGGGTTAAAAATTTTGGGCAGGTTTTGGGCATGAAGATCTGAGAAAACATCTGCCAACCTCTTTTGCCGGAGCAGGTCAGAAGATGACTTTGGCAGAAGGAAGGAAAACTCTGGCACAGTATGCTGTGTGGAGGTTTGGCTGGCTCGCCTGTTGGAGACCATCCTCTTGTCACTTTATCGCTTTGCTTCTGTGAGGATCTTCATGAGAGGCCCCTTTGTTCTGGGCCGACCAGAGCACCAGCAAGTGAATGTACAAGAGCAGCGGCGGCCTTCTTCAATGGCCTGTTTGTTTACACCGGCCAGTCCCGTCATACTTCATTACCAGTCCAACCCACTGGCAACCTCTGATGTTATAATCGCCGCCAAGTGTGTGACTGTCTATCAGCCCAAAATCTCAGCGGTTCAGGATAAAGGGGTTTCCAAAAGTCCCAGAACACACACTCTCCCTAAATCCGCTTTGTGCCATCACAACCGCTAGTGGAGCACATACAGTAGAGAAATGCACACATAGACCCTGGTGAAGGTGGAAGGAAGAACTGCTTCTTTCAGTGTTGGTGGGAGGTTAGCTGGTATTAGTAGAGCAGGAAGAGCCTCAGCTAGCTTTGCATCATGGAGATGTGAGAGACCTGCAATTCAGAGACAACCCAAAGGAGAGGGATTACGTGGTGCTGCCACTGACTGGTAACATTTTTTACAAGCCTGGGAGCTAACCACACCTCCCTCTAGGGGTGGGTGATATGACCTAAAATTAACATTATGCTATTTTTCACTTTTTGGAGGGTGACGTTATGTCACGGTACTACTGGATTTGCACTATATGACTCCTTTAATAATTAATTTATTTGAGCAAAAATTTAACCTGGAATATTTTCATTTTCATGTCTCCTTGAAAGTATCAAATCTGGGTGAAAACCTTCAGGCATCAAAGATTTTTACAGTTTTACTTTAAACATATCCAAGGCTGTGCTGAATTAACGGTCCTTAAAGCTTAAAGCATCTGTAGTACTAAGGTTCACCAGTTCACACAACAGAATCACAGTCTGACCGCATTTCAGTGACTGTTCACCGATTTCCTCCTGTGAAAATGACTTTGTAGCCAGTTACAGCTGTAAAAGTATTTTCATGGTGCTTTCTTTTTTGTTTCGTATGTAGAGCTCTGCAGAACAGAGAGACAAACTATAGCTTTGATCATTGCAGTCGCAGTGCTCCAGATATGCCAAAACGATTATAGATTTCCAAACTAATGGATATTTGACATTATTTTGTCAATGTCCTGGTGGGAGTTGTCATTGGCCTGATTTGTCTCGGTGCTGACAGCAATGCTCCTGCTCATATTGTGACACACTAATCACATTGGTAATGACTTATTGTCCCACCGGCCCCTACTTCCTGCAAACCACGTGACAAGTGGAACAGCAGAATGATGTTAACTTCACTTTTCCTCCCACTTAATGCTGTCATATCCTGCTCTGACCAACTGTTTCTGAAGTGAGGTGGTTAACACCCTGGGACTCTGGACTCTGTTGGGTAATGCAAGTTCAATCCTTGGTGGAATCATAGCTTATCTTCAAACAGAATAACTCTACATTTTGCTCATCCACAACAATTGTGTCACTTTTTTCTGGAATGCCTCCGTTTTGCAACCAGTTAGGTGAGGGTCTGTGTCCTCTCTCAGGTTACTTCATCTTTCATGTGTATCGAGTAGTCAGCTAAGCTTCTGTAAAACAGACTGATATTCTCAGCCTATTTAAATATATGGATACAAAATATGAGCAGCTGAATTCTTTGTTCCAAATGACACCTCAGGAGGACTTCAGGCAACTGCCAATATTTTCCATCTGAAGACAAAAATATCAAGAGGGGTTCAGCCTGTATAGTCAGAGGATGTTACAACAACAATAACTACTACTACTACTACAAGATATTCTACAGCAAAGGCATTTTTTAATTAATTAATTGAATTTTATATCGATTCTACTTACCTACTTTATGTGCTTATAGGCAATTCAACAGATTTTTTTCCAACATAAAACAGTTTGATACTGTATTAGACTACTTCAATTTCTAGTATAAGAGAGTCATGGTAACGTTTTAGACGGTTCATTTTTGTACAACCCAAATTCCAATGAAGTTGGGACATTGTGCAAAATGTAAGTAAAAGCAGGATACAATGATTTGCAAATCCTCTTCAACCTATATTCATTTGAATACACCACAAAGACAAGATATTTAATGTTCAAACTGATAAACTTTATTGTTTTTATGCAAATATTTGCTCATTTTGAAATGGATGCCTGCAACACGTTTCAAAAAAGCTGGGACAGTGGTATATTTACCATTGTGTTACATCACCTTTCCTTCTAACAACACTCAATAAGCGTTTGGGAACTGAGGACACTAATTTGCTTTGTAGGTGGAATTCTTTTCCATTCTTGCTTGATGTTCGACTTCAGTTGTTCAACAGTCCGGAGTCTCCATTGTCGTATTTTGCACTTCATAATGTGCCACACATTTTCAATGGGCACAGGTCTGGACTGCAGGCAGGCCAGTCTAGTACCCGCACTCTTTTATTACGAAGCCATGCTGTTGTAACACATGCAGAATGTGGCTTGGCATTGTCTTGCTGAAATAAGCAGGGATGTCCCTGAAAAAGACGTTGCTTGGATGGCAGCATACGTTGCTCCAAAATCTGGATCTACCTTTCAGAATTGTTGGTGCCATCACAGATGTGTAAGCTGCCCATGCCATGGGCAGCTTACACACCCCCATACCATCACAGATGATAGCTTTTGAACTTTGCACTGGTAACAATCTGGATGGTCTTTTTCCTCTTTTGTCCGGAGGACATGACGTCCACGATTTCTAAAAACAATTTGAAACATGGACTCATCAGACCACAGAACACTTTTCCACTCTGCATCTGTCAATTTCAAATGAGCTCAGGCCCACAGAAGGTGGCGGCATTTCTGGATGTTGTTGATGTGTGGCTTTCGCTTTGCATGGTAGAGTTTTAACTTGCACTTGTAGATGTAGCGATGAACTGTGTTAACTGACAATGGATTTCTGAAGTGTTCCTGAGCCCACGCAGTAAGATCCTTTACACAATGATGTTGGTTTTTAATGCAGTGCCACCTGAGGGATTGAAGGTCACGGGCATTCAATGTTGGTTTTCAGCCTTGTAGTTTACGTGTAGAAAGTTCTCCAGATTCTCTGAATCTTCTGATTATATTATGGACTGTAGATGATGGAATCCCTAAATTCCTTGCGATTGAATGTTGAGAAGCATTGTTCTTAAACTGTTGGAACAGTTGTTCACAAAGTGGTGATCCTCACCCCATCTTTGATTGTGAACGGCTGAGTCTTTTGGGGATGCTCCTTTTATACCCAATTATGACACTCACCTGTTTCCAATTAGGTGTTCTTTGAGCATTCATCAACTTTGCCAGTCTTTTGTTTCCCCGTCCCAACTTTTTTGAAACGTGTTGTAGGCATCCATTTCAAAATGAGCAAATATTTGCACAAAAACAACAAAGTCTATCGGTTTGAACATTAACTATCTTGTCTTTGTGGTGTATTCAATTGAATATAGGTTGAAGAGGATTTGCAAATCATTGTATTCTGTTTTTATTTACATTTTACACAACGTCCCAACTTCATTGGAATTGGGGTTGTACTTATTATGAGTAAAAACAGCAGTAAAAAAAAAAATTTAAATAAAAAATGCATCATACAAAAGTGTTATTTCCATTAACTGACCTCTTGAATTACTCTCCCCAGACTCTCCTGACTTTTCACCACTTTCCTTGAAGATATACACACACACACACACAATAATAATTTCAGACAACAACTTAAAAAAGTAACTCAATTGTGGGTTATTACAGCATAATAACAATTTGGTTATAAGACTTATAAATAGGACAGAAACCTGTATAATTGGTGAGCCAGGGTGAGAGTGAAGCTGCCTGAACAGTCGGGGTGATACGTGGAGGGCACTATGGTGTAAAGTCCAGGAGTAAGAGAACAGGTCAGGCTGACATTCTGGGTGTGGCAGTGTGGGACACAGCTGGCCACAGGATCTTCACTCCTGGGTAATGCTAACTCAGTCTGCCCTTCTGGGACCTGGATACAGTCAAAAGTGGACATTGGTAATTACAAGACAATCCAGCATAGTAAAAATGAAATCTGTGGTTGTGTGTGCCAATGCATCTTTGTCTAGTTGTGTGCACAATCTTCAGTTAGTCACCCTCAGAAATAATGTTTCTTTTCTGAATTACAAACTTCTCGCTGGCAAATGTTATTGTCACATTTTCATGTTATTTGTTAAATACCACAGCATTTCTACTGTCCAATTTAAAGATCGTGCTTGTTTTTTTTTTGTTTTGTTTTTTTTTACACTTGCTTGGGGTTGGTCCTGCGACTATTTCGATATGACTTGTATGTCAGAAATACACTCATCATTTATGCCAAAAAATGACATCATCTACATGCATCATAACTGAATGCTGAGTGCTTGAGGGAGGAGGAAGAGTTGCGTCTTAGAGAACGAGCCCCTACTGCAGACCTGGGCATTGTATGGCCCCCAGGCCAGATCCGGCCCCTTGGCTGTCTCTGACTGGCCCGTGTGAGATTATTTAGAAATTACAAATTAAACGTGAACACCTGTTATAGCTCCATGCCCAGGTAATTGCCAAGTTGATTGAACATAAATTATTTTTCTGATGGGCCTTCTTATTAAATAAAGTGGTAGCACCAATTTCCAAAAAGATGTGATTTACATGCTGATCAAACTTTTTTCCCCTCTTCATAACACTTTGTCACACAGATATGACTAATATTCTGACACATCATATTTTATAGAGCCCATGGCAAAACAATTTAAGGTACGAGTTTTAAAATTAAATTTATTTATAAATATTTGAAAAACGTGTAAAAAAAAAAAATTATCAGTTGTGTTATAAAATGAATGGCAGTAAAGCCAACAGGGGCTCTCCTTTGAAAGTGTGACTGACCTTGTAAATGTGAAAACCAATAGGATACAGATCAGAGTCAGGGCGGCTCTGGTGCAGGGTAATCCTGACATTTACTCCTGAGGTTATTGCTGGCTCATCACACAATGTAAAATTGAAGCACGGGTTCTGCCAGTGAGAGACAAAGTTCCTACTTCCTCCTGCTGTCCTTCCCACTTCCCACGTGCCTCTGAAGTAAGTGGTTTCCCACTCTCCGTTGGTTGTTACTGGCAGTGAAGGTGCTGGACTTTTAAGTGCACTGAGGAAAGAAGTAATTCATTAATTCTGACCAGTTAAAGCAGAAAAATAAATTACATTTACGCAGCTGTGGCACCAAGCTGCATCACTTCACGGTCTCTTGAGTAAGTGGTCTGATGCACAGAATTCAACAATAACTGATTTGGAATATCGGGCATATGGTTCAAACACTGCATGCGTGACCACACTTCCATATTTGACCCATTGGTGGTGTTAGAGCGCTGGAGGTGCAACCATGGAACTCACTGAATAGAATCACAGGATCTGTCCCAAATAAGTGCACCATATTTCACAACTTCTTGCCATGTGGTCATAGTGTTGTTGATGTATGCATGCACTGATTGACAAATTGTGATTCTATCTACACACCACATCCTGGCCTATGGACTGGCAGGGAATAATATCTGGCCAGTAGCTAAAAAAAAAAATCTGAGTTTCAGACCCATTTCCCTTTAAAAACATAATTTACAATTGTTGTACAATTGTGCAAATTGACCAGGAGATGTCACTATTGACTAACTTAACGGGTATTTATACACATTTACTTCACTTGGTTTCAGTGCAGAAGGTTCTTAGTTCAAATCTCACCCCTGCCATATTTCTGCTTGTAATATGGAACTGCGTCAGGAAGGGAATCTGGTGTAAAACTTGTGCCAATTCAACATGCAGATCCACCTCGAATTTGCTGTGGCGACCCTGAGTGCAAACAAGGGAGCAGCCGAAGGGGCTTACTTTTACGTCGGCATTTTGATGCTGATATGAACCTTCTCATGGAAGTGTTAAATGTGTAAGTTAAAATTTATAAAAATGCAAAAGAAAGAGTAGTATTTGCTACAGCTCCCAATTAATTCCTGAAAAAAGGATAAAATTAGGATTAGTCATAATTCTTTTAAGATTTTAAAAGAATAGGGCCACTAAGCTTTTTTTTAAGATTTAAAGCATAAAAATAATTTTATTTGGCCCCACTATTATTTTACTTACTAGCTGTTAAATAGGGGATTCATAATATGACATTACCAATACAATCAAAATTCATGTTGTCGAGAGAAAAAAAAAAAAAAAACAAAAAAAAAAAACGTATAAGGGGTACCCTTCAGGGCTGACAATTTTTTTTTTACCCCTGAAGGGTAACTTTTCAGAAGAACAGACAACCTTGAACTACTTACAGCAGCGAAGGTAGAGACCAATACAGTCTATGACACTGATCTCATAGATCACATTCGGGCTTCCCCAGACTTGCTTGACGGATTCTGGGAAGGACATGGTGACAGCCAATCAGAGCAGAGAGGTACCGTGATGTCACTGGCTGGTCTCTCTCTGGCTGCTTATCCAACATGGCGGAAACCCTCTAAAACTGCTGTGTTTTTGTATAAATCTAACATGCTTCTGGGATGACTGTAATACATTTTTGTGTAGGCCATGGTACACTGAGGCAGGATTTGTTTCATCACCTTAGGCGGTACTGAAAACCTGCTTGGCCCATGGACTATAGATCACGCAATTCATTTTGAAGGCTTTGGAGTGTTTGAACCAAAACTAAACTGCATTTTAACCTGAATCAGTTCTCTATTTAAAAACAAAACAAAACAAAAAAACAAAGACATAATTCTTCAACACAAAGCAAGAACCTCCTTTGATGACATCCCTGATTACAATGGGTCTGCTCAAAACTGGTGGGTTTACTAGATGGCACCAAGTCAAATAAGCCTGATTGTTACTGATTGAAGAACCCATTCCGTTTTGGTGAAAAAGGCTAACATAACCAACAACAGTGTTTGTCACAGTGTTGCTCTTTTAAAACGACAAAAAGACTGTGTTCAGAGCATCATTTTTCTATCAAAAGTGAGACAGAGTGGCATTTTATCTTGGCCTCAAACACACTTTGTCTGAGCAGGGAAACCTCACAAGCAGCAGTCACACAGACTGTTACCTAGTGCAAACGCAGATGGCATCAGATTTATGCACAACATTGATCAAACGTACCTTGACCACCTAAACAAACCCGGACAAAAATTAAGGTAATCCCCTCCCCCTAATAAAATAAGTACCTAAAGGATGTGGGAGAGGATGAAAAGACCCTGATGAGGAAGTGGGCCTCAGCTCCTGGCTGGAAGGTGCTGGGGATCAGCAGGTAGTATCCGGGCTCCAGCAGCCCGTGAAGAAGCACCTCCCTCTCATAGGCGTGGCAGTGAGTAGAAGTACAAGGATGTTTGTTCACCATTCGGCACAGATTAAAACGCTTCTTCTCTACCTGTTGAGACATCAAATACACATCGAATGGCCTTTGTATCTCACACACGCACAGACATGCCCTTATATGACGGCACAAACCTTCCACATGTGCAGACCGATGGCATGATAGTGCTGGTGCTTTGTGTTCTTTCTGTTCTCGGGGGCCGTTCGTGTGCATTTCTCAGTGTTCCTCCACTTTCTGTGCTGTAACAGGGAAACCAGCACTTCACCTTTCTCACACACTTTCAGCCAGAACTTCGGGTTGCTGCTGTAGCTGCTACTGTTTCTGCAACCGCCAGCGGAGTGCCCTTTCAACCACCGGCCAGCCAGCTGACAGGTGTGTGTTAGCAGATTCCCTGCCAGGGAGAAGAGGCGTCATGCGGGAAAAACAGGCTCCAAGAAGACTGCAATCAGCAACTGTAACTTTAAATTACCAGTATAAATACTCTTTAGGTGTCCTTCATCATTGATCGGGTAGCCCAATGTGACATCTTCAAATTGGGAGAGGAATTCGGTCTCATCCAACCAAAACTCGCCCTCAGATATTCTGGACCGTAAATCCAAGGCACAAACAGGGTCCACAGAACTCCATCCTGTACCACTGCAAAAATGACAGAAATACACAGTGTAACTAAACTATGAATGAGGTGACCAACCCAAGCTCACGCCATTTCGTGATGGCATCACAAAAAGTAAATTAATCTATTGGTTTATGATACCGTCACAAAAAGTGCCACATTTTCATGATGGCGGGGGGGGGGGGTGTCTGTGGGAGTTACAGTTAGAAATAATAAAATATTTTTAAAAATGCTTCACAAAAATGTGACTCATTTCATGACAAGAGCATGAAGAAAATAGCATGAGACTGGGCTGGAGGGGACATCTATTTTAGGTAAGTTTAGATGGTCCGTTTGTAACCACACCGTGAGACATATTATCTCAGACATTTGTAATAAAATACGCAGAACGGACAGAAATGGTTGTTCCACAGGAATTACCCACCACTGCTATGGTGATGTGATTGGTCAAATTATTATTCTTTGTTACTTTTCGGTAAGCATAGACTTTTTTTCTTTTCTTTTCTTAAGTATTGTTTTGAATGACAAATCAGACCAGCATACTTTGATGTCAAAATGCGTGCCTGGCACACAAAATGTGTACAGATCAGCGGGTCTTCAACATGGTTCTTCTGGTTTCTAGCATCATCTTTACCAATTCCAAATCCTTTGGCTTGTCAACAAATAGTGACACACATACAGAAAACAGCAGGGCACAGGACGTGAAGACTACATATTTATTTAAATCAGTCTTATGCAGTTACACATTCACACAAGGCCAAATGATGATTTTGATTGTACTGCTCTTATCTAGCACATCATACTGAATATTTAAATCTCCCTCTCTGCAAAGAAGGAGAAAGTGTTAAAAAAAAATCAATGTTTCAATTTTCAGGGGACATACAATGTAATCTGCATCTCAAACACATGCTGAGAAAAGCCAAAACCAATGTTTCTACTCTAATTCATGTATGAATGCATTTTTATTGGGGAAAAAAAACAAAAAACAAAATGGGAAACCAGTTTGAAACGGTTACTGCACTTCATACAGGAAAATGAATAAATAAAGGTATTGTGTCAAACTGGACTGCACACCCTATTCTATGTGAAACAAATTTTCCCTTTAACATGAGCTTGACCACTCATATCCCTACCTCCCTATCCAGGCCCCTCCCCAGCAGCATCTTCCCCATGGGTTTCTGATCCTGAGAAGCCGTATCTGGGTACCTGCTAGGGTCCTCACATCCAACCACTCCAAGACAGTCAGAGCATGGTACTGAGCCAGCTCACTGGCACCTAGAACAGACCAGAAGACACAGGGAGTTCTGGTGCAGAATCATAATAATTTATCTCTGTAAAGGGGGGGGGGGGGCCTCTTTAGACTTACCTCCAGGGCTGTTGTGAGTGGAACAGCTGAGCACACTTTCATCTTTCACTGGATACAGAAGGTTCAAGTCCAACCTTCTACTCCTGACACAGTCACTGTCTTGTCCTCCTGTAGGTTCTTCCTCTGATCCAAAGTCTGCCAGGCTCCAGCGTTCAGCGAGGCCACCAGTTAAGTCCACCAGGGCCTCGGATACCTGCCCTGCCCACAGTCGCTCATATGAGCCATGAAGTCTAAAGAGGCCACACACAGAAAGAAAATGGATTAACAGTGCTGCTTACACTATACTGTACATACCACTGCTTCAGCATTTCAAAAACACCATCAAAGAAATGAAAGTAAATGTAAGTTCATGAAAAGTTACTTACTTGGCATATGCTTTCTCCAACAGCGCTACCCAAAAGGCATTCTGAGAGTGACACCTCGAGAAGCACAGAGTGGAATGAATGCAGGGCAGAAAATCATCGATGGTCACATCTGTCCAGTGGCCCTGCTGCCAAAAGCGAAACTGAAAGGATCCCTTGTACCTGCTGTCACCCCACTGGGGTTGCTGTGGAGGCAACACCTACAGAGGGTCACAAACACAGGCCACACAGTAAAGCATTGCAAAGAAAACACTTCACATTTCACAAGGCTACCATATTTATTTACAGCTACTTAATAGGTTCACATGCTGTTAAACCACAATTCAGTCCTCTGCAGGCAGCAAAAATTGGTTTGTTACACATTTGTTGCTCTACCTTGTTCAGTAAATGTTTGTTCTTGAGCAAGGCAGTGCACGCACAGAGAAACCAGCAGTCTCCTAATAAGCCTTGCTTAGCATAACCCGAGTCGATGTTGTCAGGAAATAAAGCTGGTGAGCAGCAAACGTCCTGCAGTTGACATATGAAATGAGACAGTGACAAGGAATCCTGTGAGAACAATTCCACACAACTCCAGCACAATTTATTAAAAACTCTCAGTAACTGAGAATGCTAGAGGTAAATAAGTATGCTCAAGTTTGACCCTTGGATGCTGTACTTGGTTGAGACATCATAATTTGCAATATTTACCTTCTGCTATTTCTATTTAATATCCACTCACATAATTAAAGCTGATGTAAAAATAAAAGCAAAAAAGTAAAGTTACACTCTATTTCATTTTGTAGAAGAAACAAATAAGCACAAAATGCTATTATCAATGGCTAAAATAAAAGCCATAACATTTTAATGTTTTAATTTTAATGGAGACATAGTAGTTCTCGGCTTGTGGGTCAGGGCCATGAAGCAATTGGACACAGTGACGTCATTTTTGTAATTTTGTCTCTGTATACCACCACACTTGAGCTGAAATGAAACAATCAACATGTGCTTGCACTGTAAGTTATTAGCTTTAATTGAAGGGGTTTCACAAAAGGAGATTAGTGAGGAAAGCCACCAAGATCCAAGACCCTGTGGCTGAGTGGAGAAACTGTGAAATAAGAAGACATTTTTATGGATCCCTGCCCAGTACAGAAAGCATGCAATGGAGAATGCCACTCAGCATGGTTTATAGCAAGCTCATTACAGTAATAGTCTCTGTAACAACATAGAAACATGTAACCCACGACAGTAGAACAAAGAAATTAATTGTGGCATATCCACTTGGCACTAACCTGTGGGCGTCGCCAGGTGATAGCTCCTTGCAACCTGGCAATGGGTGTGGAGCAATCCGAGAACAGAGATGAGTCATCAGGGGGAAAGTCCGGGTCCTCATAGAGAATGTCACATTCACTCTCTCCCTGCCTTGCTTCTTTCATTGCTCCTGCTTCTGTGTGCCTGAGTCCAATGTATGTGTTGTACCATCTGTGACAGTCTCCTTCAAGTACATTTCCTCCATGTGGAATGCCTGAAAACAATAACCTGGTTATGAAACTTGCTTGCCTCTACTGGTGGTTGGCTCTCACTGCGGTATTGTATCACTTCCTGTTCCGGAGCACAGCGGTGTTTTTCTGTATCTGTTAGCTGTTTAATCTGCGCAGTTAGATTGATCTAGTTATCTAGATTACGATTTGTTTCCCAGTGTAATCTTTACGTGCCTTAACTAAAGCACTCATTCTGCTGAATCACCTCTAAATTATTTACACATTATTCACTTTGCGTGTTTTTAGGAATCCGCTAGCTTAGCGTAGCTACTAGCTCTTAGCCGATTTAGCATGGCGGCTTCTCCTGTCTCTCCCGCACTTTTCTGCTCTGGGTGTGAAATGTTTAGTTATTCCTCGGCCTCCTTTAGCAGTAATGGTACTTGTAATAAGTGTAGCTTATTCGTAGCTTTGGAGGCCAGGCTGGGCGAATTGGAGACTCGGCTCCGCACCGTGGAAAATTCTACAGCTAGCCAGGCCCCTGTAGTCGGTGCGGACCAAGGTAGCTTAGCCGCCGTTAGTTCCCCTCTGGCAGATCCCGAGCAGCCGGGAAAGCAGGCTGACTGGGTGACTGTGAGGAGGAAGCGTAGCCCTAAACAGAAGCCCCGTGTACACCGCCAACCCGTTCACATTTCTAACCGTTTTTCCCCACTCGACGACACACCCGCCGAGGATCAAACTCTGGTTATTGGCGACTCTGTTTTGAGAAATGTGAAGTTAGCGACACCAGCAACCATAGTCAATTGTCTTCCGGGGGCCAGAGCAGGCGACATTGAAGGAAATTTGAAACTGCTGGTTAAGGCTAAGCGTAAATTTGGTAAGATTGTAATTCACGTCGGCAGTAATGACACCCGGTTACGCCAATCGGAGGTCACTAAAATTAACATTAAATCGGTGTGTAACTTTGCAAAAACAATGTCGGACTCTGTAGTTTTCTCTGGGCCCCTCCCCAATCAGACCGGGAGTGACATGTTTAGCTGCATGTTCTCCCTGAATTGCTGGCTGTCTGAGTGGTGTCCAAAAAATGAGGTAGGCTTCATAGATAATTGGCAAAGCTTCTGGGGAAAACCTGGTCTTGTTAGGAGAGACGGCATCCATCCCACTTTGGATGGAGCAGCTCTCATTTCTAGAAATCTGGCTAATTTTCTTAAATCCTCCAAACCGTGACTATCCAGGGTTGGGACCAGGAAGCAGAGTTGTAGTCTTACACACCTCTCTGCAGCTTCTCTCCCCCTGCCATCCCCTCATTACCCCATCCCCGTAGAGACGGTGCCTGCTCCCAGACTACCAATAACCAGCAAAAATCTATTTAAGCATAAAAATTCAAAAAGAAAAAATAATATAGCACCTTCTACTGCACCACAGACTAAAACAGTTAAATGTGGTCTATTAAACATTAGGTCTCTCTCTTCTAAGTCCCTGTTGGTAATGATATAATAATTGATCAACATATTGATTTATTCTGCCTAACAGAAACCTGGTTACAGCAGGATGAATATGTTAGTTTAAATGAGTCAACACCCCCGAGTCACACTAACTGTCAGAATGCTCGTAGCACGGGCCGGGGCGGTGGATTAGCAGCAATCTTCCATTCCAGCTTATTAATTAATCAAAAACCCAGACAGAGCTTAATTCATTTGAAAGCTTGTCTCTTAGTCTTGTCCATCCAAATTGGAAGTCCCAAAAACCAGTTTTATTTGTTATTATCTATCGTCCACCTGATCGTTACTGTGAGTTTCTCTGTGAATTTTCAGACCTTTTGTCTGACTTAGTGCTTAGCTCAGATAAGATAATTATAGTGGGCGATTTTAACATCCACACAGATGCTGAGAATGACAGCCTCAACACTGCATTTAATCTATTATTAGACTCTATTGGCTTTGCTCAAAAAGTAAATGAGTCCACCCACCACTTTAATCATATCTTAGATCTTGTTCTGACTTATGGTATGGAAATAGAAGACTTAACAGTATTCCCTGAAAACTCCCTTCTGTCTGATCATTTTTTAATAACATTTACATTTACTCTGATGGACTACCCAGCAGTAGGGAATAAGTTTCATTACACTAGAAGTCTTTCAGAAAGCGCTGTAACTAGGTTTAAGGATATGATTCCTTCTTTATGTTCTCTAATGCCATATAACAACACAGTGCAGAGTAGCTACCTAAACTCTGTAAGGGAGATAGAGTATCTCGTCAATAGTTTTACATCCTCATTGAAGACAACTTTGGATGCTGTAGCTCCTCTGAAAAAGAGAGCTTTAAATCAGAAGTGTCTGACTCCATGGTATAACTCTCAAACTCGTAGCTTAAAGCAGATAACCCGTAAGTTGGAGAGGAAATGGCGTCTCACTAATTTAGAAGATCTTCACTTAGCCTGGAAAAAGAGTCTGTTGCTCTATAAAAAAGCCCTCCGTAAAGCTAGGACATCTTTCTACTCATCACTAATTGAAGAAAATAAGAACCCCAGGTTTCTTTTCAGCACTGTAGCCAGGCTGACAAAGAGTCAGAGCTCTATTGAGCTGAGTATTCCATTATCTTTAACTAGTAATGAGTTCATGACTTTCTTGCTAACAAAATTTTAACTATTAGAGAAAAAATTACTCATAACCATCCCAAAGACGTATCGTTATCTTTGGCTGCTTTCAGTGATGCCGGTATTTGGTTAGACTCTTTCTCTCCGATTGTTCTGTCTGAGTTATTTTCATTAGTTACTTCATCCAAACCATCAACATGTTTATTAGACCCCATTCCTACCAGGCTGCTCAAGGAAGCCCTACCATTATTTAATGCTTCGATCTTAAATATGATCAATCTATCTTTGTAGTTGGCTATGTACCACAGGCTTTTAAGGTGGCAGTAATTAAACCATTACTTAAAAAGCCATCACTTGACCCAGCTATCTTAGCTAATTATAGGCCAATCTCCACCTTCCTTTTCTCTCAAAAATTCTTGAAAGGGTAGTTGTAAAACAGCTAACTGATCATCTGCAGAGGAATGGTCTATTTGAAGAGTTTCAGTCAGGTTTTAGAATTCATCATAGTACAGAAACAGCATTAGTGAAGGTTACAAATGATCTTCTTATGGCCTCGGACAGTGGACTCATCTCTGTGCTTGTTCTGTTAGACCTCAGTGCTGCTTTTGATACTGTTGACCATAAAATTTTATTACAGAGATTAGAGCATGCCATAGGTATTAAAGGCACTGCGCTGCGGTGGTTTGAATCATATTTGTCTAATAGATTACAATTTGTTCATGTAAATGGGGAATCTTCTTCACAGACTAAAGTTAATTATGGAGTTCCACAAGGTTCTGTGCTAGGACCAATTTTATTCACTTTATATATGCTTCCCTTAGGCAGTATTATTAGACGGTATTGCTTAAATTTTCATTGTTACGCAGATGATACCCAGCTTTATCTATCCATGAAGCCAGAGGACACACACCAATTAGCTAAACTGCAGGATTGTCTTACAGACATAAAGACATGGATGACCTCTAATTTCCTGCTTTTAAACTCAGATAAAACTGAAGTTATTGTTCTTGGCCCCACAAATCTAGAAACATGGTGTCTAACCAGATCCTTACTCTGGATTGCATTACCCTGACCTCTAGTAATACTGTGAGAAAATCTTGGAGTCATTTTGATCAGGATATGTCATTCAAAGCGCATATTAAACAAATATGTAGGACTTGCTTTTTTGCATTTACGCAATATCTCTAAAATCAGAAAGGTCTTGTCTCAGAGTGATGCTGAAAAACTAATTCATGCATTTATTTCCTCTAGGCTGGACTATTGTAATTCATTATTATCAGGTTGTCCTAAAAGTTCCCTAAAAGCCTTCAGTTAATTCAAAATGCTGCAGCTAGAGTGCTGACGGGGACTAGAAGGAGAGAGCATATCTCACCCATATTGGCCTCTCTTCATTGGCTTCCTGTTAATTCTAGAATAGAATTTAAAATTCTTCTTCTTACTTATAAGGTTTTGAATAATCAGGTCCCATCTTATCTTAGGGACCTCGTAGTACCATATCACCCATAGAGCGCTTCGCTCTCAGACTGCAGGCTACTTGTAGTTCCTAGGGTTTGTAAGAGTAGAATGGGAGGCAGAGCCTTCAGCTTTCAGGCTCCTCTCCTGTGGAACCAGCTCCCAATTCAGATCAGGGAGACAGACACCCTCTCTACTTTTAAGATTAGGCTTAAAACTTTCCTTTTTGCTAAAGCTTATAGTTAGGGCTGGATCAGGTGACCCTGAACCATCCCTTAGTTATGCTGCTATAGACGTAGACTGCTGGGGGGTTCCCATGATGCACTGTTTCTTTCTCTTTTTGCTCTGTATGCACCACTCTGCATTTAATCATTAGTGATCGATCTCTGCTCCCCTCCACAGCATGTCTTTTTCCTGGTTCTCTCCCTCAGCCCCAACCAGTCCCAGCAGAAGACTGCCCCTCCCTGAGCCTGGTTCTGCTGGAGGTTTCTTCCTGTTAAAAGGGAGTTTTTCCTTCCCACTGTAGCCAAGTGCTTGCTCACAGGGGGTCGTTTTGACCGTTGGGGTTTTACATAATTATTGTATGGCCTTGCCTTACAATATAAAGCGCCTTGGGGCAACTGTTTGTTGTGATTTGGCACTATATAAAAAAAAAATTGATTGATTGATTGATTGATTGATTGAAATGTTTGTGTGTAGACACACACACACACACACACACACACACATATATATACATATACACACACACACACACACACACACACACATACATATATATACATATACATACATATACACACACACACACACACACACACACACACACTAGAGCCTAACCGATATGGATTTTTTGAGGCGATGCCCATAATGATATTTGGATGAAAAAAAAAATGCAGATAACCGATAAATCGGCTTATTTGCCGATAACCGATAAATCAGCCGATAGTGAATCTGAATGTTTCAACCTCTTAGCAGTAAACAAAGGTTTTACATGCTAGAAATAAGGTCTACACAACGTGGGCTTAATAAAAAGCGTGACTGACACAATGAAGCACATTTGACACATTACTACATAAACTGAGTTAATCAAACTGAGTTGAAATGAAACGGGAGAAATGTGGGGTGAATGTAATCGCAAAGTTATTACAAACAACATCCTTATAAACTTACTTGTAAGCTTTTATCAGCCAATCAGTGCAGTGTAACGGCGAACTACGGGCGCCGGTGATGAACACATTTAAGCAGGGGTGTAAGCAGCTCTCAGTTGAATGGAGTCAGAGCTCCATCTACAGGGCAAATGGTGCAAGGACATTTTACATTGCAGACACAAACATTATTTCAGTAACTGTTCTGTTTATGAGAAATTATCGGCGTTCTATCGGCAAAATTTCGGCAGATAGTGAGTACTTTGAAAAGGGCTTATATCGGCCGATGATATCGGTTGGGCTCTAATATATATACTATATATATATATATATATATATATATATATATATATATATATATATACACACACGAGGTCTATTAGAAAAGTATCCGACCTTATTATTTTTTTCAAAAACCATATGGATTTGAATCACGTGTGATTACATCAGACATGCTTGAACCCTCGTGGGCATGCAAGAGTTTTTTCACGCCTGTCGGTTACGTCATTCGCCTGTGGGCAGTCTTTGAGTGAGGAGTCGCCCACCCTCTCGTCGATTTTTTTCATTGTTTAGGAATGGCTCAGAGACTGCTGCTTTGTTTGATCAAAATTTTTTCAAAACTGTAAGGCACAACTGAGTGGACACCATTCGATAAATTCAGCTGGTTTTCGGTAAAAATTTTAACGGCTGCTGAGAGATTTTGGTCTGGTAGTGTCGCCGTAAGGACGGCCCACGGCGCCTGACAGCGATCTGCACTTTGAGGCGGCAGCGTTTCGCTGTTTCAAGTTGAAAACTTCCACATTTCAGGCTCTGTTGACCCAGGAAGTCGTCAGAGAACAAAGAACTTTCAGAAGAAGTCGGCATGAGGAGATTATTCGGACATTCCATCCATTGTTAACGGACATTTTGTAATGAAAGAACGTGCGGGCAGAGTCGCATGTCGGGCCGGACCCGACCGCGGGGGGTTGCGACAGGAAAAACACCTCCGTTGGAAACCTTAACGGGCAAGTTGGAACATGCCCAAGCTGTTAAACAATTTCTGTTACTCACTTGTTGAAAGCCATCAAAAGCCGCCTGAATTTTACAAATGGTTTTCAACACGGAGGTGTTTTTCCTGTCGCGGCGCACACAGATTTGCCGAGTCATCACGGAAACAACTCGGCGAATTTGCGCGCACGTCTTTCATTAAAAAATGTCCTTAAACAGTGGAATGTCCTCATGCCGGCCTCTTCTGAATCTTCTCTGTTCTCTCACGACGTCCTGGGTGAATTAAGCCTTAAATTGGGATGTTTTCAGGTCGAAACAGGCCGACAACGGCGCCTGGAAGCGCTGCAGGACGTCCTGCTCTGTGGGAAGTCCTTACACCAACAGAAACACCCCATAATCTCTCATCAGCCGTTAAACGTTTCACCAAAAACCAGCTTAATTTCTCGAATAGTATCCACTCGGATATTCCTCACAGGTCGAGAAAAAATTTTGGTAAAGCAACGCACGCGGTCTGGAGCAGCGTGTGAAACAAAGAAATTCAGCCGAGAGGGCGGGACCACATCTCACTCAAGGCCTGCCCACAGGGAAATGACGTCACCGACACGCGTGAAAAAACTCACGCATGCGCACGAGGGTTCAAGCATGATTGGTGTAATCGCATGTCATTCAAATCCATATAGTTTTTTTTTTTTTTTATAAAACTGCCGGTTAGTTTTATAAGATACCTCGTATACCACATACAAACAAACACACACACACACACACACACACACACACACACACACACACACACACACACACACACACACACACACACACACACACACAAATGATCAAGTGAACTGCCATAGTATAAATGAATCATGTACACTTTCTCTCAGGTAGATCATATAGGTCATGGGGGGCAGATGTAATGCATAAATCCCAGGAATACCTTTACCCACACAGTGCATCTGGAAAATATTCACAGAGCTTCTGCTTCAATTTTTCCATTTTTTGTTATTTTACAGTGTTATTCCAAAATGGAGTAAATAATTTTTTTCCCCTCAAAATTCTACTCATGACACCCCATAATGACAACATGAAAAGTTTTTTATTTTTTGAAATTTATTAAAATAAATTAAAAAAAACTGAGAAATCACATGTACATAAGTACACACCTTTTGTTCAGTACTGTCAGGGCTGTAATTGCTGCGAAAGGTGCAATTACAGCCTTAAGTCTTCATGAATATGATACCACAAGCTTGGAGCACCTATTTTTGGGCAGTTTTTTCTCTTTGCAGCACCTCTCAAGCTCCATCAGGTTGGATGGGGAGCGTCAGTTCACAGCCATTTTCAGATCTCCCGAGAGATGTTCAATCAGACTCAGGTCTGGTCTCTGGCTGGGCCACTCAAGGACATTCACAGAGTTGTCCTGAAGGCACTCCTTTGATATCTTGGCTGTGGGCTTAGGGTCACTGTCCTGCTGAAAGATGAACTGTCACCCCAGTCTGAGGTCAAGAGCGCTCTGGAGCAGGTTTTTAACCAGGATGTCTCTGTACACTGTTGCATTTATCTCTCTCAATCCTGACTAGTCTCCCAGTTCCTGCCACTGAAAAACATCAAGCATGATGCTACCACCACCATGCTTCACTGTAGAAAAAGTGAAGCACTGTGAATACTTTCCAAATGCACCGTATCTGTATATCAAAGTAGAAACTGCAATGTGGTATGCACAACCCCAATTCCAATGAAGTTGGGACGTTATGTAAAATAAAAACAGAATACAATGATTTGCAAATCCTCTTCAACCTATATTCAATTGAATACACCACAGACAAGATACGAGGTCTGTGAGAAAAGTAACAGACCTTTTTATTTTTTTCAAAAACTATATGGATTTGATTCATATGTTTTTACGTCAGCCAAGCTTGAACCTTCGTGCGCATGCATGAGTTTTTCCACACCTGTCGGTTGCGTCATTTGCCTGTGGGCAGGCTTTGAGTGAGCACTGGTCCACCCCTCTCGTCGTCGTTTCATTGCGAGGAAATTGCGGAATGATTTTGGCTTTTTTTCCATCAGAATCTTTTCATAAACTGTTACCGACAGGCAGCTGGAAACCATTCAAAAAATTTATCTGGCTTTCGGTGAAAATTTTACGGGCTTCACAGAGAATAAGGAGTGTTACTACAGCTTTAAAGACGGCCCACAATGGCGCTCGGCGCACCGCGCTCCGAGCCGCCATCGAGAGGCAGAAACCACCACATCATTTCTAAACGGATGGCTGTGTGGAGCCGGGACCATCGTGTGCAATTTCTCTGGTTATCACAAGAGCTGGACATCAGCCATTTTCCGGCAGATTTCACTGTTAACAAGAGATTTTCTCATGGAAAGCCGCGCGGAGGCTTCGCACGTCACGACTGACTCGCTGATGAAGCGAGACAAAGGAACACCTCCGTTTCGGATGTTAGAGATGTTTGTTTTGTTAGAGGACAAGCTGAGACATGTCTATCTCGGCTTTCAGTGCTTACCAGTCGAGTGAGTATAAGAGAAATTGTGGAGAGCTGGGCATGTCCCAACTTGTCCCCTGGCACTCCGAAACAGAGGTGTTCCTTTGTCTCGCTTCATCAGCGAATCGGTCGTGACGCGCGAAGCCTCCGCGTGGCTTTCCATGACAAAATCTCTTGTTAAAAGTGAAATCTGCTGGAAAATGGCTGATGTCCAGCTCTTGTGATAACCAGAGAAATTGCACACGACGGTCCCGGCTCGACACAGCCATCCGTTTAGAAATGATGTGGTGGTTTCTGCCTCTCGTTGGTGGCTCGGAGCGCGGCGCGCCGAGCGCCATTGTGGGCCATCTTAAAGCTGCAGTAACACTCCTTATTCTCTGTGAAGCCCGTAAAATTTTCACCGAAAGCCAGATAAATTTTTCGAATGGTTTCCAGCTGCCTGTCTCTAACAGTTTCTGAAAAAATTCTGATGGAAAAAAAAGCCCAAATCATTCCGTCATTTCCTCGCAATGAAACAACGACGAGAGGGGTGGACCAGTGCTCACTCAAAGCCTGCCCACAGGCGAATGACGCAACCGACAGGCGTGGAAAAACTCACGCATGCGCACGAAGGTTCAAGCTTGGCTGACATAAAAATATATGAATCAAATCCATATTGTTTTTGAAAAAAATAAAAAGGTCCATTACTTTTCTCACAGACCTCGTATTTAATGTTCAAACTGATAAACTTTATTGTTTTGTGTAAATATTTGCTCATTTTGAAATGGATGCCTGCAACACATTTCAAAAAGTTGGGACGGGGCAACAAAAGACTGGGAAAGTTGATGAATGCTCCAAGAACACCTAGTTGGAAACAGGTGTGTGTCATGATCGGGTATAAAAGGAGCATCCCCAAAAGGTTTAGCCATTCACAAGCAAAGATGAGGCAAGGATCGCCACTTTGTGAACAACTGCGTGAAAAAAATTGTCCAACAGTTTAAGAACAAGGTTTCTCAACGTTCAATTGCAAGGAATTTAGGGATTCCATCATCTACAGTCCATAATATAATCAGAAGATTCAGAGAATCTGGAGAACTTTCTACACATAAGCGGCAAGGCCGAAAACCAACATTGAATACCCGTGACCTTCGATCCCTCAGGCGGCACACATTAAAACCCACATCATAAAGGATCTTACCGCATGGGCTGAGGAACACTTCAGAAAACCATTGTCAGCTAACACAGTTCGTCTCGACATCTAAGTGCAAGTTAAAACTTTATACTTTGCAAAGCGAAAAAGATGCTAGGCCAAGAAAAGGATGCTAGGGCCCATGGGTTTTAGTCTCCTGGTTAGAAGCCTGCCTCCCATGCTGGAGATTATGAGGTCGCATACCCGAGGGGTGCAGCGAGAGCGTACAATAACTTACACACGCAGAGGTTAAACATACACCCCACATAATTATTCCAGCCAACAAAAGACTAAAAAAAAAATGTTAATAACAGCTTTGTGGTTGGTTTACTATAGATTGTACTTACATGCTATCCTTTCTATTTTTTTATTGTGACCTATTTTGCAAAATTTTACATGCCATGGATATTGCTACGGTAACTGCAAGTATTGCTGGTAGGTTATTATTACAGCGGCCACATGACACCCTAACCCTAACAGCCCAAATAATCCAAATCTTACAGAAATACATCAACTGAAAGAATAACTAAAACAGGAAATGGTGGTTGATATGAAGGGAGTGAAAAAAAACTAAAACTCATGTTCTCCCTGTCAGAGCATCGAACCCTGGTCTCATACAATGACAGGCAGGGATACTTGCCACCCATACTAACAAGGAGTTAGTAACGAGGACAGAGCCACAGAACATCATTTACAGTGGCTGCTGTAGTATAGCCCCAAGATTTAGGGTTACGGCTGCAGTATCGTTCATTTAATAACATCACAGTTAAAAAGGAGTGTTTAAAAAATAGGAAAAAAGCTCACTGAACAATATGAAAAGTCTCCACACTGGGTGTTCGAAAGATATCACCTTATTCTCTGAAAACAACTACATTTACCCACAGAAGGTAAATGTTAGAAGCTTTGCCTCTTGTACTTTTGAACATTTTTCACTATTTTCTGAAACTGGTCTTTTTTCCCCATTAACTATATGACATTAAAGTGTTTTGGATCAGATGGATTATTTAAAAGAGCTCCACTTTTCAAGTGTGATAGAAATATTTCACTAGTTTCTTAGACTGGTCTATTTTTCATTAAGTGTTTAACAGATTAAAGCATAATTAAAGAATCTTCAATAATCAAACTGATTATTAAATAACTACGTTGTGAAAAGGGTACACTAGTCTCAACGTAGAAAACAACTCTCCGAAAATGTCAAACTAGAAACAAAATTCACACATTTGATGGGAAGGAACATGTCTCCGATCAGTGTTTATTAATTTTTTTAATAGTCAGTGCAGCTGGATTGATACATAAATGTGAGTAATTGCTGCATCCACATGTCACACACACAAGACAGACATCACACAAAAATTCCATAAATATTTCTGGAATCGTTTAAAAAGGGGATTTAAAAAGATAACAGGTGCATTTTGAATTCTTACCCAGGTTTCATTGCTCTTCATTCTTAGTATAGCAGCTAACCGCTACGTCCTGTTAGCTTCATATACACAAACGTCTTATACGAGTGAATAAATGTTGTGACGTTTCGCGGCTGGAACCAAAATTAGCCCGTAAAAGCCTGTTAGCAACAAGCATGACATATTCATTTTTCTACTAATTTAAAGGCAGACATGACCTTGTTAAATAAAAAGCACGAAGAGTCACTTCCGCTATGACTGACAACAACCTGCTCATTCAGACTGAATCCTTCCTGTGTTTGTTGCTGCACTGCCCCCTATCGTCTGTTCAGGGAATAATATGGTCACTGCAGGAATTGAGAATTCATTCTTTCTTTCTTTCGTGAACATTTTACTTCTGAAAACTTAAAAACTTCAGACTCCAAAACAGACTCAAGAATCCAGACAGCATTGTGTTTAAATTAAAAAAAAAATGTAATAATAAAATTCATCATGGCTGCACGTTTTATGTATTCGCCACATGCCCTCATGGGTGCTGATGCTCTTCAAGTTGCTGGAAAAACAGAGAGGAAAGAGAAAAAAATATTAAATTCCAGACATAATCTGAGAGATTTTGATTTACTGATTGCCCCTTCTGTTTGCATGCACTGATTAAACTGATAAGTGATCTTACTGAGGGTGTGGCAGCCATGGCATCCTTCACCCACTGCCTGTCAGGATGGGCACAGAAAACTCCTGTTTTCATAGTCTTGAAATCTTGGAAGAAAAAAAGAAAAGTGTCAGACATTAATATAAAACAGATCATTCATCACGTTCTTAATTTTCCTGCTTTTTGCATCAGTTCTTCTGTCTTACATGACTGCCTTAATGTTGCAAAAGCCGATCACTTGGATTTTGTAGAATTTCAGATTTTTCTGTGAACTGGTATTTCCTGGTACTCTGAACAGCAATACTTTACGGTACCTTGAACGACAAGACACACAGCTCAGGTTAAAGAGTTTTAAGGAGCCACTGTGAGGTGCAGAATGTGGAAAAAATAGCTCATAGTTTGGAACTGTGCACAGTCATTTTGGTGTTTTCAATGTGAGATCATAAATCTCTTTTGAAAATACTTACTGCTTTCAGACAGCGCCACCATCAGAACCACCAGCACGGTGAGACACACAGCCAGCTTTGCCATCTTCTTGTAGCGGTTGATTCCAAATAACCTCCAGACTCAGCTTGGACCAATTGATGACATTTGGCTCCAGTGATGGAGTTTTAAATAGTGTGCCACATGAAAAAAGACATGTCCTTCAAAAGAACAAGGAAACCACTCAAAACGCCTGAGTTCCAGTGTATTTGGGTCAAGTGGGAAACGTGACATAGAAAGTTTTACCCACAGTGCTGATACAAAAACCCCTTTCCGTGGCTCACGGGCAGCTACACAGGAAAGAGATGCAGGCAAGACTTCTGAGTAAATGATCCAGTTTATGCTGTTATGCAATTGACAATTCCTAAAAATGTAGTCTCAGGTACAGAATAATTGTGTGTGACAGCAACCTTAAATCATAATTTATTCAACTTTATGGCCAAAACTGTTTTTCCCATCACGCTTACGCACCACCATTTCCCCCCCTGAATTTTGGCGATTGGTTTATCTTTGTGAATTCCAGCTTGTAAAAAATCTTTCAATATTTTCCTCAAATACTTCACACAGTGATTTTGTGTGTCAATATTCAACTGGAGCCTCACAGATTGAGAATATAAATCAACAGCAGAGAATAGGCAATATTAAATGACTAGTGCAGCAGGTAATATTTATAGAGGAATCTTTCAAATGGTGAGACAAGCACCACATTTGGCACAAATACTCCTTAGATATTACTCATTTGAAAAAGTAGATAGCTGCTTGAATTTTCAATAGGCGGCCAGGTGAGGTCAATGAAAAATTGCATAGGGTCAAATTTTAAAAATGCTCAAACCATATTGAAAAGTATACTAAATTATTTGTCTGATCATAAAGTTTCAAAAAAGTATAGTTTGGACTATCTGTGAATAAATGTTATGGAGTTATGGAGTATAAACAGCAAAAATGGTGACAAAGGTGAATTTCAGTTTGTACAGGGGTCAAAAGTTATGGTTGCTCCAATTTTGGTAAAAAGCAAAACAAATTGTGGTTGAGTTAATCGGGTATTAAAAGAAATAGTCTGCACCATGTGTCATGCTTAGTTATCGCGTTATGGGGTAACATATGTCACATAAAAATTCATTAAGGTATATCTTATATATTATATTCCTGTTCTAAGGTGGAACTATGCTAGTATACTAAGGTATATCTAAATATCTAAAAAGGAAGAGTAAAATAGAAGAGTAGAAAAGAGTAGAGTAGAGCCACTTAGGTGCCTGGTCTTGAGAACCAGGGATGGTAGGTTGAAAAGCTTTTTTTTCCCATGGGAACTCTCCCTACCCACCCAAGCAGCTCAAGAAAAAAAGTATATATAATAATAAATAATAAGTCATAAGAAAGATAAGACATGATATTTATAACTATATTGAATATTAAGGGTAATAAACAACATATACAATAAATATGGTACTATATAATATACAGGAGTAGGTATTGAAACTTAAATATTAATACAGGAGAAGATTTGGTCATGGTCATGGTATTTTATTATAGAAACAGAAGCTATGATGTAATGTGTATTGTTATCTATCTAAAGTATCTCTGCTAGCATACTATAGGAAAATAAAACGCATAATCTATATGCTATCAAATGGAAACAAGAACTAAGGTACTATATGTTGATATCTTTAAAAAGAACACATAAACTGATGAATCATTAAAAATCTACACCATGTAAAATAAAATTGTAAATAACAAAAATATCAATCAACTTCAATCAATCAACTTTTTTTTTTATATAGCGCCAAATCACAACAAACAGTTGCCCCAAGGCGCTCTATATTGTAAGGCAAGGCCATACAATAATTATGAAAAACCCCAACGGTCAAAACGACCCCCTATGAGCAAGCACTTGGCTACAGTGGGAAGGAAAAACTCCCTTTTAACAGGAAGAAACCTCCAGCAGAACCAGGCTCAGGGAGGGGCAGTCTTCTGCTGAGACTGGTTGGGGCTGAGGGAAGAACCAGGAAAAAGACATGCTGTGGAGGGGGGCAGAGATCGATCACTATGATTAAATGCAGAGTGATGCATACGGAGCAAAAAGAGAAAGAAACAGTGCATCATGGGAAACCCCCCCACAGTCTACGTCTAAAGCAGCATAACCAAGGGATGGTCCAGGGTCACCTGATCCAGCCCTAACTATAAGCCTTAGCGAAAAGGAAAGTTTTAAGCCTAATCTTAAAAGTAGAGAGGGTATCTGTCTCCTGATCTGAATTGGGAGCTGGTTCCACAGGAGAGGAGCCTGAAAGCTGAAGGCTCTGCCTCCCATTCTACTCTTACAAACCCTAGGAACTACAAGTAAGCCTGCAGTCTGAGAGCAAAGCACTCTAATGGGGGTAATATGGTACTACGAGGTCCCTAAGATAAGATGGGACCTGATTATTCAAACCTTATAAGTAAGAAGAATAATTTTAAATTCTATTCTAGAATTAACAGGAAGCCAATGAAGAGAAGGCCAACACGGGTGAGATATGCTCTCTCCTGCTAGTCCCCGTCAGTACTCTAGCTGCAGCATTCTGAACCAACTGAAGGCTTTTTAGGGACTTTTAGGACAACCTGATAATAATGAATTACAATAGTCCAGCCTAGAGGAAATAAATGCATGAATTAGTTTTTCAGCATCACTCTGAGACAAGACCTTTCTGATTTTAGAGATATTGCGTAAATGCAAAAAGGCAGTCCTACATATTTGTTTAATATGCGCTCATGAAGACATATCCTGATCAAAAATGACTCCAAGATTTCTCACAGTATTACTAGAGATCAGGGAAATGCCATCCAGAGTAAAGATCTGGTTAGACACCATGCTTCTAAGATTTGTGGGGCCAAGTACAATAACTTCAGTTTTATCTGAGTTTAAAAGCAGGAAATTAGAGGTCATCCATGTCTTTATGTCTGTAAGACAATCCTGCAGTTTAGCTAATTGGTGTGTATCCTCTGGCTTCATGGATAGATAAAGCTGGGTATCATCTGCGTAACAATGAAAATTTAAGCAATAACCGTCTAATAATACTGCCTAAGGGAAGCATGTATAAAGTGAATAAAAATTGGTCCTAGCACAGAACCTTGTGGAACTCCATAATTAACTTTAGTCTGTGAAGAAGATTCCCATTTACATGAACAAACTGTAATCTATTAGACAAATATGATTCAAATCACCGCAGCGCAGTGCCTTTAATACCTATGACATGCTCTAATCTCTGTAATAAAAGCTAGTTCTAGTTAGAAGAGCTAAATTAGCCGTTAATAAGCCAACGGTACTAGCAAGCTAACAAGACAAATGTCATAGAATCTAATGACACTGAGTTTGTTTGACCTTTACTTTGGAGACCAAACATTCAACATAATCAAAATTCCATTTATTAATCCTATTAGCTCAACCAATAATTTTTTATCACTTTTTGCCAAAATTGAAGCAATTTTAACTTTTGAACCCTGTACAAACTTAAACTGACCTTTCTCACTTTTTTTTTTTTCCCAGTTTTTAACCAATAACTCCAGAACATTCAGTCATAGATAGTCCAAACTATAGCTTTTTGGAATCTTTATGATAAGACAAATAATGTGGTTTACTTTTAAAATTTGACCCCTGTGTAAATTTTCATTGACCCCTAAAATGCTACCTATTAAAAATTCAAGTGGCCCCTCTGTTTTTTCAAAAGAGCAATCTCTATGGAGTATTTGTGCCAAATTTGGTGCTTGTATCACCTTTAAAGATTGTTTCAGTTATTTGCTGCCACTGGAAGTGCAGGTTTAGGTTGCAAAGCTTTTGAAACAAATTAATATTTTTAATTTTTATGTGAAATAATGATTTATTTTCTTTTCAAAGCATGTTTTTGAGGTGGAAAGAGCAGTTGAAGCTAAATGTTAGCTTTGATACCCATAATCTGCTAACTAAAAAGTGAACTGTTGATTAACGTCAACTGCTAACACATTTAGCTGAAGCTACCAATAACTTTTATTGTATGAATTTAGCTTTGGCTTGTATTTTGTTGTTTGTTTAGCTCTAAAACCCTGAAACACAGACATAAAAAGCCCAAATTTTAATGTGCTGTAGCATCAATGTGGAGGTTCCCAAAAGGTTTAGCATCCCAAGATCAAACGATGATCATCTATACATCTTAATAATAAGATATATCTGAATAATTAAATTAATTGATTAAATTAAACAGTAGTTTCCATTCACATACAGTTTAATCACATAACAGAAAGTATTAAACAAATATCTAAGAAATAACAACTATACAAATACAACCCCAATTCCAATGAAGTTGGACGTTGTGTTAAAATCTAAATAAAACAGAATACAATGATTTGCAAAACCTCTTCAACCTATTTTCAATTAAATGCACCACGAAGACAAGATAGTTAATGTTCAAACCGATGACTTTGTTTGTTTTTGTGCAAATATTTGCTCATTTTGAAATGGATGCCTGCAACACGTTTCAAAAAAGTTGGGACAAGTGGCACAAAGACTGGAAAGTTGATGAATGTTCAAAGAACACCTTTTGGAACATTCCACAGGTGGTCAGGTTAATTGGAACAGGTGAGGTCATGACTGGGTATAAAAGGAGCATCTCCAAAAGGCTCAGCTGTCACAAGCAAAGACGGGGCAAAGATCACCACTTTGTGAACAACTGATTAAAAAAATAGTCCAGGCGGTTTTAAGAACAAGTTTCTCAACGTTCAGTTGAAAGGAATTTAGGGATTCCATCATCGACAGTCCATAGATAATCAGGAGATTCAGACAATCTGGAGAACTTTCTACACGTAAGCAAGAAGGCCGAAAACCAACATTGAATGCCCGTGACCTTCGATCCCTCAGGTGGCACTGCATTAAAAACCAACATCATTGTGTAAAGGATCTTACCACGTGGGCTCAGGAATACTTCAGAAAACCATTGTCATTTAACACAGTTCGTCGCTACATCTACAAGTGCAAGTTAAAACTCTACCATGCAAAGTGAAAGCCATACTTCAACAACATCCAGAAACGCCGCCACCTTCTCTGGGCCTGAGCTCATTTGAAATGGACAGAGGCAAAGTGGAAAAGTGTGCTGTGGTCTGATGAGTCTACATTTCAGATTGTTTTTGGAAATCATGGACGTCGTGTCCTCCGGACAAAAGAGGAAAAAGACCATCCAGGTTGTTGCCAGTGCAAAGTTCAAAAGCCAGCATCTGTGATGGTATGGGGGTGTGTTAGTGCCCACGGCATGGGCAACTTACACATCTGTGATGGCACCATCAATGCTGAAAGGTACATCCAGGTTTTGGAGCAACACATGCTGCCATCCAAGGAACGTCTTTTTCAGGGACGTCCCTGCTTATTTCAGGAAGACAATGCCAAGCCACATTCTGCACGTGTTACAACAGTGTGGCTTCGTAGTAAAAGAGTGCAGGTACTAGACTTGTCTGCCTGCAGTCCAGACCTGTCGCTCATTGAAAATGTGTGGCGCATTATGAAGCACAAAATACAACAACAGAGACCCCGGACTGTTGAACAACTGAAGTCGTACATCAAGCAAAAATGGTCAAGAATTCCACTTACAAAGCTTCAACAATTAGTGTCCTCAGTTCCCAAACGCTTATTGAGTGTTGTTAGAAGGAAAGGTGATGTAACACAGTGGTAAACATACCACTTCCCAGCTTTTCTGAAACGTGTTACAGGCATCCATTTCAAAATGAGCAAATATTTGCACAAAAACAATAAAGTTTTTCCGTTTGAACATTAAATATCTTGTCTTTGTGGTGTATTCAACTGAATATAGGTTGAAGAGGATTTGAAAATCATTGTATTCTGCTTTTATTTACATTTTACACAACGTCCCAACTTTATTGGAATTGGGGTTGTACATGGAAAAAATTTTAACAATCTAATTACTGCATTTACTTTGGTTTGACTGCCTGCTCCTCCTGTACTCAAGGTGATGCTTGTTGCCTTTGCATGTTGTGTCAATTTCACTTTTTGGGTTTGTGTTTCAGCTGCAACAGAAACGAATATAAAATTTTGCAGTTTCGGCGGTGGTCAGATTAGCTACAAGTGGCAGCAAGCAGCAGAGGCAAAGTGATAATTTGCCATTAATTTTCAATGACAGTGGACATTTTGTAGCAATGAGACGACGATCATGCTTCCGCCAGCTCAGCGGGGCCAAAATAGGCCTGAAGTCTATTTTAATGCAAATGCTTAGCGATGTGACTCAACAACAGCCAATCAGAGTGAATAGGCAGCATAATGTCAGCTGGTTGTTCACTTGAATAAATAATCCAAGATAATCCTTGTTTTCACTCAGGGTCACCACAGCAGATTCACCGTGGATCTGCATGTTGAACTGGCACAAGGTTTATGCCAGATTCCCTTCCTGATGCAACTCCACATTATAGGGAGAAATGTGGCAGAGGTGGGGTTTAAACACGAACCTTTCAAGTGCATGAACCACTTGGCCACCACCCCACTACATCCCAGATTGCGGAAAATGCTCCAAAATAGCTGTGTTCTGTGTGGATCTAAGATGTATCAGGAACGCCCATCATGCGACAAAACCAAGTGCCTGTCACCTTCCTTTGTAGCTAATGTTACTTTAGCATTACAAACATTTTTGAACAGTAAAATTTATTTAAAAAATGCAACCTCACTTAAAGTTAACCAAAGATAAATTTAGTAGAAGCTAATTGGTCTGCTAATTGCTTTCAAAGTTAACTGAAAAGCTAATCCACTGATGAAAATGTTAAATTTGATAATTAGCTGTTACCTAACCATATCATATTTATTTTTATTGTTATTGTAATAATTATAGTCATAACAATAGCCATAACAATGTACATTGTATTTGTGGGATCAGATTTGACCACACTGAACAGACAACTGTGTGCCAAAGAAAATCATCAGCATAGAAGTTATCAACGACATAGAAGTTATCATCGGCATAGAACAGCATTTTGTGCCCTTGTGTAAGCATCAGACACAGTAAGTACACTGAGTTATAATGTTGCTGCCTGAATTAATATAATTTTGTTGTATTAGTACATCAGGAATAAGCATGTCGCAGGAAGTTTGTAATGTGCAACCCACGACATCTTCAGCTAGGTGTGGTTTATGCGGAAAGTTTCTGACATTAACCATATCTTGACCTATTTAAGTGTTCTTTGTGCACTTTTCCGATGATGCAGGGTTTTTTTTTTTTGATGATATTGTAAATGTTCCTCTGACCTAGAAAAGAACTTTTATACAACCTCAAACCAACCCACATGCAAAAGCCCACATTACAAACATAACATGGCCTCCATAGTCTGACACTGCCTCCATCATGTCTGAGCGCTTTTCAAACTTGATCCGAAATGTCATCTTTTTTTTTTGTTTGTTTGTTTGTTTCTTTTCTCAAATACACTTTGCTTTAAAGTTGCTAAAGAATCATCTTTGCTGTTTGTCTGAGAGTCCTTCCTGTGGTGACCTGAGGCCTCACAGTGTTTGTGACCTACAACACAAGTTCTTTAAACTGCTACAACTGACCGATTTTTGAGATGATGATTTTGAAACAAACATCAGCTCAAAGCGAAAAGAGGATTAAAGAGCTCTTGTTGTCTGGTTCCCCATGAGTGTAACAACTAAATTATGTCATAGCGCTGTATGTTTTGCCATTGTAGTTGTTGCTGTTCATGTTTATATGTGTCTAAAATACAACACATTTTTATTTGTTCAAATTTCATACTACATACATATATATATATATATATATATATATATATATATATATATACACGATACACTTTATTGTCCCTTCCGGGAAATTTGTCTTGGACTCCAAAAGCTGCAAAAAAAACTGCCATGACATAATTACATGACTCATGCATATCAATCACAATCAATCAATTTTTTTTATATAGCGCCAAATCACAACAAACAGTTGCCCCAAGGCGCTTTATATTGTAAGGCAAGGCCATACATAATTATGTAAAACCCCAACGGTCAAAACGACCCCCTGTGAGCAAGCACTTGGCTACAGGGAAGGAAAAACTCCCTTTTAACAGGAAGAAACCTCCAGCAGAACCAGGCTCAGGGAGGGGCAGTCTTCTGCTGGGACTGGTTGGGGCTGAGGGAGAGAACCGGGAAAAAGACATGCTGTGGAGGGGACCAGAGATTGATCACTAATGATTAAATGCAGAGTGGTGCATACAGAGCAAAAAGAGAAAGAAACAGTGCATCATGGGAACCCCCCAGCAGTCTACGTCTATAGCAGCATAACTAAGGGATGGTTCAGGGTCACCTTATCCAGCCCTAACTAAAGCTTTAGCAAAAAGGAAAGTTTTAAGCCTAATCTTAAAAGTAGAGAGGGTGTCTGTCTCCCTGATCTGAATTGGGAGCTGGTTCCACAGGAGAGGAGCCTGAAAGCTGAAGGCTCTGCCTCCCATTCTACTCTTACAAACCCTAGGAACTACAAGTAAGCCTGCAGTCTGAGAGCGAAGCGCTCTATTGGGGTGATATGGTACTACGAGGTCCCTAAGATAAGATGGGACCTGATTATTCAAAACCTTAAGTAAGAAGAAGAATTTTAAATTCTATTCTAGAATTAACAGGAAGCCAATGAAGAGAGGCCAATATGGGTGAGATATGCTCTCTCCTTCTAGTCCCCGTCAGTACTCTAGCTGCAGCATTTTGAATTAACTGAAGGCTTTTTAGGGAACTTTTAGGACAACCTGATAATAATGAATTACAATAGTCCAGCCTAGAGGAAATAAATGCATGAATTAGTTTTTCAGCATCACTCTGAGACAAGACCTTTCTGATTTTAGAGATATTGCGTAAATGCAAAAAAGCAGTCCTACATATTTGTTTAATATGCGCTTTGAATGACATATCCTGATCAAAAATGACTCCAAGATTTCTCACAGTATTACTAGAGGTCAGGGTAATGCCATCCAGAGTAAGGATCTGGTTAGACACCATGTTTCTAAGATTTGTGGGGCCAAGTACAATAACTTCAGTTTTATCTGAGTTGAAAGCAGGAAATTAGAGGTCATCCATGTCTTTATGTCTGTAAGACAATCCTGCAGTTTAGCTAATTGGTGTGTGTCCTCTGGCTTCATGGATAGATAAAGCTGGGTATCATCTGCGTAACAATGAAAATTTAAGCAATACCGTCTAATAATACTGCCTAAGGGAAGCATATAAAGTGAATAAAATTGGTCCTAGCACAGAACCTGTGGAACTCCATAATTAACTTTAGTCTGTGAAGAAGATTCCCCATTTACATGAACAATTATTATTATATTATATATATTATATTATATATATATTACATAACTTAATACACACACCAGTCATACATATTGCACATCCCTAATACACATATCCAAATTGCACATACCCCTATTACACAGCAGTCTCACACAAATAATTCATACATATTGTACATATCCCTAAACACATACCCCTCCTGCACAGCCGTCTCCCACATATGGTTAAGGAAAATACTGACAGTGAATAAATAACACTAAAATAGCAATGCCACCATGTCATTAACGCACAATCCTACTACCTATTCCAGGAACCACTATTTAAGACTCTAACTGACGTGGGCACAAATGAGTTTTTAAAGTGATTAAGTCTGCACTGAGGGACTCTGTATGGCCTACCAGACGGTAGGAGTTCATACTCAGGATAGAGGATGTGGGAAGGATCTGACAAAGCTGGCTGGCTTGTTTGAGAACAGACTGTTCATACATGGACTGCAGGAAGAGTTTCCTGTCCTCCCTACAACTTTCATAGCAGTCTTTACCAGACGAGCAAGCTTAGATTTTAACTGGACAGAGAGATTACCGTACCAAAATGACATCCCATACCGGATAATGCTTTCCAAACAACCTGATAAAACAGAAACAAGATGTTCTGGTCAACCCCAAACACCCTGAGTCTGCACAGAAAATATAACCTCTGCTGTAAACGAGAGCATAAGTTATTGACATGTGTTTCCCAGCTGAACTGTTATCTAAGTAAATGCCTAAATACCTGTAAAAGCTGACCTGACTGATTTCTTTATCATGGATTACCAGGGGGTATGATCACCAATAGAACGAGGGTCAATTATCATCTCCTTAGTTTTCTTTACATTTATGGTAAGAAAGTTAGCATCGCACCAGTGGACAAAGACTGCACCTGCATACACACATTATCTATCTATCTATCTATCTATCTATCTATCTATCTATCTATCTATCTATCTATCTATCTATCTATCTATCTATCTATCTATCTATCTATCTATCTATCTATCTATCTATCTATCTATCTATCTATCTATCTATCTATCTATCTATCTATCTATCTCTATCTATATATATATATATCTATATATATATATAGTTATTTATTTATTTATCTTAAAATGAATAGCTATTCCATTTTAATTATTTTAATTTGTGGTAAATTATTAAAATTAAATAACTTTATCATATATTTGATTAAAAATATGTGTGTCAAAAGGTACCTAATGTCTAATATTTCTAAATAAATGAGAAAATGCATGACCACTTTAACTTTTCACCTTTAAATAAATTATTTCTTTTAAATGAGTAAAGTACATCATTCGTTTTAGGTGGGCTTCTGTGAATTATAAGAAAATGAAAGTGTATTTAATCAGGTTACATTTTATTTTATTGTGCAGTCATCAATGTCCATCTTTGTGTTTTCATGTACCGGGCAGAACAATAGCGCATGTTTTTAGTTTTGTTCGAATAGGTACAGGGTATTTTAAATGTGATTTTCTGTTGACCCATGGGGAGGAAAAAACATCAAACACTACCAAGGTGAAATCCAGATTGATTGTACCTACTAGATTGGCTAGCCGGATGCCCCTTGGCTGACCTGGTAGGGTATTGGCCTTGTGAGTGAGAAGTCATGTTTGAAGCCCACCAGGAGCCACAAAGATATACCACTTGTGTACAATTACAGTTTTACCAAAAAAAAAAAAAAAAAAAGATTCTTGGGTGGCTCAGATCATTCTACAGATTGATCTATCTAGATTTCGCATATGAAAGTGAAATGCACTTCCTCCCCCTTCATCTCCTTTTAGGTCACACGCACCAACCGCCCCCACACACTCACACAGCTCACGCATGCACACACAGATATACACACACGCAAATTTTGGTTTTAAATTGTTTTGATGTTCTGATTTAAGCCTAAAGCAGAGTTTACACAAGGTTCTCATGTGTTTGATCATGTCTTAACCTGTCGAGCATGCCTGCATATAATGCTATTTCTGTTCCTGTATTACTCATTCCTTTATATCAGGAGCTGGAAGCAGTTTATCGAGAAATAAGAGACAACTTGGACATGTTTATATGTCCTTCTCCTGTACAAACGACACATCGGAATTGAATCAAACTTGGCACACACATACTTTGTCGTACAGGTGACTGACATAGGTTATTGAGTATAACCCCAATTCCAGTGAAGTTGGGGTGTTGTGTAAAATGTAAATTAAAAACAGAATACAATGATTTGCAAATCCTCTTCAACCTATATTCATTTGAATACACCACAAAGGCAAGCTATTTAATATTCAAACTGATAAACTTTATTGTTTTGTGCAAATATTTGCTCATTTGAAATAGATGCCTGCAACATGTTTCAAAAAAGTTGGGACAGTGGTATGTGTGTTACATCACCTTTCTTTCTAACAACACTCAATAAGCGTTTGGGAACTGAGGACAGTAATTGTTGAAGCTTTGTAGGTGGAATTCTTTTCCATTCTTGCTTGATGTTCGACTTCAGTTGTTCAACAGTCTGGAGTCTCCATTGTCGTATTTTGCACTTCATAATGTGCCACACATTTTCAATGGGCGACAGGTCTGGACTGCAGGCAGGCCAGTCTAGTACCCGCACTTTTTTAGTACCAAGCCATGCTGTTGTAACACGTGCAGAATGTGGTTTGGCATTGTCTCGCTGAAATAAGCAGGGACGCCCCTGAAAAAGATGTTCCTTGGATGGCAGCATGTGTTGCTTCAAAACCTGGATGTACCTTTCAGCATTGATGGTGTACCCTTCAGGGCTGACAATTTTTTTTTACCCCTGAAGGGTAACTTTTCAGAAGAACAGACAACCTTGAACTACTTACAGCAGCGAAGGTAGAGACCAATACAGTCTATGACACTGATCTCATAGATCACATTCGGGCTTCCCCAGACTTGCTTGACGGATTCTGGGAAGGACATGGTGACAGCCAATCAGAGCAGAGAGGTACCGTGATGTCACTGGCTGGTCTCTCTCTGGCTGCTTATCCAACATGGCGGAAACCCTCTAAAACTGCTGTGTTTTTGTATAAATCTAACATGCTTCTGGGATGACTGTAATACATTTTTGTGTAGGCCATGGTACACTGAGGCAGGATTTGTTTCATCACCTTAGGCGGTACTGAAAACCTGCTTGGCCCATGGACTATAGATCACGCAATTCATTTTGAAGGCTTTGGAGTGTTTGAACCAAAACTAAACTGCATTTTAACCTGAATCAGTTCTCTATTTAAAAACAAAACAAAACAAAAAAACAAAGACATAATTCTTCAACACAAAGCAAGAACCTCCTTTGATGACATCCCTGATTACAATGGGTCTGCTCAAAACTGGTGGGTTTACTAGATGGCACCAAGTCAAATAAGCCTGATTGTTACTGATTGAAGAACCCATTCCGTTTTGGTGAAAAAGGCTAACATAACCAACAACAGTGTTTGTCACAGTGTTGCTCTTTTAAAACGACAAAAAGACTGTGTTCAGAGCATCATTTTTCTATCAAAGTGAGACAGAGTGGCATTTTATCTTGGCCTCAAACACACTTTGTCTGAGCAGGGAAACCTCACAAGCAGCAGTCACACAGACTGTTACCTAGTGCAAACGCAGATGGCATCAGATTTATGCACAACATTGATCAAACGTACCTTGACCACCTAAACAAACCCGGACAAAAATTAAGGTAATCCCCTCCCCCTAATAAAATAAGTACCTAAAGGATGTGGGAGAGGATGAAAAGACCCTGATGAGGAAGTGGGCCTCAGCTCCTGGCTGGAAGGTGCTGGGGATCAGCAGGTAGTATCCGGGCTCCAGCAGCCCGTGAAGAAGCACCTCCCTCTCATAGGCGTGGCAGTGAGTAGAAGTACAAGGATGTTTGTTCACCATTCGGCACAGATTAAAACGCTTCTTCTCTACCTGTTGAGACATCAAATACACATCGAATGGCCTTTGTATCTCACACACGCACAGACATGCCCTTATATGACGGCACAAACCTTCCACATGTGCAGACCGATGGCATGATAGTGCTGGTGCTTTGTGTTCTTTCTGTTCTCGGGGGGCCGTTCGTGTGCATTTCTCAGTGTTCCTCCACTTTCTGTGCTGTAACAGGGAAACCAGCACTTCACCTTTCTCACACACTTTCAGCCAGAACTTCGGGTTGCTGCTGTAGCTGCTACTGTTTCTGCAACCGCCAGCGGAGTGCCCTTTCAACCACCGGCCAGCCAGCTGACAGGTGTGTGTTAGCAGATTCCCTGCCAGGGAGAAGAGGCGTCATGCGGGAAAAACAGGCTCCAAGAAGACTGCAATCAGCAACTGTAACTTTAAATTACCAGTATAAATACTCTTTAGGTGTCCTTCATCATTGATCGGGTAGCCCAATGTGACATCTTCAAATTGGGAGAGGAATTCGGTCTCATCCAACCAAAACTCGCTCCCCTCAGATATTCTGGACCGTAAATCCAAGGCACAAACAGGGTCCACAGAACTCCATCCTGTACCACTGCAAAAATGACAGAAATACACAGTGTAACTAAACTATGAATGAGGTGACCAACCCAAGCTCACGCCATTTCGTGATGGCATCACAAAAAGTAAATTAATCTATTGGTTTATGATACCGTCACAAAAAGTGCCACATTTTCATGATGGCGGGGGGGGGGGGTGTCTGTGGGAGTTACAGTTAGAAATAATAAAATTTTTAAAAATGCTTCACAAAAATGTGACTCATTTCATGACAAGAGCATGAAGAAAATAGCATGAGACTGGGCTGGAGGGGACATCTATTTTAGGTAAGTTTAGATGGTCCGTTTGTAACCACACCGTGAGACATATTATCTCAGACATTTGTAATAAAATACGCAGAACGGACAGAAATGGTTGTTCCACAGGAATTACCCACCACTGCTATGGTGATGTGATTGGTCAAATTATTATTCTTTGTTACTTTTCGGTAAGCATAGACTTTTTTTTTTTTCTTTTCTTAAGTATTGTTTTGAATGACAAATCAGACCAGCATACTTTGATGTCAAAATGCGTGCCTGGCACACAAAATGTGTACAGATCAGCGGGTCTTCAACATGGTTCTTCTGGTTTCTAGCATCATCTTTACCAATTCCAAATCCTTTGGCTTGTCAACAAATAGTGACACACATACAGAAAACAGCAGGGCACAGGACGTGAAGACTACATATTTATTTAAATCAGTCTTATGCAGTTACACATTCACACAAGGCCAAATGATGATTTTGATTGTACTGCTCTTATCTAGCACATCATACTGATATTTAAATCTCCCTCTCTGCAAAGAAGGAGAAAGTGTTAAAAAAAAATCAATGTTTCAATTTTCAGGGGACATACAATGTAATCTGCATCTCAAACACATGCTGAGAAAAGCCAAAACCAATGTTTCTACTCTAATTCATGTATGAATGCATTTTTATTGGGGAAAAAAACAAAAAACAAAATGGGAAACCAGTTTGAAACGGTTACTGCACTTCATACAGGAAAATGAATAAATAAAGGTATTGTGTCAAACTGGACTGCACACCCTATTCTATGTGAAACAAATTTTCCCTTTAACATGAGCTTGACCACTCATATCCCTACCTCCCTATCCAGGCCCCTCCCCAGCAGCATCTTCCCATGGGTTTCTGATCCTGAGAAGCCGTATCTGGGTACCTGCTAGGGTCCTCACATCCAACCACTCCAAGACAGTCAGAGCATGGTACTGAGCCAGCTCACTGGCACCTAGAACAGACCAGAAGACACAGGGAGTTCTGGTGCAGAATCATAATAATTTATCTCTGTAAAGGGGGGGGGGGGGCCTCTTTAGACTTACCTCCAGGGCTGTTGTGAGTGGAACAGCTGAGCACACTTTCATCTTTCACTGGATACAGAAGGTTCAAGTCCAACCTTCTACTCCTGACACAGTCACTGTCTTGTCCTCCTGTAGGTTCTTCCTCTGATCCAAAGTCTGCCAGGCTCCAGCGTTCAGCGAGGCCACCAGTTAAGTCCACCAGGGCCTCGGATACCTGCCCTGCCCACAGTCGCTCATATGAGCCATGAAGTCTAAAGAGGCCACACAGAAAGAAAATGGATTAACAGTGCTGCTTACACTATACTGTACATACCACTGCTTCAGCATTTCAAAAACACCATCAAAGAAATGAAAGTAAATGTAAGTTCATGAAAAGTTACTTACTTGGCATATGCTTCTCCAACAGCGCTACCCAAAAGGCATTCTGAGAGTGACACCTCGAGAAGCACAGAGTGGAATGAATGGCAGGGCAGAAAATCATCGATGGTCACATCTGTCCAGTGGCCCTGCTGCCAAAAGCGAAACTGAAAGGATCCCTTGTACCTGCTGTCACCCCACTGGGGTTGCTGTGGAGGCAACACCTACAGAGGGTCACAAACACAGGCCACACAGTAAAGCATTGCAAAGAAAACACTTCACATTTCACAAGGCTACCATATTTATTTACAGCTACTTAATAGGTTCACATGCTGTTAAACCACAATTCAGTCCTCTGCAGGCAGCAAAAATTGGTTTGTTACACATTTGTTGCTCTACCTTGTTCAGTAAATGTTTGTTCTTGAGCAAGGCAGTGCACGCACAGAGAACCAGCAGTCTCCTAATAAGCCTTGCTTAGCATAACCCGAGTCGATGTTGTCAGGAAATAAAGCTGGTGCAGCAAACGTCCTGCAGTTGACATATGAAATGAGACAGTGACAAGGAATCCTGTGAGAACAATTCCACACAACTCCAGCACAATTTATTAAAAACTCTCAGTAACTGAGAATGCTAGAGGTAAATAAGTATGCTCAAGTTTGACCCTTGGATGCTGTACTTGGTTGAGACATCATAATTTGCAATATTTACCTTCTGCTATTTCTATTTAATATCCACTCACATAATTAAAGCTGATGTAAAAATAAAAGCAAAAAGTAAAGTTACACTCTATTTCATTTTGTAGAAGAAACAAATAAGCACAAAATGCTATTATCAATGGCTAAAATAAAAGCCATAACATTTTAATGTTTTAATTTTAATGGAGACATAGTAGTTCTCGGCTTGTGGGTCAGGGCCATGAAGCAATTGGACACAGTGACGTCATTTTTGTAATTTTGTCTCTGTATACCACCACACTTGAGCTGAAATGAAACAATCAACATGTGCTTGCACTGTAAGTTATTAGCTTTAATTGAAGGGGTTTCACAAAAGGAGATTAGTGAGGAAAGCCACCAAGATCCAAGACCCTGTGGCTGAGTGGAGAAACTGTGAAATAAGAAGACATTTTTATGGATCCCTGCCCAGTACAGAAAGCATGCAATGGAGAATGCCACTCAGCATGGTTTATAGCAAGCTCATTACAGTAATAGTCTCTGTAACAACATAGAAACATGTAACCCACGACAGTAGAACAAAGAAATTAATTGTGGCATATCCACTTGGCACTAACCTGTGGGCGTCGCCAGGTGATAGCTCCTTGCAACCTGGCAATGGGTGTGGAGCAATCCGAGAACAGAGATGAGTCATCAGGGGGAAAGTCCGGGTCCTCATAGAGAATGTCACATTCACTCTCTCCCTGCCTTGCTTCTTTCATTGCTCCTGCTTCTGTGTGCCTGAGTCCAATGTATGTGTTGTACCATCTGTGACAGTCTCCTTCAAGTACATTTCCTCCATGTGGAATGCCTGAAAACAATAACCTGGTTATGAAACTTGCTTGCCTCTACTGGTGGTTGGCTCTCACTGCGGTATTGTATCACTTCCTGTTCCGGAGCACAGCGGTGTTTTTCTGTATCTGTTAGCTGTTTAATCTGCGCAGTTAGATTGATCTAGTTATCTAGATTACGATTTGTTTCCCAGTGTAATCTTTACGTGCCTTAACTAAAGCACTCATTCTGCTGAATCACCTCTAAATTATTTACACATTATTCACTTTGCGTGTTTTTAGGAATCCGCTAGCTTAGCGTAGCTACTAGCTCTTAGCCGATTTAGCATGGCGGCTTCTCCTGTCTCTCCCGCACTTTTCTGCTCTGGGTGTGAAATGTTTAGTTATTCCTCGGCCTCCTTTAGCAGTAATGGTACTTGTAATAAGTGTAGCTTATTCGTAGCTTTGGAGGCCAGGCTGGGCGAATTGGAGACTCGGCTCCGCACCGTGGAAAATTCTACAGCTAGCCAGGCCCCGTAGTCGGTGCGGACCAAGGTAGCTTAGCCGCCGTTAGTTCCCCTCTGGCAGATCCCGAGCAGCCGGGAAAGCAGGCTGACTGGGTGACTGTGAGAGGAAGCGTAGCCCTAAACAGAAGCCCCGTGTACACCGCCAACCCGTTCACATTTCTAACCGTTTTTCCCCACTCGACGACACACCCGCCGAGGATCAAACTCTGGTTATTGGCGACTCTGTTTTGAGAAATGTGAAGTTAGCGACACCAGCAACCATAGTCAATTGTCTTCCGGGGGCCAGAGCAGGCGACATTGAAGGAAATTTGAAACTGCTGGTTAAGGCTAAGCGTAAATTTGGTAAGATTGTAATTCACGTCGGCAGTAATGACACCCGGTTACGCCAATCGGAGGTCACTAAAATTAACATTAAATCGGTGTGTAACTTTGCAAAAACAATGTCGGACTCTGTAGTTTTCTCTGGGCCCCTCCCCAATCAGACCGGGAGTGACATGTTTAGCTGCATGTTCTCCCTGAATTGCTGGCTGTCTGAGTGGTGTCCAAAAAATGAGGTAGGCTTCATAGATAATTGGCAAAGCTTCTGGGGAAAACCTGGTCTTGTTAGGAGAGACGGCATCCATCCCACTTTGGATGGAGCAGCTCTCATTTCTAGAAATCTGGCTAATTTTCTTAAATCCTCCAAACCGTGACTATCCAGGGTTGGGACCAGGAAGCAGAGTTGTAGTCTTACACACCTCTCTGCAGCTTCTCTCCCCTGCCATCCCCTCATTACCCCATCCCCGTAGAGACGGTGCCTGCTCCCAGACTACCAATAACCAGCAAAAATCTATTTAAGCATAAAAATTCAAAAAGAAAAATAATATAGCACCTTCTACTGCACCACAGACTAAAACAGTTAAATGTGGTCTATTAAACATTAGGTCTCTCTTCTAAGTCCCTGTTGGTAAATGATATAATAATTGATCAACATATTGATTTATTCTGCCTAACAGAAACCTGGTTACAGCAGGATGAATATGTTAGTTTAAATGAGTCAACACCCCGAGTCACACTAACTGTCAGAATGCTCGTAGCACGGGCCGGGGCGGTGGATTAGCAGCAATCTTCCATTCCAGCTTATTAATTAATCAAAACCCAGACAGAGCTTTAATTCATTTGAAAGCTTGTCTCTTAGTCTTGTCCATCCAAATTGGAAGTCCCAAAAACCAGTTTTATTTGTTATTATCTATCGTCCACCTGATCGTTACTGTGAGTTTCTCTGTGAATTTTCAGACCTTTTGTCTGACTTAGTGCTTAGCTCAGATAAGATAATTATAGTGGGCGATTTTAACATCCACACAGATGCTGAGAATGACAGCCTCAACACTGCATTTAATCTATTATTAGACTCTATTGGCTTTGCTCAAAAAGTAAATGAGTCCACCCACCACTTTAATCATATCTTAGATCTTGTTCTGACTTATGGTATGGAAATAGAAGACTTAACAGTATTCCCTGAAAACTCCCTTCTGTCTGATCATTTTTTAATAACATTTACATTTACTCTGATGGACTACCCAGCAGTAGGGAATAAGTTTCATTACACTAGAAGTCTTTCAGAAAGCGCTGTAACTAGGTTTAAGGATATGATTCCTTCTTTATGTTCTCTAATGCCATATAACAACACAGTGCAGAGTAGCTACCTAAACTCTGTAAGGGAGATAGAGTATCTCGTCAATAGTTTTACATCCTCATTGAAGACAACTTTGGATGCTGTAGCTCCTCTGAAAAAGAGAGCTTTAAATCAGAAGTGTCTGACTCCATGGTATAACTCTCAAACTCGTAGCTTAAAGCAGATAACCCGTAAGTTGGAGAGGAAATGGCGTCTCACTAATTTAGAAGATCTTCACTTAGCCTGGAAAAAGAGTCTGTTGCTCTATAAAAAAGCCCTCCGTAAAGCTAGGACATCTTTCTACTCATCACTAATTGAAGAAAATAAGAACCCCAGGTTTCTTTTCAGCACTGTAGCCAGGCTGACAAAGAGTCAGAGCTCTATTGAGCTGAGTATTCCATTATCTTTAACTAGTAATGAGTTCATGACTTTCTTTGCTAACAAAATTTTAACTATTAGAGAAAAAATTACTCATAACCATCCCAAAGACGTATCGTTATCTTTGGCTGCTTTCAGTGATGCCGGTATTTGGTTAGACTCTTTCTCTCCGATTGTTCTGTCTGAGTTATTTTCATTAGTTACTTCATCCAAACCATCAACATGTTTATTAGACCCCATTCCTACCAGGCTGCTCAAGGAAGCCCTACCATTATTTAATGCTTCGATCTTAAATATGATCAATCTATCTTTGTTAGTTGGCTATGTACCACAGGCTTTTAAGGTGGCAGTAATTAAACCATTACTTAAAAAGCCATCACTTGACCCAGCTATCTTAGCTAATTATAGGCCAATCTCCAACCTTCCTTTTCTCTCAAAAATTCTTGAAAGGGTAGTTGTAAAACAGCTAACTGATCATCTGCAGAGGAATGGTCTATTTGAAGAGTTTCAGTCAGGTTTTAGAATTCATCATAGTACAGAAACAGCATTAGTGAAGGTTACAAATGATCTTCTTATGGCCTCGGACAGTGGACTCATCTCTGTGCTTGTTCTGTTAGACCTCAGTGCTGCTTTTGATACTGTTGACCATAAAATTTTATTACAGAGATTAGAGCATGCCATAGGTATTAAAGGCACTGCGCTGCGGTGGTTTGAATCATATTTGTCTAATAGATTACAATTTGTCATGTAAATGGGGAATCTTCTTCACAGACTAAAGTTAATTATGGAGTTCCACAAGGTTCTGTGCTAGGACCAATTTTATATTCTTTATATATGCTTCCCTTAGGCAGTATTATTAGACGGTATTGCTTAAATTTTCATTGTTACGCAGATGATACCCAGCTTTATCTATCCATGAAGCCAGAGGACACACACCAATTAGCTAAACTGCAGGATTGTCTTACAGACATAAAGACATGGATGACCTCTAATTTCCTGCTTTTAAATCAGATAAAACTGAAGTTATTGTTCTTGGCCCCACAAATCTTAGAAACATGGTGTCTAACCAGATCCTTACTCTGGATGGCATTACCCTGACCTCTAGTAATACTGTGAGAAATCTTGGAGTCATTTTTGATCAGGATATGTCATTCAAAGCGCATATTAAACAAATATGTAGGACTGCTTTTTTGCATTTACGCAATATCTCTAAAATCAGAAAGGTCTTGTCTCAGAGTGATGCTGAAAAACTAATTCATGCATTTATTTCCTCTAGGCTGGACTATTGTAATTCATTATTATCAGGTTGTCCTAAAAGTTCCCTAAAAAGCCTTCAGTTAATTCAAAATGCTGCAGCTAGAGTGCTGACGGGGACTAGAAGGAGAGAGCATATCTCACCCATATTGGCCTCTCTTCATTGGCTTCCTGTTAATTCTAGAATAGAATTTAAAATTCTTCTTCTTACTTATAAGGTTTTGAATAATCAGGTCCCATCTTATCTTAGGGACCTCGTAGTACCATATCACCCCAATAGAGCGCTTCGCTCTCAGACTGCAGGCTTACTTGTAGTTCCTAGGGTTTGTAAGAGTAGAATGGGAGGCAGAGCCTTCAGCTTTCAGGCTCCTCTCCTGTGGAACCAGCTCCCAATTCAGATCAGGGAGACAGACACCCTCTCTACTTTTAAGATTAGGCTTAAAACTTTCCTTTTTGCTAAAGCTTATAGTTAGGGCTGGATCAGGTGACCCTGAACCATCCCTTAGTTATGCTGCTATAGACGTAGACTGCTGGGGGGTTCCCATGATGCACTGTTTCTTCTCTCTTTTTGCTCTGTATGCACCACTCTGCATTTAATCATTAGTGATCGATCTCTGCTCCCCTCCACAGCATGTCTTTTTCCTGGTTCTCTCCCTCAGCCCCAACCAGTCCCAGCAGAAGACTGCCCCTCCCTGAGCCTGGTTCTGCTGGAGGTTTCTTCCTGTTAAAAGGGAGTTTTTCCTTCCCACTGTAGCCAAGTGCTTGCTCACAGGGGGTCGTTTTGACCGTTGGGGTTTTACATAATTATTGTATGGCCTTGCCTTACAATATAAAGCGCCTTGGGGCAACTGTTTGTTGTGATTTGGCACTATATAAAAAAAAAATTGATTGATTGATTGATTGATTGATTGAAATGTTTGTGTGTAGACACACACACACACACACACACACACACATATATACATACACACACACACACACACACACACATACATATATATACATATACATACATATACACACACACACACACACACACACACACACTAGAGCCTAACCGATATGGATTTTTTGAGGCGATGCCCATAATGATATTTGGATGAAAAAAAAATGCAGATAACCGATAAATCGGCTTATTTGCCGATAACCGATAAATCAGCCGATAGTGAATCTGAATGTTTCAACCTCTTAGCAGTAAACAAAGGTTTTACATGCTAGAAATAAGGTCTACACAACGTGGGCTTAATAAAAAGCGTGACTGACACAATGAAGCACATTTGACACATTACTACATAAACTGAGTTAATCAAACTGAGTTGAAATGAAACGGGAGAAATGTGGGGTGAATGTAATCGCAAAGTTATTACAAACAACATCCTTATAAACTTACTTGTAAGCTTTTATCAGCCAATCAGTGCAGTGTAACGGCGAACTACGGGGGCCGGTGATGAACACATTTAAGCAGGGGTGTAAGCAGCTCTCAGTTGAATGGAGTCAGAGCTCCATCTACAGGCAAATGGTGCAAGGACATTTTACATTGCAGACACAAACATTATTCAGTAACTGTTCTGTTTATGAGAAATTATCGGCGTTCTATCGGCAAAATTTCGGCAGATAGTGAGTACTTTGAAAAGGGCTTATATCGGCCGATGATATCGGTTGGGCTCTAATATATATACTATATATATATTATCTATAATATATATATATATATATATAATATACACACGAGGTCTATTAGAAAAGTATCCGACCTTATTATTTTTTTCAAAAACCATATGGATTTGAATCACGTGTGATTCATCAGACATGCTTGAACCCTCGTGGGCATGCAAGAGTTTTTTCACGCCTGTCGGTTACGTCATTCGCCTGTGGGCAGTCTTTGAGTGAGGAGTCGCCCACCCTCTCGTCGATTTTTTTCATTGTTTAGGAATGGCTCAGAGACTGCTGCTTTGTTTGATCAAAATTTTTTCAAAACTGTAAGGCACAACTGAGTGGACACCATTCGATAAATTCAGCTGGTTTTCGGTAAAAATTTTAACGGCTGCTGAGAGATTTTGGTCTGGTAGTGTCGCCGTAAGGACGGCCCACGGCGCCTGACAGCGATCTGCACTTTGAGGCGGCAGCGTTTCGCTGTTTCAAGTTGAAAACTTCCACATTTCAGGCTCTGTTGACCCAGGAAGTCGTCAGAGAACAAAGAACTTTCAGAAGAAGTCGGCATGAGGAGATTATTCGGACATTCCATCCATGTTAACGGACATTTTGTAATGAAAGAACGTGCGGGCAGAGTCGCATGTCGGGCCGGACCCCGCGCGGGGGTTTGCGACAGGAAAAACACCTCCGTTGGAAACCTTAACGGGCAAGTTGGAACATGCCCAAGCTGTTAAACAATTTCTGTTACTCACTTTTGAAAGCCATCAAAAGCCGCCTGAATTTTACAAATGTTTTCAACACGGAGGTGTTTTTCCTGTCGCGGCGCACAGATTTGCCGAGTCATCACGGAAACAACTCGGCGAATTTGCGCGCACGTCTTTCATTAAAAAATGTCCTTAAACAGTGGAATGTCCTCATGCCGGCCTCTTCTGAATCTTCTCTGTTCTCTCACGACGTCCTGGGTGAATTAAGCCTTAAATTGGGATGTTTTCAGGTCGAAACAGGCCGACAACGGCGCCTGGAAGCGCTGCAGGACGTCCTGCTCTGTGGGAAGTCCTTACAACACAACAGAAACCCCATAATCTCATCAGCCGTTAAACGTTTCACCAAAAACCAGCTTAATTTCTCGAATAGTATCCACTCGGATATTCCTCACAGGTCGAGAAAAAATTTTGGTAAAGCAACGCACGCGGTCTGGAGCAGCGTGTGAAACAAAGAAATTCAGCCGAGAGGGCGGGACCACATCTCACTCAAGGCCTGCCCACAGGGAAATGACGTCACCGACACGCGTGAAAAAACTCACGCATGCGCACGAGGGTTCAAGCATGATTGGTGTAATCGCATGTCATTCAAATCCATATAGTTTTTTTTTTTTTTATAAAACTGCCGGTTAGTTTTATAAGATACCTCGTATACACACATACAAACAAACACACACACACACACACACACACACACACACACACACACACACACACACACACACACACACACACACACACACAAATGATCAAGTGAACTGCCATAGTATAAATGAATCATGTACACTTTCTCTCAGGTAGATCATATAGGTCATGGGGGCAGATGTAATGCATAAATCCCAGGAATACCTTTACCCACACAGTGCATCTGGAAAATATTCACAGAGCTTCTGCTTCAATTTTTCCATTTTTTGTTATTTTACAGTGTTATTCCAAAATGGAGTAAATAATTTTTTTCCCTCAAAATTCTACTCACACCCCATAATGACAACATGAAAAGTTTTTATTTTTTGAAAATTTATTAAAAATAAATTAAAAAAAACTGAGAAATCACATGTACATAAGTACACACCTTTTGTTCAGTACTGTCAGGGCTGTAATTGCTGCGAAAGGTGCAATTACAGCCTTAAGTCTTCATGAATATGATACCACAAGCTGGAGCACCTATTTTGGGCAGTTTTTTCTCTTTGCAGCACCTCTCAAGCTCCATCAGGTTGGATGGGGAGCGTCAGTTCACAGCCATTTTCAGATCTCCCGAGAGATGTTCAATCAGACTCAGGTCTGGTCTCTGGCTGGGCCACTCAAGGACATTCACAGAGTTGTCCTGAAGGCACTCCTTTGATATCTTGGCTGTGGGCTTAGGGTCACTGTCCTGCTGAAAGATGAACTGTCACCCCAGTCTGAGGTCAAGAGCGCTCTGGAGCAGGTTTTAACCAGGATGTCTCTGTACACTGTTGCATTTATCTCTCTCAATCCTGACTAGTCTCCCAGTTCCTGCCACTGAAAAACATCAAGCATGATGCTACCACCACCATGCTTCACTGTAGAAAAAGTGAAGCACTGTGAATACTTTCCAAATGCACCGTATCTGTATATCAAAGTAGAAACTGCAATGTGGTATGCACAACCCCAATTCAATGAAGTTGGGCGTTATGTAAAATAAAAACAGAATACAATGATTGCAAATCCTCTTCAACCTATATTCAATTGATACACCACAGACAAGATACGAGGTCTGTGAGAAAAGTAACAGACCTTTTTATTTTTTTCAAAAACTATATGGATTTGATTCATATGTTTTACGTCAGCCAAGCTTGAACCTTCGTGCGCATGCATGAGTTTTTCCACACCTGTCGGTTGCGTCATTTGCCTGTGGGCAGGCTTTGAGTGAGCACGGTCCCCCCTCTCGTCGTCGTTTCATTGCGAGGAAATTGCGGAATGATTTTGGCTTTTTTCCATCAGAATCTTTTCATAAACTGTTACCGACAGGCAGCTGGAAACCTTCAAAAATTTATCTGGCTTTCGGTGAAAATTTTACGGGCTTCACAGAGAATAAGGAGTGTTACTACTACAGCTTTAAAGACGGCCCACAATGGCGCTCGGCGCACCGCGCTCCGAGCCGCCATCGAGAGGCAGAAACCACCACTCATTTCTAAACGGATGGCTGTGTGGAGCCGGGACCATCGTGTGCAATTTCTCGGTTATCACAAGAGCTGGACATCAGCCATTTTCCGGCAGATTTCACTGTTAACAAGAGATTTTCTCATGGAAAGCCGCGCGGAGGCTTCGCACGTCACGACTGACTCGCTGATGAAGCGAGACAAAGGAACACCTCCGTTTCGGATGTTAGAGATGTTTGTTTGTTAGAGGACAAGCTGAGACATGTCTATCTCGGCTTTCAGTGCTTACCAGTCGAGTGAGTATAAGAGAAATTGTGGAGAGCTGGGCATGTCCCAACTTGTCCCCTGGCACTCCGAAACAGAGGTGTTCCTTTGTCTCACTTCATCAGCGAATCGGTCGTGACGCGCGAAGCCTCCGCGTGGCTTTCCATGACAAAATCTCTTGTTAAAAGTGAAATCTGCTGGAAAATGGCTGATGTCCAGCTCTTGTGATAACCAGAGAAATTGCACACGACGTCCCGGCTCGACACAGCCATCCGTTTAGAAATGATGTGGTGGTTTCTGCCTCTCGTTGGTGGCTCGGAGCGCGGCGCCCGAGCGCCATTGTGGGCCATCTTAAAGCTGCAGTAACACTCCTTATTCTCTGTGAAGCCCGTAAAATTTTCACCGAAAGCCAGATAAATTTTTCGAATGGTTTCCAGCTGCCTGTCTCTAACAGTTTCTGAAAAAATTCTGATGGAAAAAAAGCCCAAATCATTCGTCATTTCTCGCAATGAAAAACGACGAGAGGGGTGGACCAGTGCTCACTCAAAGCCTGCCCACAGGCGAATGACGCAACCGACAGGCGTGGAAAAACTCACGCATGCGCACGAAGGTTCAAGCTTGGCTGACATAAAAATATGAATCAAATCCATATTGTTTTTGAAAAAAATAAAAGGTCCATTACTTTTCTCACAGACCTCGTATTTAATGTTCAAAACTGATAAACTTTATTGTTTTGTGTAAATATTTGCTCATTTTGAAATGGATGCCTGCAACACATTTCAAAAAGTTGGGACGGGGCAACAAAAGACTGGGAAAGTTGATGAATGCTCCAAGAACACCTAGTTGGAAACAGGTGTGTCATGATCGGGTATAAAAGGAGCATCCCCAAAAGGTTTAGCCATTCACAAGCAAAGATGAGCAAGGATCGCCACTTTGTGAACAACTGCGTGAAAAAAATTGTCCAACAGTTTAAGAACAAGGTTTCTCAACGTTCAATTGCAAGGAATTTAGGGATTCCATCATCTACAGTCCATAATATAATCAGAAGATTCAGAGAATCTGGAGAACTTTCTACACATAAGCGGCAAGGCCGAAAACCAACATTGAATACCCGTGACCTTCGATCCCTCAGGCGGCACACATTAAAAACCCACATCATAAAGGATCTTACCGCATGGGCTGAGGAACACTTCAGAAAACCATTGTCAGCTAACACAGTTCGTCTCGACATCTAAGTGCAAGTTAAAACTTTATACTTTGCAAAGCGAAAAGATGCTAGGCCAAGAAAAGATGCTAGGGCCCATGGGTTTTAGTCTCCTGGTTAGAACGCCTGCCTCCCATGCTGGAGATTATGAGGTCGCATCCCGAGGGTGCAGCGAGAGCGTACAATAACTTACACAACGCAGAGGTTAAACATACACCCCACATAATTATTCCAGCCAACAAAAGACTAAAAAAAAAAATGTTAATAACAGCTTTGTGGTTGGTTTACTATAGATTGTACTTACATGCTATCCTTTCTATTTTTTTATTGTGACCTATTTTGCAAAATTTTACATGCCATGGATATTGCTACGGTAACTGCAAGTATTGCTGGTAGGTTATTATTACAGCGGCCACATGACACCCTAACCCTAACAGCCCAAATAATCCAAATCTTACAGAAATACATCAACTGAAAGAATAACTAAAACAGGAAATGGTGGTTGATATGAAGGGAGTGAAAAAAACTAAAACTCATGTTCTCCCTGTCAGAGAATCGAACCCTGGTCTCATACATGACAGGCAGGGATACTTGCCACCATACTAACAAGGAGTTAGTAACGAGGACAGAGCCACAGAACATCATTTACAGTGGCTGCTGTAAGTATAGCCCCAAGATTTAGGGTTACGGCTGCAGTATCGTTCATTTAATAACATCACAGTTAAAAAGGAGTGTTTAAAAAATAGGAAAAAAGCTCACTGAACAATATGAAAAGTCTCCACACTGGGTGTTGAAAGATATCACCTTATTCTCTGAAAACAACTACATTTACCCACAGAAGGTAAATGTTAGAAGCTTTGCCTCTTGTACTTTTGAACATTTTTCACTATTTTCTGAAACTGGTCTTTTTTCCCCATTAACTATATGACATTAAAGTGTTTTGATCAGATGGATTATTTTAAAAGAGCTCCACTTTTCAAGTTGTGATAGAAATATTTCACTAGTTTCTTAGACTGGTCTATTTTTCATTAAGTGTTTAACAGATTAAAGCATAATTAAAAGAATCTTCAATAATCAAACTGATTATTAAATAAACTACGTTGTGAAAAGGGTACAATCTAGTCTCAACGTAGAAAACAACTCTCCGAAAATGTCAAACTAGAAACAAAATTCACACATTTGATGGGAAGGAACATGTCTCCGATCAGTGTTTATTAATTTTTTTTAATAGTCAGTGCAGCTGGATTGATACATAAATGTGAGTAATTGCTGCATCCACATGTCACACACACAAGACAGACATCACACAAAAATTCCATAAATATTTCTGGAATCGTTTAAAAAAGGGGATTTAAAAAGATAACAGGTGCATTTTGAATCTTACCCAGGTTTCATTGCTCTTCATTCTTAGTATAGCAGCTAACCGCTACGTCCTGTTAGCTTCATATACACAAACGTCTTATACGAGTGAATAAATGTTGTGACGTTTCGCGGCTGGAACCAAAATTAGCCCGTAAAAGCCTGTTAGCAACAAGCATGACATATTCATTTTTCTACTAATTTAAAGCAGACATGACCTTGTTAAATATAAAAGCACGAAGAGTCACTTCCGCTATGACTGACAACAACCTGCTCATTCAGACTGAATCCTTCCTGTGTTGTTGCTGCACTGCCCCCTATCGTCTGTGCAGGGAATAATATGGTCACTGCAGGAATTGAGAATTCATTCTTTCTTTCTTTCGTGAACATTTTACTTCTGAAACTTAAAAACTTCAGACTCCAAACAGACTCAAAGAATCCAGACAGCATTGTGTTTAAATTAAAAAAAAAATGTAATAATAAAATTCATCATGGCTGCACGTTTTTATGTATTCGCCACATGCCCTCATGGGTGCTGATGCTCTTCAAGGTTTGCTGGAAAAACAGAGAGGAAAGAGAAAAAAATATTAAAATTCCAGACATAATCTGAGAGATTTTGATTTACTGATTGCCCCTTCTGTTTGCATGCACTGATTAAACTGATAAGTGATCTTACTGAGGTGTGGCAGCCATGGCATCCTTCACCCACTGCCTGTCAGGATGGGCACAGAAAACTCTGTTTTTCATAGTCTTGAATCTTGGAAGAAAAAAAGAAAAGTGTCAGACATTAATATAAAACAGATCATTCATCACGTTCTTAATTTTCCTGCTTTTTGCATCAGTTCTTTCTGTCTTACATGACTGCCTTAATGTTGCAAAAGCCGATCACTTGGATTTTGTAGAATTTCAGATTTTTCTGTGGAACTGGTATTTCCTGGTACTCTGAACAGCAATACTTTACGGTACCTTGAAAGACAAGACACACAGCTCAGTTAAAGAGTTTTAAAGGAGCCACTGTGAGGTGCAGAATGTGGAAAAAATAGCTCATAGTTTTGAAACTGTGCACAGTCATTTTGGTGTTTCAATGTGAGATCATAATCTCTTTGAAAATACTTACTGCTTTCAGACAGCGCCACCATCAGAACCACCAGCACGGTGAGACACACAGCCAGCTTTGCCATCTTCTTGTAGCGGTTGATTCCAAATAACCTCCAGACTCAGCTTGGACCAATTGATGACATTTGGCTCCAGTGATGGAGTTTAAATAGTGTGCCACATGAAAAAAGACATGTCCTTCAAAAGAACAAGGAAACCACTCAAAACGCCTGAGTTCCAGTGTATTTGGGTCAAGTGGGAAACGTGACATAGAAAGTTTTACCCACAGTGCTGATACAAAAACCCCTTTCCGTGGCTCACGGGCAGCTACACAGGAAAGAGATGCAGGCAAAGACTTCTGAGTAAATGATCCAGTTTATGCTGTTATGCAATTGACAATTCCTAAAAATTTAGTCTCAGGTACAGAATAATTTGTGTGTGACAGCAACCTTAAATCATAATTTATTCAACTTTATGGCCAAAACTGTTTTCCCATCACGCTTACGCCACCCCATTTCCCCCCCTGAATTTTGCGATTGGTTTATCTTTGTGAATTCACAGCTTGTAAAAATCTTTCATATTTTTCCTCAAATACTTCACACAGTGATTTTGTGTGTCAATATTCAACTGGAGCCTCACAGATGTGAGAATAAATCAACAGCAGAGAATAGGCAATATTAAATGACTAGTGCAGCAGGTAATATTTATAGAGGAATCTTTCAAATGGTGAGACAAGCACCACATTTGGCACAAATACTCCTTAGATATTACTCATTTGAAAAAGTAGATAGCTGCTTGAATTTTCAATAGGCGGCCAGGTGAGGTCAATGAAAAATTGCATAGGGTCAAATTTTAAAAATGCTCAAACCATATTGAAAAGTATACTAAATTATTTGTCTGATCATAAAGTTTCAAAAAAGTATAGTTTGGACTATCTGTGAATAAATGTTATGGAGTTATGGAGTATAAACAGCAAAAATGGTGACAAAGGTGAATTTCAGTTTGTACAGGGGTCAAAAGTTATGGTTGCTCCAATTTTGGTAAAAAGCAAAACAAATTGTTGGTTGAGTTAATCGGGTATTAAAAAGAAATAGTCTGCACCATGTGTCATGCTTAGTTATCGCGTTATGGGGTAACATATGTCACATAAAAATTCATTAAGGTATATCTTATATATTATATTCCTGTTCTAAGGTGGAACTATGCTAGTATACTAAGGTATATCTAAATATCTAAAAAGGAAGAGTAAAATAGAAGAGTAGAAAAGAGTAGAGTAGAGCCACTTAGGTGCCTGGTCTTGAGAACCAGGGATGGTAGGTTGAAAAGCTTTTTTTTCCCATGGGAACTCTCCCTACCCACCCAAGCAGCTCAAGAAAAAAAGTATATATAATAATAAATAATAAGTCATAAGAAAGATAAGACATGATATTTATAACTATATTTGAATATTAAGGGTAATAAACAACATATACAATAAATATGGTACTATATAATATACAGGAGTAGGTATTGAAACTTAAATATTAATACAGGAGAAGATTTGGTCATGGTCATGGTATTTTATTATAGAAACAGAAGCTATGATGTAATGTGTATTGTTATCTATCTAAAGTATCTCTGCTAGCATACTATAGGAAATAAAACGCATAATCTATATGCTATCAAATGGAAACAAGAACTAAGGTACTATATGTTGATATCTTTAAAAGAACACATAAACTGATGAATCATTAAAATCTACACCATGTAAAATAAAATTGTAATAACAAAAATATCAATCAACTTCAATCAATCAACTTTTTTTTATATAGCGCCAAATCACAACAAACAGTTGCCCCAAGGCGCTCTATATTGTAAGGCAAGGCCATACAATAATTATGAAAAACCCCAACGGTCAAAATGACCCCCTATGAGCAAGCACTTGGCTACAGTGGGAAGGAAAAAACTCCCTTTTAACAGGAAGAAACCTCCAGCAGAACCAGGCCTCAGGGAGGGGCAGTCTTCTGCTGAGACTGGTTGGGCTGAGGGAAAGAACCAGGAAAAAGACATGCTGTGGAGGGGGGCAGAGATCGATCACTAATGATTAAATGCAGAGTGATGCATACGGAGCAAAAAGAGAAAGAAACAGTGCATCATGGGAACCCCCCACAGTCTACGTCTAAAGCAGCATAACCAAGGGATGGTCCAGGGTCACCTGATCCAGCCCTAACTATAAGCCTTAGCGAAAAGGAAAGTTTTAAGCCTAATCTTAAAAGTAGAGGATATCTGTCTCCCTGATCTGAATTGGGAGCTGGTTCCACAGGAGAGGAGCCTGAAAGCTGAAGGCTCTGCCTCCCATTCTACTCTTACAAACCCTAGGAACTACAAGTAAGCCTGCAGTCTGAGAGCAAAGCACTCTAATGGGGGTAATATGGTACTACGAGGTCCCTAAGATAAGATGGGACCTGATTATTCAAAACCTTATAAGTAAGAAGAATAATTTTAAATTCTATTCTAGAATTAACAGGAAGCCAATGAAGAGAGGCCAACACGGGTGAGATATGCTCTCTCCTGCTAGTCCCCGTCAGTACTCTAGCTGCAGCATTCTGAACCAACTGAAGGCTTTTTAGGGAACTTTTAGGACAACCTGATAATAATGAATTACAATAGTCCAGCCTAGAGGAAATAAATGCATGAATTAGTTTTTCAGCATCACTCTGAGACAAGACCTTTCTGATTTTAGAGATATTGCGTAAATGCAAAAAGGCAGTCCTACATATTTGTTTAATATGCGCTCTGAATGACATATCCTGATCAAAAATGACTCCAAGATTTCTCACAGTATTACTAGAGATCAGGGAAATGCCATCCAGAGTAAAGATCTGGTTAGACACCATGCTTCTAAGATTTGTGGGGCCAAGTACAATAACTTCAGTTTTATCTGAGTTTAAAAGCAGGAAATTAGAGGTCATCCATGTCTTTATGTCTGTAAGACAATCCTGCAGTTTAGCTAATTGGTGTGTATCCTCTGGCTTCATGGATAGATAAAGCTGGGTATCATCTGCGTAACAATGAAAATTTAAGCAATACCGTCTAATAATACTGCCTAAGGGAAGCATGTATAAAGTGAATAAAATTGGTCCTAGCACAGAACCTTGTGGAACTCCATAATTAACTTTAGTCTGTGAAGAAGATTCCCCCATTTACATGAACAAACTGTAATCTATTAGACAAATATGATTCAAATCACCGCAGCGCAGTGCCTTTAATACCTATGACATGCTCTAATCTCTGTAATAAAAGCTAGTTCTAGTTAGAAGAGCTAAATTAGCCGTTAATAAGCCAACGGTACCTAGCAAGCTAACAAGACAAATGTCATAGAATCTAATGGACACTGAGTTTGTTTGACCTTTACTTTGGAGACCAAACATTCAACATAATCAAAATTCCATTTATTAATCCTATTAGCTCAACCAATAATTTTTTATCACTTTTGCCAAAATTGAAGCAATTTTAACTTTTGAACCCTGTACAAACTTAAACTGACCTTTCTCACTTTTTTTTTTTCCCAGTTTTTAACCAATAACTCCAGAACATTCAGTCATAGATAGTCCAAACTATAGCTTTTTGGAATCTTATGATAAGACAATAATGTGGTTACTTTTAAAATTTGACCCCTGTGTAAATTTTCATTGACCCCTAAAATGCTACCTATTAAAAATTCAAGTGGCCCCTCTGTTTTTTCAAAAGAGCAATCTCTATGGAGTATTTGTGCCAAATTTGGTGCTTGTATCACCATTTTAAAGATTGTTTCAGTTATTTGCTGCACTGGAAGTGCAGTTTAGTTGCAAAGCTTTTAAACAAATTAATATTTTTAATTTTTATGTGAAATAATGATTTATTTTTCTTTTCAAAGGCATGTTTTTGAAGTGGAAAGATGCAGTTGAGCTAAATGTTAGCTTTGATAACCCCTAATCTGCTAACTAAAAAGTGAACTGTGATTACAGTCAACTGCTAACACATTTAGCTGAAGCTACCAATAACTTTTATTGTATGAATTTAGCTTTGGCTTGTATTTTTGTTTGTTTGTTTAGCTCTAAAACCCTGAAACACAGACATAAAAAGCCCAAATTTTAATGTGCTGTAGCATCAATGTGGAGGTTCCCAAAAAGGTTTAGCATCCCAAGATCAAACGATGATCAATCTATACATCTGAATAATAAGATATATCTGAATAATTAAATTAATTGATTAAATTAAACAGTAGTTTCCATTCAACATACAGTTTAATCACATAACAGAAAGTATTAAACAAATAATACTAAGAAATAAAAATATACAAATACAACCCCAATTCCAATGAAGTTGGGACGTTGTGTAAAATCTAAATAAAAACAGAATACAATGATTTGCAAAACCTCTTCAACCTATTTTCAATTAAATGCACCACGAAGACAAGATAGTTAATGTTCAAACCGATAGACTTTGTTGTTTTTGTGCAAATATTTGCTCATTTTGAAATGGATGCCTGCAACACGTTTCAAAAAAGTTGGGACAGTGGCAACAAAAGACTGGGAAAGTTGATGAATGTTCAAAGAACACCTGTTTGGAACATTCCACAGGTGGTCAGGTTAATTGGAAACAGGTGAGTGTCATGACTGGGTATAAAAGGAGCATCTCCAAAAGGCTCAGCTGTTCACAAGCAAAGACGGGGCAAAGATCACCACTTTGTGAACAACTGATTAAAAAAAATAGTCCAGCGGTTTAAGAACAATGTTTCTCAACGTTCAGTTGAAAGGAATTTAGGGATTCCATCATCGACAGTCCATAGTATAATCAGGAGATTCAGACAATCTGGAGAACTTTCTACACGTAAGCAAGAAGGCCGAAAACCAACATTGAATGCCCGTGACCTTCGATCCCTCAGGTGGCACTGCATTAAAAACCAACATCATTGTGTAAAGGATCTTACCACGTGGGCTCAGGAATACTTCAGAAAACCATTGTCATTTAACACAGTTCGTCGCTACATCTACAAGTGCAAGTTAAAACTCTACCATGCAAAGTGAAAGCCATACTTCAACAACATCCAGAAACGCCGCCACCTTCTCTGGGCCTGAGCTCATTTGAAATGGACAGAGGCAAAGTGGAAAAGTGTGCTGTGGTCTGATGAGTCTACATTTCAAATTGTTTTTGGAAATCATGGACGTCGTGTCCTCCGGACAAAAGAGGAAAAAGACCATCCAGGTTGTTACCAGTGCAAAGTTCAAAAGCCAGCATCTGTGATGGTATGGGGGTGTGTTAGTGCCCATGGCATGGGCAACTTACACATCTGTGATGGCACCATCAATGCTGAAAGGTACATCCAGGTTTTGGAGCAACACATGCTGCCATCCAAGGAACGTCTTTTTCAGGGACGTCCCTGCTTATTTCAGGAAGACAATGCCAAGCCACATTCTGCACGTGTTACAACAGTGTGGCTTCGTAGTAAAAGAGTGCAGGTACTAGACTTGTCTGCCTGCAGTCCAGACCTGTCGCTCATTGAAAATGTGTGGCGCATTATGAAGCACAAAATACAACAACAGAGACCCCGGACTGTTGAACAACTGAAGTCGTACATCAAGCAAAAATGGTCAAGAATTCCACTTACAAAGCTTCAACAATTACTGTCCTCAGTTCCCAAACGCTTATTGAGTGTTGTTAGAAGGAAAGGTGATGTAACACAGTGGTAAACATACCACTTCCCAGCTTTTCTGAAACGTGTTACAGGCATCCATTTCAAAATGAGCAAATATTTGCACAAAAACAATAAAGTTTTTCCGTTTGAACATTAAATATCTTGTCTTTGTGGTGTATTCAACTGAATATAGGTTGAAGAGGATTTGAAAATCATTGTATTCTGCTTTTATTTACATTTTACACAACGTCCCAACTTTATTGGAATTGGGGTTGTACATGGAAAAAATTTTAACAATCTAATTACTGCATTTACTTTGGTTTGACTGCCTGCTCCTCCTTGTACTCAAGGTGATGCTTGTTGCCTTTGCATGTTGTGTCAATTTCACTTTTTGGGTTTGTGTTTCAGCTGCAACAGAAACGAATATAAAATTTTGCAGTTTCGGCGGTGGTCAGATTAGCTACAAGTGGCAGCAAGCAGCAGAGGCAAAGTGATAATTTGCCATTAATTTTCAATGACAGTGGACATTTTGTAGCAATGAGACGACGATCATGCTTCCGCCAGCTCAGCGGGGCCAAAATAGGCCTGAAGTCTATTTTAATGCAAATGCTTAGCGATGTGACTCAACAACAGCCAATCAGAGTGAATAGGCAGCATAATGTCAGCTGGTTGTTCACTTGAATAAAATAATCCAAGATAATCCTTGTTTTCACTCAGGGTCACCACAGCAGATTCACCGTGGATCTGCATGTTGAACTGGCACAAGGTTTATGCCAGATTCCCTTCCTGATGCAACTCCACATTATAGGGAGAAATGTGGCAGAGGTGGGGTTTAAACACAGAACCTTTCAAGTGCATGAACCACTTGGCCACCACCCCACTACATCCAAGATTGCGGAAAATGCTCCAAAATAGCTGTGTTCTGTGTGGATCTAAGATGTATCAGGAACGCCCATCATGCGACAAAACCAAGTGCCTGTCACCTTCCTTTGTAGCTAATGTTACTTTAGCATTACAAACATTTTTGAACAGTAAAATTTATTTAAAAAAATGCAACCTCACTTAAAGTTAACCAAAGATAAATTTAGTAGAAGCTAATTGGTCTGCTAATTGCTTTCAAAGTTAACTGAAAAGCTAATCCACTGATGAAAATGTTAAATTTGATAATTAGCTGTTACCTAACCATATCATATTTATTTTTATTGTTATTGTAATAATTATAGTCATAACAATAGCCATAACAATGTACATTGTATTTGTGGGATCAGATTTGACCACACTGAACAGACAACTGTGTGCCAAAGAAAATCATCAGCATAGAAGTTATCAACGACATAGAAGTTATCATCGGCATAGAACAGCATTTTGTGCCCTTGTGTAAGCATCAGACACAGTAAGTACACTGAGTTATAATGTTGCTGCCTGAATTAATATAATTTTGTTGTATTAGTACATCAGGAATAAGCATGTCGCAGGAAGTTTGTAATGTGCAACCCACGACATCTTCAGCTAGGTGTGGTTTATGCGGAAAGTTTCTGACATTAACCATATCTTGACCTATTTAAGTGTTCTTTGTGCACTTTTCCGATGATGCAGGGGTTTTTTTTTTTGATGATATTGTAAATGTTCCTCTGACCTAGAAAAGAACTTTTATACAACCTCAAACCAACCCACATGCAAAAGCCCACATTACAAACATAACATGGCCTCCATAGTCTGACACTGCCTCCATCATGTCTGAGCGCTTTTCAAACTTGATCCGAAATGTCATCTTTTTTTTTTGTTTGTTTGTTTGTTTCTTTTCTCAAATACACTTTGCTTTAAAGTTGCTAAAGAATCATCTTTGCTGTTTGTCTGAGAGTCCTTGCTGTGTGGTGACCTGAGGCCTCACAGTGTTTGTGACCTACAACACAAGTTCTTTAAACTGCTACAACTGACCGATTTTTGAGATGATGATTTTGAAACAAACATCAGCTCAAAGCGAAAAGAGGATTAAAGAGCTCTTGTTGTCTGGTTCCCCATGAGTGTAACAACTAAATTATGTCATAGCGCTGTATGTTTTGCCATTGTAGTTGTTGCTGTTCATGTTTATATGTGTCTAAAATACAACACATTTTTATTTGTTCAAATTTCATACATACATACATATATATATATATATATATATATATATATATATATATATATATATATATATACACGATACACTTTATTGTCCCTTCCGGGAAATTTGTCTTGGACTCCAAAAGCTGCACAAATAAAACTGCCATGACATAATTACATGACTCATGCATATCAATCAATCAATCAATCAATTTTTTTTATATAGCGCCAAATCACAACAAACAGTTGCCCCAAGGCGCTTTATATTGTAAGGCAAGGCCATACAATAATTATGTAAAACCCCAACGGTCAAAACGACCCCCTGTGAGCAAGCACTTGGCTACAGTGGGAAGGAAAAACTCCCTTTAACAGGAAGAAACCTCCAGCAGAACCAGGCTCAGGGAGGGGCAGTCTTCTGCTGGGACTGGTTGGGGCTGAGGGAGAGAACCGGGAAAAAGACATGCTGTGGAGGGGACCAGAGATCGATCACTAATGATTAAATGCAGAGTGGTGCATACAGAGCAAAAAGAGAAAGAAACAGTGCATCATGGGAACCCCCCAGCAGTCTACGTCTATAGCAGCATAACTAAGGGATGGTTCAGGGTCACCTTATCCAGCCCTAACTATAAGCTTTAGCAAAAAGGAAAGTTTTAAGCCTAATCTTAAAAGTAGAGAGGGTGTCTGTCTCCCTGATCTGAATTGGGAGCTGGTTCCACAGGAGAGGAGCCTGAAAGCTGAAGGCTCTGCCTCCCATTCTACTCTTACAAACCCTAGGAACTACAAGTAAGCCTGCAGTCTGAGAGCGAAGCGCTCTATTGGGGTGATATGGTACTACGAGGTCCCTAAGATAAGATGGGACCTGATTATTCAAAACCTTATAAGTAAGAAGAAGAATTTTAAATTCTATTCTAGAATTAACAGGAAGCCAATGAAGAGAGGCCAATATGGGTGAGATATGCTCTCTCCTTCTAGTCCCCGTCAGTACTCTAGCTGCAGCATTTTGAATTAACTGAAGGCTTTTTAGGGAACTTTTAGGACAACCTGATAATAATGAATTACAATAGTCCAGCCTAGAGGAAATAAATGCATGAATTAGTTTTTCAGCATCACTCTGAGACAAGACCTTTCTGATTTTAGAGATATTGCGTAAATGCAAAAAAGCAGTCCTACATATTTGTTTAATATGCGCTTTGAATGACATATCCTGATCAAAAATGACTCCAAGATTTCTCACAGTATTACTAGAGGTCAGGGTAATGCCATCCAGAGTAAGGATCTGGTTAGACACCATGTTTCTAAGATTTGTGGGGCCAAGTACAATAACTTCAGTTTTATCTGAGTTGAAAGGCAGGAAATTAGAGGTCATCCATGTCTTTATGTCTGTAAGACAATCCTGCAGTTTAGCTAATTGGTGTGTGTCCTCTGGCTTCATGGATAGATAAAGCTGGGTATCATCTGCGTAACAATGAAAATTTAAGCAATACCGTCTAATAATACTGCCTAAGGGAAGCATGTATAAAGTGAATAAAATTGGTCCTAGCACAGAACCTCGTGGAACTCCATAATTAACTTTAGTCTGTGAAGAAGATTCCCCATTTACATGAACAAATTATTATATTATATTATTATATATTATATTATATTATATTATATTACATAACTTAATACACACACCAGTCATACATATTGCACATCCCTAATACACATATCCAAATTGCACATACCCCTATTACACAGCAGTCTCACACAAATAATTCATACATATTGTACATATCCCTAAACACATACCCCTCCTGCACAGCCGTCTCCCACATATGGTTAAGGAAAATACTGACAGTGAATAAATAACACTAAAATAGCAATGCCACCATGTCATTAACGCACAATCCTACTACCTATTCCAGGAACCACTATTTAAGACTCTAACTGACGTGGGCACAAATGAGTTTTTAAAGTGATTAAGTCTGCACTGAGGGACTCTGTATGGCCTACCAGACGGTAGGAGTTCATACTCAGGATAGAGGATGTGGGAAGGATCTGACAAAGCTGGCTGTGCTTGTTTGAGAACAGACTGTTCATACATGGACTGCAGGGAAGAGTTTCCTGTCCTCCCTACAACTTTCATAGCAGTCTTTACCAGACGAGCAAGCTTAGATTTTAACTGGACAGAGAGATTACCGTACCAAAATGACATCCCATACCGGATAATGCTTTCCAAAACAACCTGATAAAACAGAAACAAGATGTTCTGGTCAACCCCAAACACCCTGAGTCTGCACAGAAAATATAACCTCTGCTGTAAACGAGAGCATAAGTTATTGACATGTGTTTCCCAGCTGAACTGGTTATCTAAGTAAATGCCTAAATACCTGTAAAAGCTGACCTGACTGATTTCTTTATCATGGATTACCAGAGGGGTATGATCACCAATAGAACGAGGGTCAATTATCATCTCCTTAGTTTTCTTTACATTTATGGTAAGAAAGTTAGCATCGCACCAGTGGACAAAAGACTGCACCTGCATACACACATTATCTATCTATCTATCTATCTATCTATCTATCTATCTATCTATCTATCTATCTATCTATCTATCTATCTATCTATCTATCTATCTATCTATCTATCTATCTATCTATCTATCTATCTATCTATCTATCTATCTATCTATCTATCTATCTATCTATCTATCTGTCTATCTATATATATATATATATATATATATATAGTTATTTATTTATTTATCTTAAAATGAATAGCTATTCCATTTTAATTATTTTAATTTGTGGTAAATTATTAAAATTAAATAACTTTATCATATATTTGATTAAAAATATGTGTGTCAAAAGGTACCTAATGTCTAATATTTCTAAATAAATGAGAAAATGCATGACCACTTTAACTTTTCACCTTTAAAATAAATTATTTCTTTTAAATGAGTAAAGTACATCATTCGTTTTAGGTGGGCTTCTGTGAATTATAAGAAAATGAAAGTGTATTTAATCAGGTTACATTTTATTTTATTGTGCAGTCATCAATGTCCATCTTTGTGTTTTCATGTACCGGGCAGAACAATAGCGCATGTTTTTAGTTTTGTTCGAATAGGTACAGGGTATTTTAAATGTGATTTTCTGTTGACCCATGGTTGGAGGAAAAAACATCAAACACTACCAAGGTGAAATCCAGATTGATTGTACCTACTAGATTGGCTAGCCGGGATGCCCCTTGGCTGACCTGGTAGGGTATTGGCCTTGTGAGTGAGAAGTCATGTTTGAAGCCCACCAGGAGCCACAAAGATATACCACTTGTGTACAATTACAGTTTTACCAAAAAAAAAAAAAAAAAAAAGATTCTTGGGTGGCTCAGATCATTCTACAGATTGATCTATCTAGATTTCGCATATGAAAGTGAAATGCACTTCCTCCCCCTTCATCTCCTTTTAGGTCACACGCACCAACCGCCCCTCCACACACTCACACAGCTCACGCATGCACACACAGATATACACACACGCAAAGATTTGGTTTTAAATTGTTTTGATGTTCTGATTTAAGCCTAAAGCAGAGTTTACACAAGGTTCTCATGTGTTTGATCATGTCTTAACCTGTCGAGCATGCCTGCATATAATGCTATTTCTGTTCCTGTATTACTCATTCCTTTATATCAGGAGCTGGAAGCAGTTTATCGAGAAATAAGAGACAACTTGGACATGTTTATATGTCCTTCTCCTGTACAAACGACACATCGGAATTGAATCAAACTTGGCACACACATACTTTGTCGTACAGGTGACTGACATAGGTTATTGAGTATAACCCCAATTCCAGTGAAGTTGGGGTGTTGTGTAAAATGTAAATTAAAAACAGAATACAATGATTTGCAAATCCTCTTCAACCTATATTCATTTGAATACACCACAAAGGCAAGCTATTTAATATTCAAACTGATAAACTTTATTGTTTTTGTGCAAATATTTGCTCATTTGAAATAGATGCCTGCAACATGTTTCAAAAAAGTTGGGACAGTGGTATGTGTGTTACATCACCTTTCTTTCTAACAACACTCAATAAGCGTTTGGGAACTGAGGACAGTAATTGTTGAAGCTTTGTAGGTGGAATTCTTTTCCATTCTTGCTTGATGTTCGACTTCAGTTGTTCAACAGTCTGGAGTCTCCATTGTCGTATTTTGCACTTCATAATGTGCCACACATTTTCAATGGGCGACAGGTCTGGACTGCAGGCAGGCCAGTCTAGTACCCGCACTTTTTTAGTACCAAGCCATGCTGTTGTAACACGTGCAGAATGTGGTTTGGCATTGTCTCGCTGAAATAAGCAGGGACGCCCCTGAAAAAGATGTTCCTTGGATGGCAGCATGTGTTGCTTCAAAACCTGGATGTACCTTTCAGCATTGATGGTGCCATCACAATGTGTAAGTTGCCCATGCCATGGGCACTAACACACCCTCATACCATCACAGATGCTGGCTTTTGAACTTTGTGCTGGTAATCATCTGGATGGTCTTTTTCCTCTTTTGTCCGGAGGACACGACGTTCATGATTTCCAAAAACAATTTGAAATGTGGACTCATCAGACCACAGGGCACTTTTCCACTTTGCGTCTGTCCATTTCAAATGAGCTCGGGCTCAGAGAAGGCGACAGCATTTCTGGATGTTGATGATGTATGGCTTTCGCTTTGCATGGTAGAGTTTTAACTTGCACTTGAAGATGTAGCGACGAACTGTGTTAACGGACAATGGTTTTCTGAAGTGTTCTTGAGCCCACGTGGTAAGATCCTTTACACAATGATGTTGGTTTTTAATGCAGTGCCGCCTGAGGGATCGAAGGTCACAGGCATTCAATGTTGGTTTTCAGCCTTGCCGCTTACGTGTAGAAAGTTCTCCAGATTCTCTCAATCTTCTAATCATATTATGGACTATAGATGATGGAATCCCTAAATTCCTTGCAATTGAACATTGAGAAACACTGTTCTTAAACTGTTGGACTATTTTTTCACATAGTTGTTCACAAAGTGATGATCCTCACCCCAACTTTGCTTGTGAACAGCTGAGCCTTTTGGGGATGCTCCTTTTATACCCAATCATGACACTCACCTGTTTCCAATTAACCTGTTCACCTGTGGAATGTTCCAAACAGGTGTTCTTTGAGCATTCATCAACTTTTGCACAAAACAAAAAAGTCTATCAGTTTGAACATTAAATATCTTGTCTTCCTGGTGTATTCAATTGAATATAGGTTGAAAAGGATTTGCAATCATTTTTTTCTGTTTTTATTTGCATTTCACACAACGTCCCAACTTCATTGGAATTGGGGTTGTACTTGGTGGTGGCCAAGTGGTTAATGCGCTTGGTTTCAGTTCAGAAGGTTCCGGGTTCAAATCCCACCCCTGCCACATTTCTCCATGTAATGTGGAGTTGCGTCAGGAAGGGCATCCGGCGTAAAACTTGTGCCAATTCAACATGCAGATCCACCTTGGATTTGCTGTGGCGACCCCAAGTGCAAACAAGGGAGCAGCCGAAGGGACTTACTTTACTTTAATCGTAGTAGTAGTAGTAGTAGTTGTATCTAAGGGGAGAGACATTTTTGTGCTGCAGAACTGAGCCAAACATAGCACACATATAGTTTGATATACAGGGACTGACGTAGGCTATTGAGCACTTTATAGTCCTGTCACACCTTGACCATTTAGCCTGCGTATGCCGACCATATTAAAAATGCTGGCATACACTGGCATGCATCTAATAAATTATGCACTTGTCACACCTTGACAAGTTATCCAGCGTATGCTGACAGTCGCGTTTCCACCAAGTGGTTCGGGTAAGTACTGCACGGTGTGGTGTGGGTCAGAAGAGTTAAGGCTGGTTTGGTTTGCATTTCTACCACCAGCAGATCCCTTTTGTTTGGCAGGTGGAACACTTAAATATTGACAAGCATGGCATCCAGCGCAGGTACGCTGTCACGCAGCTCCACACTGAGGCAAAACAGAGTCTTTTAACATAATTTTATTTTACTTTACTTTTGTCTTGGTGGCTCACAGGATTCATTGTCATTGCGTGCAGACTGCTGATGAGTCGACTGATGGTGGTAAATGCTGCCGTGAATGAATGAAGCACTGTGACTCTTTCAACTTTTATGTGCTGGCCACAGTCTGATCGGTCCCCTTGTATGGTCTGATTGGTCCCCTGTCTGATCAGTCAGACACAGGACCAGTCAGACCAAGACACCAGCATCCTCATGCTAAGAAACGCACCTAGAGCAGAAAAAGAGGGACTTGCTTTTAATGTGACGTTCCTGGCCATGACAAGGAACTAAAGTATTTTCAGACGTTGTTTTCCAAAATCAGGACTCTTTATGTGGATAGGTTTTTGGCCAGGTTGTGATGATGAATCTGATTGAAACAAACAGGTAAGATCAGAGTTTATGTTTACTTTATGTGAATGTTTGAAACAGTGTGTTTACATGAGGACTGCAGCTTTCAGCCAATCAATGGACAGCATTAATGGACGTATTTTGAGTTATGAGTAAATTACAAGAAACAGGTGTCAGCAATGACTAAACGTTTGTCCCGCATGTGCAGGACGTATGAGTCATATGTTGGCATACATCAAACATTTTAAGCATGCCCAAAAGTACTCAGCTTATTACGACGTATATCAGTGTGCTTAAACATTCTTCAACATGCTCTTAAACATAAAATACTTGCCCATAACTTATTAGATGTACACCCGTGTATGCCCAATGTTTTTAATACGGTTGGCATATAGTGGCTAAATCATTATGGTGTGGCAGGGGTGTTAGTAGTCGTAGTAGTACAGTATTTTGTTGCACCACCTCTGGCTTTTATAACAGCTTGCAGTCTCTGAGGCATAGACTTAATGAGTGACAAACAGTACTCTTCATCAATATGGCTCCAACTTTCTCTGATTGCTGTTGCCAGATCAGCTTTGCAGGTTGGAGCCTTGTCATGGACCATTTTCTTCAACTTCCACCAAAGATTTTCAATTGGATTAAGATCCGGACTATTTGCAGGCCATGACATTGACCCTATGTGTCTTTTAGCAAGGAATGTTTTCGCAGTTTTTGCTCTATGGCAAGATGCATTATCATCTTAAAAAATGATTTCATCATCCCCAAACATCCTTTCAATTGATGGGATAAGAAAATTGTCCAAAATATCAACGTAAACTTGTGCATTTATTGATGATGTAATGACAGCCATCTCCCCAGTGCCTTTACCTGACATGCAGCCCCATATCATCAATGACTGTGGAAATTTACATGTTCTCTTCAGGCAGTCATCTTTATAAATCTCATTGGAACAGCACCAAACAAAAGTTCCAGCATCATCACCTTGCCCAATGCAGATTTGAGATTCATCACTGAATATGACTTTCATCCAGTCATCCACAGTCCACGATTGCTTTTCCTTAGCCCATTGTAACCTTGTTTTTTCTGTTTAGGTGTTAATGATGGCTTTTGTTTAGCTTTTCTGTATGTAAATCCCATTTCCTTTAGGCGGTTTCTTACAGTTCGGTCACAGACGTTGACTCCAGTTTCCTCCCATTCGTTCCACATTTGTTTTGTTGTGCATTTTCGATTTTTGAGACATATTGCTTTAAGTTTTCTGTGTTGACGCTTTGATGTCTTCCTTGGTCTACCAGTATGTTTGCCTTTAACAACCTTCCCATGTTGTTTGTATTTGGTCCAGAGTTTAGACACAGCTGACTGTGAACAACCAACATCTTTTGCAACACTGCGTGATGATTTACCCTCTTTTAAGAGTTTGATAATCCTCACCTTTGTTTCAATTGACATCTCTCGTGTTGGAGCCATGATTCATGTCAGTCCACTTGGTGCAACAGCTCTCCAAGGTGTGATCACTCCTTTTTAGATGCAGACTAACAAGCAGATCTGATTTGATGCAGGTGTTAGTTTTGGGGATGAAAATTTACAGGGTGATTCCATAATTTATTCCTCAGAATTGAGTGAGTCTATAGTTTTTTCTCTCTGCTTGGTCTAAAAAAGTAACCGTTACTGACTGCCACAATTATTTTTCCTGATTTCTTATAGTGTTTCTTAAAGACAGAAAGTTGCCATTTGAAATGACTTTAGTTTTGTGTCATGTCTGTGATCTGCTTTTTTTCTACAGAATTAAACAACTGAATGAACATCCTCCGAGGCCGGTGATTCCATAATTATTGCCAGGGGTTGTAATTTATTTGCAAGAATCCCCCGCAAAGTCCCTCTGTTAAATAAAGAAGAGGTTACAATTTGCCAAAGAACACATCAACTGGCCTAAAGAGAAATGGAAGAATATTTTGTGGACTGATGAGAGTAAAATTGTTCTTTTTGGGTCCAAGGGCCGCAGACAGTTTGTGAGACGACCCCCAAAGTCTGAATTCAAGCCACAGTTCACAGTGAAGACAGTGAAGCATGGTGGTGCAAGCATCATGATATGGGCATGTTTTTCCTACTATGGTGTTGGGCCTATATATCGCATACCAGGTATCATGGATCAGTTTGGATATGTCAAAATGCTTGAAGAGGTCATGTTGCCTTATGCTGAAGAGGACATGCCCTTGAAATGGGTGTTTCAACAAGACAATGACCCCAAGCACACTAGTAAATGAGCAAAATCTTGGTTCCAAACCAACAAAATTAATGCCTCGCAGATGTGAAGAAATCATGAAAAACTGTGGTTATACAACTAAATACTAGTTTAGTGATTCACAGGATTGCTAAAAAAGCAGTTTGAACATAATAGTTTTGAGTTTGTAGCGTCAACAGCAGATGCTACTATTATTGTGAACACCCCCTTTTCTACTTTTTTTTTTACTAATAGCCCAATTTCATAGCCTTAAGAGTGTGCATATCATGAATGCTTGGTCTTGTTGGATTTGTGAGAATCTACTGAATCTACTGGTACCTTGTTTCCCATGTAACAATAAGAAATATACTCAAAACCTGGATTAATCTTTTTAGTCCCATAGCACTACTAGTATTCTGAATACTACTGTATCTGCCTTAAAACAGCCTAAAAGATAATACTATCTATAAATTCACAACCCCTATAAAAATAATATTAAAAATGTAATTATAAATGTGGAAACAAGTGTGAATGCTAAAGTGTCAAGTAAGAAGATCCTAGATGTGTCTTCTTCCTTATTAAGTACAGTGGTGGATGCTGGAATGAATGAGAGCTTAAGGTGGTTAATCGTACAACAACAACTGGATATTGTGGTACACTTTCTCTTTGGAGGATCCTTGGGTACTGCTGGAATGACTTTGTGTCAAACAAACGGCTAAGATTATCACTCACATTGTGATGGACCATCACCTGGAAGGAGTGGTGGCCAAGTGGTTTGTGTGCTTGGTTTCAGTGCAGAAGGTTCCTGGGTCAAACTCCACCCCTGCCACATTTCTCCATGCAATGTGGGGTTGTGTCAGAAAGGGCATTCGGTGTAGAACTTGTGCCAGTTCAATATGCAGGCCCTTCTTGGATCTGCTGTGGTGACCCTGAGTGAAAACAAAGGAGCAGCTGAAGGGGCTTACCTTTTTTGTGATGGACCATCACCTTTCAAAAGTAACCATAAGTGAATGCCTCTACAAGTTCTTATTTATTATTTTAGAGATGTGGGAATAGACTGGTTGTCTGCCTGGATGGTTGCCACGCCAGGACTCAAGGCGGTTCCGAGGTGTTATGGATGTGGTGAAGAGCAGCACCAGAGCATGCTACCAGACCAGATTTTACTTGACTTGACTCTAAAAGTTCAACCCTTTCATCACATACAGATGAAGTCATTAACACCAGGAAGTCATTAAAAACCTGGCTCTTAGTTTTGATCTAGCACAATTGCAAACCCAAACACGGATTCTTTATTCACCTTCTCAAGTGCTACAATCAGGATATTCATTGATTCTGCGAAGATCACAGCATCGTCCATGAAGTCAAGGTCAGTAAATCTTTCCTTGCCAGCAAAAGCACTTAAGTTGCTGGTTTCCTCAACTTTACCCAACATCCAGTCCATAAAAGCACTGAACAATTTAGGAGCCAGAACACACCCCTGATAAACACTAGTTTTCACTGGGGAAAAACCTCAGAGAGTCTGCCTATACGCTCCATACAGTACTCACAGTATCTGTGTTCCATGTGTACTCACAGAGCTGGAATGTGGTCGATGGTTGACGTTTTGGGTCTGAAGCCAGACTCTTCTGGTTGCTGAGCATCAAGTTGTTGGTCACTTTATTTCAGTATGTAGGGATGATACTTGTCTTCCAGACTGAAAGAAAGATGGGCTGCAATGACAGGAGAACATCTCTACCCACCTGGAGGAACTTAGAGGAACTGTAGATCCCTGGAGTGTCCCCTGCCCTCAGCTGTTTCACTGCCTTAGCAATTTCACTGACATTTGGTGGTTCACAGCTGAACAAATAAAAAAATATAAAACTTTTATGGTAAATATTGTGTTTGTATGCTCACAGATTATGTGAAAAAAAAAAAAATAGAGTACAGGTTTCTAGCTCAGTTTGTTCAGTTACATCAGCCATTGTCATTGGCTGATGCCGAGACCCTGATTCATGCTTTTGTTTCTTCCAGATTGGATTATTGTAATGTCTTATTTTCAGGGTTGCCGCAGTCCAGTATCAGGAGTCTCCAACTGGTTCAGAATGCTGCTGCCAGACGTTTGACACGAGCAGAAAGTTTGACCACATTACACCTGTTCTGGCATCCCTTCATTGGCTACCTGTCTCTGTGAGATCAGACTTTAAGGTTCTATTATTAGCCTATAAAGTTGTTCATGGACTGGCACCGACGTACTTAGCTTAAACTCTGTGTACCGTCCCGGGATTTTGCGCTCACACGATGCAGGACTGTTTGTGTTGTTGTTGGTATGTGTCGACGCGGGTGGAGGAGCGGACCTGCGTCAGACAGCACCCAGCGCTAAAAATAACCAGAAAGCGGTTCCAACAACAGAAACAATTTATTTTTCACCTGTGCATAATAATGTGTACAAAACTGAAAGAACGTCCTTCTGGTGGAGTGACTGTTGGCACGCTCTTAAGCGCCCAAAAGGATAGAAGCCCGGCGTTCCTGGACCCACTACCACCAGACAAACACCCCCCAGGTGGACACGACAAGCTGACTCTCTGTGAAGCAAGAAGAGGTGAGGTAAGTCAGCAGTTACAACAATATCTTTCAAAAGACACACGCTATCAGCAACACATTCAGGTCTGTATCTTTTTAACTTTATGCAAATGAGCAGCTTCTCACAACAGGTGGAGGATCACTTATCCTGCACGCCACAGCAGTGAGAAGCAAGCTGCACAATTCTCATCACAATTCAAGTATACTGTGTAACAAAACACCAAGTTACTATCAACAATTAATCAAACACTTAATTACCTTTAACGTGTGCTGACAGCATGTGTCCTCACCCTTCCTTGCTTCACGGGCTCGATGTGTCAAACCCAGGCGCGGTCCTCAGCGTCTCACAAACGAACATCACAAGGTCGAGTTCCCGGCAGTTCTGCTTGAATCACACATGCCTTAAATGCAGAACGCCATCCAATTATCTGCTTCAGCTGAAAGTCTTTAAGGTTGCATGTGAGCACCAGTCACAGGTGCTACACATGATGTTGATGAGGGTGAGGATTCTTCAGCCAGCACCTTCTCCACAGACAAATCAGTTCTCATGCCACCTGAAGAGCAAAGAAAAGAAAAGAACACCAAAACATCCAGCCACACCCCCCAACACACAACAGTTGTTTGTGCTACGGTTAATACAGTGTGTTGTATTTTATTCTTTTTAATTCTTTTTAAATTTTATTCTTTTAATTTTTTTGCTCTTTTTTTAATTGTGTTTTTAATTTGTGTTTTTTATCTCATTTTAAATTGTTTTTGAACTGTTTTGTGTGAAGCGCCTTGGGCAATGTTGTTGTGATTTTGGCACTTTTATAAACTGAATAAATTGAAATTGAAAATCACACTCACCAAATTTGCGATAATGTGAATCCCTGATATATTTTTTTTTCATGATGACCTATGAACTACTTTTAGAGAAACTGATGAAAATCCGTTAAATTGTTGTATCTTGGAATGATAAAGAAAGATTTAAAAAGAAAAAATCATGGATCCATCCCTTTATCCAGATCCAGTTCAAAAATTAATGGCTTCTATCTGGGGTCATGCTCCACCCCTTCACCAAATTTGAGGAAAATCAATTCAGTATTTTTATGGATTCCTGCTGACAGCCAAGCAGCACTGAAAACATAACCTCCTTGATCGGGGTAATAAACTTATCGATGAAGGTTTAAAAAAAACTATCAGTTGGTGGATGTAATAATGGTTTATGCACCCTTTGAGTGCCTTTCAACTTCAGAGAATTATTCTCTAAACTTGAAGGTGTTATGTTATGTATTATTATTATTATTATTATTATTATTAAAAGCCTTAGCAGTGAGGACAGGTAAATTCCTTTTCCTGACAGCTCTGAATGCTCTGAATGTTGTTAATGTTTTATTATTTCCTCTACAAACCACTATATGGTAAAGGAGCTACAATCAGACGAAATTTTTAATGAGCTAAAATATATGATATGATACGATACGATATGGTACGGTACGATACTGTACGGTACGGTACAGTAAGGTACGGAACGATACGATACGGTATGATATGATACAATACGATACGGTATGATACGATACGATAAGATACAATACGATACAATACGATACGGTATGATACGATACGATAAGATACAATACGATACGATAGATACGATACGGTACGATACGATACTTCTTCTTCCCAGGGTGAAAAAGAAGTCAGCAGGTCAAAGAGCTTTTTCTCATTGTGCACCCACCCTGTGAAATGAGTCTTTAGACAAGATTTAAAAGTCTCCACAGTATCCGACTGCCGTATGTGTGCCGGGAGATCGTTCCACAGAGCTGGGGCACGGTAGGAGAAAGCTCTGTGACTGGCAGACTTTTTATTCACCCTGGGAACACATAAAAGTCCTGCACCCTGAGAACGCAGGGCCCGAGCTAGTACATAGGGGCTTACCATGTCAACCAGATAGGGAGGTGCAAGTCCATGAATAATCTTATAAACTAATAAAGTACCTTAAAATCCGATCTTGCAGTGACTGGAAGCCAGTGTCGGGATGCTAAAGTTTTGCAGCTTTTTATTAAATCCATCCAACATGCTTCACAATAGGCTGACATGACTTCAGTAATAAAGGGGATAAATTCCAGCAGTCCATTGTGTTTGCATACCCGCCTCTTCATTTTGTAAATTCACTGGGGAAAGTGAGGGGAGTTTTTTTCTGTTGTTGCCGTACACTTGTGATGCGGGAAAGGAAAGCCCGTGTGTCTCTTTTATGAGTGGAAGTTTCCTGTTTCTCTGAGGAATATATAAAGCTGCTGTGATTAGCAGCGGCTCAGTAAAACCCGTCAAACTCCACTTGAGGACAGTCTAGTCGACAGCTGCCAATACAGAGGAAGAAATGGTGCAAATCAAAGGTCTAATCCTGCTCCTCACCATCTGTCTGTCAGATGTATGCACATCTGCAGGTATGTCCACACCTCAACATCTTTAATTAACTATTTAGACAAATGTCGCTGTCTGTCTTTGGTGTTATTTGTCATATCTGATCAGGCTGTCCTTTGATTCACAGCTTATCACAGTCACGGATGTTGTCGACAATACACCAGAGGCAAAATACCGCTGAATAATATCAAAGGATATTCAGTCCAGACTGTTAAAGAGATGTGTCCAATCAATGCCATCATGTGAGTGTCAATCACATTATGTTCAGCTGCTCTATAAATATGATAAGTTCAAATCAATCACACAACTCCTTATTTCTACAGTTTCCACACAAAAAGAGGCAAAGTGTGCACCAATCCTGCTTTTGACTGGGTGATGGACTATGTCAACCACTTAAGGTGAGCATTAAAAAAAAAAAAGTTAACCTGTTAATGTCAAAGATGTTCATAAGTGTAACAAAACAATAATTAAATGATTTATCGTTGCAGGAAAAAAGCAGAAATTGTTCACATCAAGACCTCGCAGGCTTAATGCGGTTAATGTGAGGAATGCAACAAAGCTTCACGTCTTCTTTTTTTTTCCTTTTGCTGTGCAATAAGTGTCGGCTCAGTTGTAAGAGCAGTGTACAATGTGAATGAATCTATTTTTGATAAACGTTTGTGCATGTAAGATGCTGTATTTGTATCATTTGTAAAGGTAGCAACATTAAATTTTGTTGGGGAAAAAAAATCAGAATTTGTTCAATTTGTGTGTGATGTTGTGGTATTTCACTCTTAAGTGGGTGTGACACTTTTCACATGCACTGCCAGCATTTATTTACTTCCTTGTTTGACCAGCTCTGGAGGTTTGCGTGCGGCAGTGAGAGACAACGTGGTAAGAGCAATGTGACATCAGCACAAAGAAGTTATGGGTGTTGTTTTTGCAGAAGTATTTCAATGCAAGCAGACGTGTTATTAACATTGACGTTAAATAAACTCCCATTCATATAATTATTCTAACCTAAATCCTAAAATATTTTATTCCTGCACAATTTCATCACGAGGACTTTTAAAATCAGTGCACAAACATATTGTGCAGTAGTTCAGTGTAAAATCATTGATATGTTTGAAAACACAGAAGTCTTGACTAGAGTTGAGTTAAACCTGTCAGCCTGTAAAATCACATTCTTAAATGATTCCATTCTAGTGCAGCAGAAAGGCAAAATGATTGTGCATTTTGTGACTAAACCATGAAATTTGACACACATATTCTAAATGAACTATTACTTATTTTCAGATGTGGAGGTATCCTGGAGCTGCCCTCTCATGACTTACAGGGGTCAATAAAGAATTGCACAGGGGTCAAAATTTAAAAATGTTCCAATCATATTGAAAAGTATATCATATTATTTGTCTGATCATAAGAATTCCAAAAAGGTATAGTTTAGACTAACCATGAAACAGCAAAAACAATGACAAAGGTCCATTTCAGTTTGTACAGGGGTCAAAAGATAAAGTTGTTCCAATTTTGGTAAAAAAAAAAAACTGATGCAAATTTTTGGTTCAGTTTGTTAGGGTTAGGTTTACAGTTGCAAAAAGGAATATTTAGAAAATTTAGAATTTCAAACCCTGGGGGGGAATTCAAGGAATCAGATGCTGTGACTAACATTTAGTAGATTTGGGAGTGATTTATAAGAAATCTCATGGATATTAACATAAGAAGGGTCACAAGTAATTTCAAAATCTCACACATGTGCACATGTGCTTCCTCCTGTAGTTAGTCTGTATGATGGCAATGAAGAAAAAGACAATATTCGCTATGGAATTCCCCCCAGATAAATATGTCCTTTTCATTCAAATGAGCTGTAATTTTGCATCATGTTACAAAAATAAACCCTTGGATTTTGAAAAAACTAAATTGTGTCAGAAAGGCCCTATACAGTGAGGAAAATAAGTATTTGAACACCCTGTGATTTTGCAAGTTCTCCCACTTAGAAATCATGGAGGGGTCTGAAATTTTCATCTTAGGTGCATGTCCACTGTGAGAGACATAATCTAAAAGAAAAATTCCGGAAATCACAATGTTTCTTTGCATGTTACTACTGCAAATACGTATTTGAACACCTGTGAAAATCAATGTTAATATTTGATACAGTAGCCTTTGTTTGCAATTACAGAGGTCAAACGTTTCCTGTAGTTTTTTACCAGGTTTGCACACACTGCAGCAGGGATTTTGGTCCACTTCTCCATTTGGGGTTTTCACGTATCCCATAATCCCTTGCGTGCCAGAGAGTCATTGCAATCAAAACAACATAGAGAATCCATACGATGACAACTGTATAAATGAATATTATACTACAAAAATGTCATTTTTTTATGCTTTTCATCACATTAATAAGAGACTGCTGCATGATACCCTGAAAACTTGCTAAAACAATTATAACAAAAAATCTGTGTCTACTACATTTAATCTGCGTGGAATTTAATAAGCGCAAATCGAATTTCAGACATATTATATATATTAGTCTGAAACAAAGAGGACAAACAGTGTTGTAAAGAACAATAATCAAGACGTTAAAGAGCAAACATCACTTTCCCCCAGAATGACCTGATCAGGAAGCGAGCGTAGCAGCTCCCATTGAAAATAACGGAGAGACAACCTGTGATTCTCGCATGTTTACATAAAACAAATGCAATAACATCGTCTAAAAAACAAGAGAATATATTCATGAAAGTTTTAGGCACAATATAAAAATATTTTTATGTTGCGATGTTAATTGTGTTGTCCGTGTGCAGCGGTTAGATCAGAGTGTCTCAATGCAGTTCTCAATGTTACTGAGATCTCACAGCGCAGCGACCTCTCTGAGGTTTTGTGGGATTTGAAACCTGAAAAGCCTCAATACAGATCTTCTCCAAATCTTTCAAGTTTAGAGTTTCAGCTTCCTCCAAAGATTTTCTATTGAGTTCAGGTCTGGAGACTGGCCAGGCCACTCCAGGACCTTGAAATGCTTCTGACGGAGCCCCTCCTTAGTTGCCCTGGCTGTGTGTTTGGGGTCATTGTCATGCTGAAAGACCCAGCCATGACCCATCTTCAATGCTCTTACTGAGGGAAGGAGGTTGTTTGCCAAAATCTCGCAAAACATGACCCCATCCATCCTCCCTTCAATACGGTGCAGTCGTCCTGTCCCCTTTGCAGAAGAACACCCCCAGAGTATGATGTTTCCACCCCCATGCTTCACAGTTGGGATGGTTTTCTTGGGGTTGTTCTCATCCTGTAAACATGGTGAGTGGAGTTGATTCCAAAAAGCACTATTCTGGTCTCATCTGACCACATGACCTTCTCCCATGCCTCCTCTGGATCATCCAGATGGTCACTGGTGAACTTCAAACGGGCCTGGACATGTGCTGGCTTGAGCAGGGGGACCTTGCTGCCCTGCAGGATTTTAAACCATGACAGCATCATCCATCTATCCATCCATACATTTTCTTCCGCTTTATCCGGAGTCGTGTCGCGGGGGCAGCAGTTCAAGCAAAGCCGCCCAGACCTCCCGATCCACACACACCTCCCCCAGCTCCTCCGGGGGAACCCCAAGGCATTCCCAAGCCAGCCGAGAGATGTAGTCCCTCCAGCGTCTCCTGGGTCTTCCCCGGGGCCTCCTCCCAGTGAGGCGTCCAGGGGGCATCCAGAAAAGATGCCCGAGCCACCTCAACTGACTCCTTTCGATGTGGAGGAGCAGCGGCTCGACTCCGAGCTCCTCCCGAGTGACTGAGCTCCTCACCCTATCTCTAAGGCAGCGCCCAGCCACCCTGTGGAGGAAACTCATCTCGGCCGCTTGTACTCACGATCTCGTTCTTTCGGTCATGAGCCAAATCTCATGACCATAGGTGAGGATCGGAACGTAGATCGATCGGTAAATCGAGAGCTTTGCCCCCTTACTCAGCTCTCTCTTCACCACAACGGTCCGATACAGCGACTGCATCACTGCAGATGCTGCACCGATCCGTCTATCGATCCCACGCTCCATCCGTCCCTCACTCGTGAACAAGACCCCGAGATACTTAAACTCCTGCACTTGAGGCTAGGACACTCCACCAACCTGAAGAGGGCAAAGCACCTTTTTCCGGTCGAGAACCATGGCCTCGGATTTGGAGGTGCTGATTTTCATCCCGGACGCTTCACACTCGGCTGCAAACCGCCCCAGTGCACGCTGAAGATCCTGATTTGATGAAGCCAACAGAACCACATCATCTGCAAACAGCAGAGACAAGATTCTGTGGTTCCCAAACCAGACCCCCTCTACACCCTGGCTGCGCCTAGAAATTCTGTCCATAAAAATAATGAACAGAACCGGTGACAAAGGGCAGCCCTGGTGGAGGCCAACGTGCACTGGAAACAGGTTTGACTTACTACCGACAATGCGAACCAAGCTCCTGCTGCGGTCATACAGGGACCGGATAGCCCTTAACAAAGGACCCCGGACCCCGTACTTCCGGAGCACTCCCCACAGGGTGCCCCGAGGGACACGGTTGAACGCCTTCTCCAGATCCACAAAACACATGTGGACTGGTTGGGCAAACTCCCATGAACCCTCGAGCACCCGATGGAGCGTGTAGAGCTGGTCCAGTGGGCCGCGACCAGGACGAAAACCACACTGCTTCTCCTGAATCCGAGGTTCGACCATCGGTCGAATTCTCCTCTCCAGTACTCTGGAATAGACCTTACCGGGGAGGCTGAGGAGTGTGTGACAGCATCATGTGTTACTAATATAATATTTGTGACTGTGGTCCCAGCTCTATTCAGGTCATTGACCAGGTCCTCCTGTGTAGTTCTGAGCTTTCTCAGAATCATCCTTACCCCACAAAGTGAGATCTTGCATGGAATCCCAGACCGAGGGAGATTGACAGTCATCTTGTGTTTCTTCCACTTTCTAATAAATAATCATAACAGTTGTTGTCTTCTACCAAGCTGCCTGCCTGTTGTCCTGTAGTCCATCCCAGCCTTGTGCAGGTCTACAGTTTTGTCCCTGGTGTCTTTAGACAGCTCTTTGGTCTTGGCTATGGTGGACAGGTTGGAATGTGATTGATTGAGTGTGTGAACAGGTGTCTCTTATACAGATAACAAGTTCAAACAGGTGCAATTAAAACAGATAAAGAGTGCAGAATAAGAGGGCTTCTTAAAGAAAAATTAACAGGTCTGTGAGAGACAGAATTCTTGCTGGTTGGTAGGTGTTTAAAAACTTATTTGCAGCAGTAACATACAAATAAATGATTAAAAAATCATACATTGTGATTTCCGGATTTTTTTTTTTTTTTAGATTATGTTTCTCACAGTGGACATGCACCTAAGATGAAAATTACAGACCCCTCCATGATTTCTAAGTGGGAGAACATGCAAAACCGTAGGGTGTTCAAATACTTATTTTCCTAACTGTATATCCTGGACAAACCCTCTGTGATTTCACCCACGGGTTTTTGGAAGAATAGATTTGAAACTTAAATAGTGCAGCTCTGGTTGTTACTCTCTTGGCAGTGCTTACTCTGCCGAAGTCTCGGCCAACCCATAACGTGTAAAGAGGTGAAGCATGGGCAAGACACCCCTATCTCAATTATCTAACAAGCTAAAGCTAACAGGAGACCTTGCAAAACTGCAGGGTGTTCAAATACTTATTTTCCTCACTGTAGCTTTAAGTCTCATGTATCTCATATTTGGGGCTCTATCTTCCATCAAAGCAAACAAAGCAGCACACAGTGCAATGTAATTGTCTTTGCTCATGCACAACTGATGCACTAGTTATGTGCATGTGTGCATCAATTGATGTGTTTGTCTAAAAATGAGGTGTAGCCAGAGGCAGCGCTGGTGCGTTAATATCAGGAAGCACTGAGCAGAAAGCGACTGCACTGAAAACCTGGTTGAACGCAGAGGTTTTAGCGACACTTACGTCAGCAGGTTCACAACACGTACACTCAGCTTGTACACACAGGCATTCACATTAGCAAAGCAAACTACAACAAAATTTAATTTAAAACAGATTTAACAATGAAATAAAAGTAAAAACTACTGAACAAATACCCCGTTATTGTACCATATTTTTATAGTAGGACTGGCTACTGTTAATAGGAGCACCAAGGACTGTGTGCACGTGGAGCTGCTACCACTCATAGAATAATTTCCTTATCAGACCACCTCTCATTTCTGAGTTCACCATCTAAATAGCAATGAGCCAAGGTGCTGGCTTACTTTTGTCTAAAAGGGAATGACAGATGACAACTTCATGCACAAAACACATTCAGGATTAATTAAGTGACTTACGCATAAATTCCACCTCTTTGCATCCTGAGCATGTTGTGTAAATAGTAAAGTGGAGTTGGACATACCCAAAATATACTTGGGTGATTCTTTAACTATGGGCACTATTGGCCTTGTAAATGTAATTTCCACCACACCATTGCCTTACAATATAAAGCGCCTTGGGGCAACTGTTTGTTGTGCTTTGGCGCTATATACATGTGCTCTGATGTCACTGTTTATCTCCATAGAAACTACCCAAACAATCTTTCATACAAACTGTTTAAAGGGACATTACAGTGTTGTGGTGGAAATTACGGCAATAGTGTGGGACAACTACATTTTGTTTAAAAAAAATCACAACAGTTGTATGACATTGAATACCCCAATTATGTTTTGATTATTTTACTGATATTTTACTCAGAGATATTTTAAAACATTAGAAAAAACGTTTCTTTACCATTCATTTTTATCATTGAAGATCAAAAGTCTGGGTGTGGGACAAGCACAAAACTGCAATATTTGCATATAATGATGCTGAAAAAAGGTGAAAAAGTCATCATAGACTACTACAACAAATTTCTTAACACACTTTCATTGTAAAGATAACTATAAAAGTGTGAAATTTCCCCTTTTTTCTGTTTTTCATACAATATGATGAAAGGACATAATAAGTGCCCATAGTCTAAGAATCACCCACTTATGCTTTGTGTGGACCATACACACCATAGATTGTGAAAATAGGTCCCTTGTCATGTCAAGCATTTTGAAATGTGAAACCATTTTTGAAACAAGTGGATCATTACCATTTTAGGAATTCTGACATAACTCATTTTTCTAAACAAACTGTTTCATTTGGCATGTTCAGGTATTTTGGTGGCATGGTGGCTTAGTGGTTACTGTTGCCTCACAGTAAGAAGGTTATGGGATCGATTCTCACCTGTGATCTTGATGTATGGGGCTTTTGTGGGTTCTTTCTGGGTGCTCCGGTCTCCCTCCCACATACAAAGACATGCAGGTTAGGTGGATCAGAAAGGTTAAATTGTCCGTGGGTGTGAATGTGTTTGTTGGTCTATATGTGATCCTGCAATAGACTGGTGTTCTGTCCAGGGGGAACCCTGCCTCACGCCCTGTGACTGCTGGGACAAGTTCCAGCCCCCTGTGATGCTCAGAATAGGGCACCGCAGTCTCGTTTGAACCCCCGTGTGATATCGCGGGATTTGACCACATCTGAGGACAGCCAGCACAAACACGGCAGAGACTAATCCCTGGGTGGCGTGTGGGAGTTTCAGCGCAAACCATTCGGGCCGGCTCGGTAAACTTAAAACATAGCGCCACCTAGCAGTCGTACCGGTTAAAGATGTGCCGGTTTAAAATGGTTTCTGCTGAACCCCCCATCCTCCAAATGGTTTGTGCTAACACTCCCACATGCCGCCCAGGTATTAGTCTCTCCCCACAAACATCATCACTAATGGGAAAATGGTGTTCTGTTTTGTTTTTGTTTGCAATCACCAAAGCAGTCGCAAAAAGTGCAGCTTTTTGATTCCCAGTGGAGAAGGGAAGACCAAGCAAATGTGAGAGGTTGTGTCGGTAAGTGTTAGCCTACACAGCTCCCAGACTAGCTGCGTTCTCTCGCCTGCAAATCTGCCTCGACATGTTTGAGCTCCGGGTCATAAACAAACCGCAACATATGTCCACTTTCCACTGCGTCGTCACTTTTTCTTTGCATTTTCACTTTGTTTGCTGTGTAATTTGTGCAAAAAATGTGAGAAAGTACCATGTTTCTGACGGGGAAATATGAGGGCTGCCCCCAGGTGTAGAAAAATTATGTCATATACGAGGTCTGTTAGAAAAGTATCCGACCTTATTATTTTTTTAAAAAAACCATATGGATTTGAATCACGTGTGATTGCGTCAGACAAGCTTGAACCCTCGTGCGCATGCGTGAGTTTTTTCATGCCTGTCGGTTGCGTCATTCGCCTGTGAGCAGGCTTGGAGTGAGGTGTGGTCTACCCCTCTCATCTATTTTTTATTGCGAATAAATGTCTGAACGATTTGGAGCTTTGCTGCATCAATTTTTTTCCAGAAACTGTGAGAGACCTCCAGGTGGACACCGTTCGAAAAATTAATATGGCTTTCAGCGACGATTTTATGGGGATTAAACAGATTACGGGGTGTTACTGCCGCTTTAAGGACGGCCCACAACTGCTGAGAGCGCGGCGCGCTCCCAGCCCCCATCGACAGGCTGACACACCCCGGGAACAACCAGATCATTTCCAACGTGAAAGCTTTGTTGATCCGGGACCTCGTCTGACTTTCACAAAAAGGCAGAAGATGTGGACATCAGCACTTTATCGGCACATTCCACCGTTACAGGAGTTTTTTTTCATGGAAAAAGAAGCGGAGGGACGTGCCACCGTGCCGCTCATGGCGCGGCACAAAACCACCTCGGTGTTGGTCTCACAGGACAGCTTACAGGTGGATTTCAGACGGCTGTCGGTTGCTTTTCAGTCGTGTGAATATCCAATTGTGATTGTGCATGAGCTGGACCTGCCCCAACATGTCCTGGAAGGCTTCATCACGGCGTTGCTTTGCGCCGAGCGGCTGCACCGTGACACGCGGTGGAGCAGCTTCTCTTTCCATGACAAAAACTCCTGTAACAGTGAAATGTGCCATTCATTTTTAAACTGGAGGCTGTCTTGATCCGGTATGTCATCTGACTAGCACAGGAATGGTGAAAAGACGTGGACATCAGCACTTTTCTGGCACATTAAGACAGACGTGTGGAGGAATTCCACGCGTCTGTCTTAATGTGCAGGACATGTTGGGGCAGGTCCAGCTCATGCACAATCACAATCGGATATTCACACGACTGGAAAGCACCCGAATCCATCTGAAATCCACCTGAAAGCTGTCCTGAGAGACCAACACCGAGGTGGTTTTGTGCCGCGTAATGAACGGCTCCGTGGCGCGTCCCTCCGCTTTTCTTTCCATAAAAAAACTCCTGTAATGGTGGAATGTGCCGGAAAAGTGCTGATGTCCACGTCTTTTCACAATTCCTGTGCTAGTCAGATTACATACCGGATCAAGACAGCGTCCAGTTTAAAAATGAACGGCTCATTTCACTGTTACAGGAGTTTTTGTCAACGCCGTGATGAAGCCTTCCAGGACATGTTGGGGCAGGTCCAGCTCAAGCACAATCACAATCGGATAATCACACGACTGAAAAGCAACCAACAGCCGTCTGAAATCCACCTTTAAGCTGTCCTGTGAGACCAACACCAAGGTGGTTTTGTGCCGCACCATGAGCGGCACGGTGGCGCGTCCCTCCGCTTCTTTTTCCATGAAAAAAACTCCTGTAACGGTGGAATGTGCTGATAAAGTGCTGATGTCCACATCTTCTGCCTTTTTGTGAAAGTCAGACGAGGTCCCGGATCAACAAAGCTTTCACGTTGGAAATGATCTGGTTGTTCCAGCGGGGTGTCAGCCTGTCGATGGGGGCTGGGAGCGCGCCACGCTCTCAGCAGTTGTGGGCCGTCCTTAAAGCGGCAGTAACACCCCGTAATCTGTTTAATCCCCATAAAATCGTCCCTGAAAGCCATATTAATTTTTCAAACGGTGTCCACCTGGAGGTCTCTCACAGTTTCTGGAAAAAAATTGATGCAGCAAAGCTCCAAATCGTTCAGACATTTATTCGCAATAAAAAATAGACGAGAGGGGTAGACCACACCTCACTCCAAGCCTGCTCACAGGCGAATGACGCAACCGACAGGCATGAAAAAACTCACGCATGCGCACGAGGGTTTAAACTTCTCTGACGCAATCATATGTGATTCAAATCCATATGGTTTTTTAAAAAAAATAACAAGGTCGGATACTTTTCTAACAGACCTCGTGTGTTATATTTTACCCCTTTAGGGCCCGCCCTCAAACGAGATTGCGGTGCCCAATAAAAAGATGAGTGAGTGAGGAATTTGTGAATATGAAGCAATTTAAAAACAAAATATTTCAGTCACTAGGAAACTGTAGCAGTCCTTTAAAGTTTTGATTATTTGGAAACAGTGGATCATTTTCAATAGTGACTGCTTCATTTGTGTAGTGTTTCAATGAAATAATCACATTGTGTTTTTCATATACTTGTATCCTTCTGAAGAAAATGTTTCCTTTATTATTTCAAGTGTTTTGAAACACCGAACCATTATTTGAAGCATTTGGTTCATTTTGTGTTATGTGCATTTTGAAACAGTAAATTATTTTCTCTTTCAAAAGGCTTATTTATTTCAAAGTTTCAAAATGTTTCTACCATCACTGTTGGTGGAACATTTTAGCATGGGTTTAATCCTAAAATTCAGCTTTTTCTATGCTTGGGGCTCGAAAAACAGTTTCATGGTTCTGGTTTGTATAACCATTTGATAAAAAAAAAAAAAAAACATTACCGTAAAACGTTTTTTAAATCATGGTGAGAGATTGAAGAGTTGTAAATATTAATGAATAAAAACCTCTTTGAACACTAGATGGAGGTATAATCACTTCAAAAAGGTGTTGTGAACTTTTGTAAAGCACATTCTTTTGTTGCTTATATCATTCATGAGTGAAACCTTTACATATGTACCATGGGACAATGCTCAGATGGAACTGGAGCACACGCACAACAGGGACTTCAGCTGTGTTTCCACACCATTTCCCTGACACTCATTGAGTACGTGCTCAGCAAGGTGCATCACACAGATGGATTCCGGGCCTTTGAAATGTGGTGATCCACGATTTACAATGCACAATATTTTTTTATGATTGCTGCATTTCGTGTCCAATCCCTGACCAGCAACTTTGGCTTTCGGCAACATTGACAAAGCTGAACAAACAGAGCATTTTCTCTTTTCACATGAATCTGTCCCAAATGACAGTTCGCAGCCACGCTCCCAGCCACTATATTACATCATCATCGCTGTTCTGCACCACTGCACAGAGTGCTTTTCCATGAATAATACAGAGAGACTGGGGAGAGTGGGACACGACAGCGAAAGAGAGAAATAAAATGATACAGACTATTGAGGGAGATGGAGATGGAAAAGGATGATGCACGTGTTCAGTTGCATCGCTGTCTGTCTGGATTGTGCGTCACAAATCATTGCTTGTTATATTTCTTTCCTTCAGGTGCTGCACTTTTACGTACAAGAACGGAAATGCTGTTGACTTGGCAGAAGCAAAATCATTAGCCCTGCCACATTAAGACAAAAAATAGATTGACACAGTTTGCAGTCAGTTGTAAGACAATACTGGATGGAACAAAAGCATTCCCTTTATGTAAATGTTAATTTATTGTTAGGGAAGCAACCTATTCAGTGGCCTCCTCATACTGCCAATGCTAGTTTATAGCAGTAGCTGTCATATTAGCTAGCACGCTACATAATCTTGTTTTTTTTAATCGACCTTAAAATATGCACAAACCATTTTAAAGCAGATTAATGTAGTTTGCAGTCAGTTGTAAGACAATACTGAACAAAACAAAAACCTTCCCTTTATGTAATGTTCATTTACTGTTTGGGAAGCAAACTATTCAATGGCCCAGTCATACTGTCAACGCTAGCTTGTAACAGTAGCTAACATAGCTAGTATGCCACATCATTTAATTTAAATAAAAATGCGACCCTAAAAATGTACAAACCATTTAAAAACAGATTAATGTAGTTTGCAGGACTGGGAAGTGCAAGTCAAAATTACAAAATGCAAAACACTGATACAAACGACAAAACACTTTTTCAAGTCCCCCAAAAATTTGCAAACAGCAGAGCCCACACAAGTCCCAAAACAAATTTACAAATGACAGATTCTGACAGAACAGGAATGTACCAAATGACAGACATTCCCCTTCATCATGTCCAATCAACTGAATTTTCCCCCAGATGGACTCCACTTAAGCTGTAGAAACATCTCAAGGTTGATCAGTGGAAACATGATGCGCCTGAGTTCAATTTTGAACTTCATGGCGAATATTGTGAGTACTTATGTACATGAAATTTCCTTGTTTTTTTATTATTAATAATAAATTTGCACCAAATCTTAAAAAAAAAAAAAAAACCTTTTTCCATATTGTCATTATGTGGAATTAAGTGTAGAATTTTGAGGAAAAATAAACTAATTTCATCCATTTTGCAATACAGCCATAAGAAAAAAAATGTGGCAAAAGTGCCGCGCTGTGAATACTTTCTGGATGCACTGGACAGACTATGATTCAGATCCTTCTGCAGAAGAACATAATGGTGACAGGATGTTATTTGTAAAACAGGCTCTTCACCCTACGGTCATATCTACAAGCAACAGAAGGAAAGCAACGACTTGCCATTCATTTTCAATCAGAGTGGGCATTTTGCAGTAGCAGGAGACAACGGATGCTCTGCTGCCATCTAAGCGGGGCCAAAATAGACAAGAATCCAAGATGGCCCAATACCTGTATTTCTGTATAAAGCTAATGTTTCTCAAATATTTTGTAAATGTTAGTGAGAAATAAACACTTCTAAATGTAAAGACTCTGTTTTTGCAATCAGATAATGCCTCTGAAGGGACTGACAAGACAATATACAGAGATGTTACCGTGCACGTCCCCAGAACATCCATCAATTGACAAAGCCAACTGCTTGTAGCGGCCATTTGTAGCTAATGTGACCATAGGGTTATGAAAAAAAGTGCTTCTAAAACAATATTCAGCCTTCTTTTTGTTGTCTAGGTAACTCCAAACTAATCACATTTTCGTACTTGGTCAGTGCCCTTTTCTGTCACAATGTGAGAAGTTAGGGACCCATGTTACATCATTTAGTGATGGGTGGGGACACTCATTTTTTTTTTTTTTTTTTGACAGCTGCATCATTTCTTTCTGACAATGCACGGAGCTATCTGCTTCACGTCTGAGTCACTTCATGTCATTTATACAGCGCCAAATCACAACAAAGGTGACTCAAGGTGCTTCACATTAGTAAGGTCTAACCTTATCAACCCCTAGAACAAGCACACAGATAACAGTGGTAAGGAAAAACTCCCTCTGATGATGTTGAGGAAGAAACCACAAGCAGACCAGACTCAGAGAGGTGACCCACTGCTTAGGCCATTCTAACAGTTTTTATAAAGATTTTTTAATCAAGCTGACGAAACAGGAAACAGAAAAAACGAGTTGCATCAAAAACAAAGTGCATTAGTGAGATGAGCATGCGGTCATTGGCACCACAGGCAGGGGGTCATCCAGCACCCTGGGGTGCAGGGCCTGCATCCATCCATCACATCATCAGTGGGCCACAGTACAAGCTGTCCTCATGGAAGAGTACACTCCAAAAGCAGACTTCAATGTGCTTCAGCCAGGGCATCTTGTGGTCAATCCAGCGCCCTGTGGTGCTCAGTCGACAGCCTTGTGTGATGTCATCAGTGCCTTGGACAGAGGGAAAAAGAGCAATCAATGTTTTGGTTAGGGTTATAGTTATGGTTAGGGTTAGGATTGGCATTTTCCACACGCATCACAGTGATGTAATGGGGTATACCCAACTACTCAGATTAATGTTTGTCAAAATGACCTGTTTGCATCGAAATGTGATGACTTTCATGTGAGACTAGGTTGGTCTGGCTGCTAAACACACTTCTTGGCTGGATAATACTATGCACATTATCTGCAGTATGAGACTCAATGTGGACTCTCTCTCAGGTCTCCTGTGCACTCTTTCTATGCTAGCTACCTATGCAGTAATACAGTTAATAGATGTTTTCACTTGGCAAGACTGAATAATGTACAACACCAAATCAGAAAGAGGTGGTACATATAAAAATGCAGATAAAAAAAAACAAAAAAAACACTACAACATTGATTCTTGCATATCTTCTATTTCATGGCAGACGGTATAAACCACAGATATGTGTGTGTGCTTGTGTTGTAATCATTTCATGTGGTAATATACTTCCATTTCTGTAAGAAGGTCTGGTGTTCAGTTCCACCCATGCCCAGTTTTTCTGTGTGGAGTTTATATGTTCTCCCTTTGTCTGCATGGGTTTCCGGCAGGCATTCCAGTTTCCTCCCACCATCAAAAAACATGCACATTAAGGTCTGGTCTTTTCTCTGCTTTTGACCAAGGCAGAGTCTACATCTGTAGTTGGTCCCCAGGCACTGGACTGTGGCTACACACTGCTCCTACTGGTTGGATTGTGTTTGGCTAGGATGGGTTAAATGTACAGGACAAATTTCATTGCATGTACAGTATGCATGTATGTACAATGACAATAAAGGCCCTTCTTCTTACATGGTTGCAGGTGACTGGTGACAAAATGAGCAATCAGGCAGATTGTGCGGGTGTTGTGAAGCCGCTTATATAAGGCACAGCTGATTGTTGTACTCTTTGTACACCACCGGACAGTGCTGGATTTTAGACCAGGTTTTTGGTGGCCTAAGGCGCCAACACTCTCTGGTGAGGGTCAATAACATTGTGCCCACTTGACAACTAATCGCACCTCATCTTTAGACAAACACTCCACATGAGTGTTATTGGTATTTTCGAGGATGTGGGCACATGTGCGAGGATGTGGTAAGTCTCGGCCAACCCTTAACGTGTAAAGAGGTGAAGCATGGGCAAGACACCCCTATCTCAGTTATCTAACAAGCTAAAGCTAACAGGCTAACCTTGTTTTTACCCAAAGTTAACATATGGCCATCGGATATTGCGAAGACCTGGCGTCCGTCCTTCTGTGCTCAGCATAAGTCCAGTTCTATTACTGCTACAGTCTTCAAAATCACAGGGAACATTCTTGGGACACAGACATTGGACAAGTTCAAAGAAAGCTAACCTTGACCTATTTTAAAAGGTTAAAATGTCACATTCTATTTGAATCTGTTTGGCTTTGTTTTGGAGTGGCAGGGGATGACAGCCAATCAGAGTAGAGCTGCACTATGATGTCAGTGGCTGGTCTCTTCAAAACCACTTTGCTTTGTGTATACGAGGTCTGTCCAAAAAGTAACGGACCTTTTTATTTTTTTCAAAAACTATATGGATTTGAATCACGTGTGATTGCATCAGCCAAGCTTGAACCTTTGTGCGCATGCGTGAGTTTTTTCACGCCTGTCGGTTGCGTCGGATTTTTATTGTCAGATCATTTCCAAACTGACCGCTGTTGATCCGGGACGTCGTCTGACTACCACAGAAATGGCAGAAGACGTGGACATCAAGACTTTTTCGGCACATTCCGCTGTTACAGGAGTTTTTGTCATGGAAAGAGGAGCAGAGGAATGCGCCACTGTGCTGCGAATGGCGCGGCACAAAACCACAGGAATTCGCGCGTCGGGACGGAGCCGCATGGCGCAAAGCAACGCTGTGCTGAAGCCTCACAGGGCATGTTCTGGCATGTCCAGCTAATCCACAATTTCTCGGATAGTCACACGACTGAAAAGCCACCGAAAGCCGTCCTGTGAGACCAACACGGAGGTGGTTTTGTGCCTCGCCATTCGCGGCACGGTGGCGCATTCCTCCGCTCCTCTTTCCATGACAAAAACTCCTGTAACAGCGGAATGTGCCGAAAAAGTTTGGAAATGATCTGGTTGTTTGAGCCTGTCGATCGCCGCTCGGAACGCGGCGCGCTCTCAGCCGCTGTGGGCGGTCTTTAAACCGGCTGTAACACTCCTCAATCTGTGTGATCCCCATAAAATCGTCCCTGAAAGCCATCTGAATTTAGCGAATGGTGTCCACCTGGCTGTCTCAGTTTCTAGAAAAATTTGATGCAGCAAAACTCCAAATCGTTCAGACATTTCCCTGACAATACAAATCCGACGAGGGGGGTGGACCAGTGCTCACTCAAAGCCTGCCCACAGGCGAATGATGCAATCGACAGGCGTGAAAAAACTCACGCATGCGCACGAAGGTTCAAGCTTGGCTGATGCAATCACACGTGATTCAAATCCATATAGTTTTTGAAAAAAATAAAAAGGTCTGTTACTTTTCGGACAGACCTCGTATATGCATGTCTCTCAAATATTATGTAAAAGCTAGCGAGAAATAAACACTTCTAAAATCCAAACATGCCATTTCTGGAACCTAACAACACCTCTGAAATCACTTTGCAGATGTTAGCCTGGTGATGTCACAGGGTGGTAGCTAGCTGCAAAACTGCTTTGTTTGTGCCTAAATATATTATGTAAAAGATAGTGAGAAATAAACACTTCTGAAAGTGAACCTGATAACACATTTTGCGAAGTTAGCGTGCACGCTAACTTCTGATAACTCAAAGCTAACTTCCTATGGCGTTAAATTTGTCTCATTAATACCAGCAAATGCACAGAGGGTGATCTACAAATATTCCTTGATTTGCATAAGTTGCACTTTGTCAAAAGCTCATGTATATGCACGCGCAAAGCCTCCTGCAGACGCTGTTAAAATGATTGACTGATTAATAGAGGGGCTTCACTAAACATGTACAAATTGTATGTAAGACAACAGGATCTTAATTAAAGAACTGCAAATTATAAAGAACATAAGACAGCTGAGGGAATTTTAGCATTGCGTTATGTATTTTTTTATTAACACATTTTTGATAACTGGGTGGTGGTTTTTATGACAGATGGCTTGGGTGTAGGTATTAAAAATTGTGACTGGCTTATTGCCTCAGTAAACGTGGAGTAACAGTGGCACCAACATCACCAAGCTACTGAAACTGACTATCACCGAAAGCACGTGTCACGTTGATGCATCATGTCAGACGCACTGAACTTACACTTGTCACCAAAGAACTGTGCCCCAGTAATGTGTGATGCATCAACATGACACATGCTTTCTGTTAGATATCTGTGCTAATTATTTTATGTTACTGATCAAGTATTTGCCTTTGTTATTTCATTGGAAGTCTCTGAGATCTGGTTTAAAGTTTAAACATGAGTTAAGTTTCACTTCCGTCATGCATGTGCAAGTTTCAGATACAGGGAGGGCTCCCCCTATCTGTGACAGCCAGTAACATTAGAATTGTGAGACTAAGCCACACCCACCCATAGGGTATAAAAGTGTTGTGCAAGCTACATTCGTGGTGCTTTCACAAGATGGATGCCGTGTGTGGAGACCCCTTTCAAGTTTCAACGTGACTTTTAATAAACTCAACATGAGGAACATAACGTTTTGGTCAAGGGCGCAATTTAGAACTAGAAATTGGGGGGGACAAAGTGCAAGGCCTGCAGGGCCGAAGCCCATAGGCCGGGGGTCTGGGGGCCACTTTAGGCCCCCAGAAGCCAATAGTTTCGAGATACGCTCAGATGCATTCTGAGCATCCAGAACAGTAATTTTAATGTTTTGAGAAGACCATAAAGTGGACACCATTTGACTTATGCAATTTGAAACTGTGGATATAAGTGCTTTATTCTGAGAATAGCCAACATTGATTTTATTAACATCCTGGTGTAAATAAGGTATCACCATTCTTTTTGAGTTCTACACATGTGTAGAACTCAAAAAGAATGATAGGTTGAGTTTTCATTTAAAAAAAAAAAAAAAAAAAAAAAAAACTGCAATGTGGTACAATATATTCATAAATATGAAAGAACAGGCTCTTAATTATTAACTATCGCATACTGTATTTTTTTTTCCACAAGATTTGTTTTTGCATAAGTTTGAAAAAACAACAGATCATAAGTTTAGGATAAATTACTTATCATGAATTTAATTTTCGAAGTGGCACTAATGACAACACTCATACTGAACATAATTTCGCTTGCATAGATTGATTTTGGAGATCAAGCAATAATTGCAGATGGGCTTTCTGAGGTCCCAGATAGCTTTTCTGATTTCCTTTTCTAACTTTCAGAATTTAGTAAATTAGCATATGGTCCATTGATACTTATGTGTAGACACTAGTCCCTAGAGGCAACTATTTTTAGTTTCAAATCAGGGCGAATGCAGTCCCAGAAAATTCCAAATGTGACAAACAAGAAACAGGTGTAAACAAGTCAATGCTGCTAAAAATACAAACTTACAGAAACAAAGATACTATTCTGACATGGTTTGCACATAAGACTGGCATAGCATGTTTCAAGTACACACATGTCAGAAGGTGGGGGGGGACATACCATATTCTGTCCCCCCTGGTTGAAAAGGTGGGGGGGACATGTCCCCCCTATCCCCCACCAAATTGCGCCCATGGTTTTGGTTCTTGGAAAGAGGCAGTATTTTACATAAACTGGGAGAAGTTACACTTTCCATGATAGCCATTTAAAACTGCTAATAGTGCTAACCTTATTGCAGATATTTGCTACTGAACCATAAAAGTGCTAACTTGGTTTGGGTGTTTTATTAACATATATATTTTGTGAACTTGGTGGTGGTTCTCATGATGGGTGGTTAGGTATTTGGATTTACATTTATGACTGCCTCAGTAACCATGGAGCTAACGTCACCAAGTTACAGTGCTAACATACAAACTAAAGAATACGAAAATTTTACTCAGAAATGCTGAAGCACAAACTTTAGATGTTCTGTTAGTACAATTAACCACACAGCAAGCAAGCCATATTTTCTCAGATATTTGTAATAAAATCCTCAGAGAAGACAGACACTATTGGTCCACAACAGCTAGTAGTCAGTGACAGCGGTCACCACTAACATGTCTAAAATGATCATTTATTTAAAAAATGAAGTCACCCCCAGTACAGTCGTCATCAAGGGCAAAACCTTTGTTTTTCGTAACAGGCTATAAACATGTTTATTTCTGCTCTCAAGTTGGGAATTGTCACAACTCGAAGCATCTCACTTTTAGAGTCACCCTCAAGTGGGCATTCAAGGAACTGCAAGTTTTTCCATTTTTGTGTTTGCGTTCCTTAACAGGACGAGAGGTTGGGGCTTGGCTGAGGTTTGTGCTGGGTCAAGATATAGCAGTAGAGTATCATGCAGGCAAACGGACATGATCACAACTAATAATAGCAATACAGTAGTGTTCAGAATAATAGTAGTGCTATGTGACTAAAAAGATTAATCCAGGTTTTGAGTATATTTCTTATTGTTACATGGGAAACAAGGTACCAGTAGATTCTCACAAATCCAACAAGACCAAGCATTCATGATATGCACACTCTTAAGGCTATGAAATTGGGCTATTGGTAAAAAAAAAAAAAAAAAAAGTAGAAAAGGGGGTGTTCACAATAATAGTAGTGTGGCATTCAGTCAGTGAGTTTGTCAATTTTGTGTAACAAACTGGTGTGAATCAGGTGTCCCCTATTTAAGGATGATGCCAGCACCTGTTGAACATGCTTTTCTCTTTGAAAGCCTGAGGAAAATGGGACGTTCAAGACACTGTTCAGAAAAACAGCGTAGTTTGAATAAAAAGTTGATTGGAGAGGGGAAAATTTATACGCAGGTGCAAAAAATTATAGGCTGTTCATCTACAATGATCTCCAATGCTTTAACATGGACAAAAAAAAAAAAAAGAAAAACAGAGACGGGTGGAAGAAAATGGAAAACAACCATCAAAATGGATAGAAGAATAACCAGAATGGCAAAGGCTCACCCACTGATCAGCTCCAGGATGATCAAAGACAGTCTGGAGTTACCTGTAAGTGCTGTGACAGTTAGAAGACACCTGTTTGAAGCTAATTTGCAAGAATCCCCCACAAAGTCCCTCTGTTAAAAAAAAAAAAAAAAAAGACGTGCAGAAGAGGTTACAATTTGCCAAAGTATATGTACTGTATATGTTGCGGACATGAAAGAGCGAAGCTCTTCAGCATCTCACCATGTCATTTCCGGTTTGCGGCTTCGTCTACCATCAGTTTGTGGCTTTTTACGACAATGTTGTTCAGTTTGTGGCTTTTTCCTCCACTGGGCAGATTTTTTGTGCCATTTCCGGTTTGTGCCTTCGTCTACCATAGAGCCAGCTTCGCGCTTAATAATAATAATAATCCCAAATTCGCACCTGGATCCCAGTCATTACCAGCACTTAATGGTGTTCTTCCTCGTGGTAACCTTAATTATTCCATCGCATTTCTTAGAGATTGGTTGAAAACATTTTACAAAGTATTGTAAACAAACAAACAGAAAAGCAACAGCAATCACAGAACCTCCTTGGCGAAGTTGGTAGTTTACAACCATTCCACCTGCTCGGATGATCCATGTGTCAAGTTTGGGTGTTTGTTCAATGCATTGAATGGAACCAAGGACAAACATACACCCAAATAGGGTTGAATACTTAAAGTACACCCAATCTGTCAGCATGGCTAATGATCACAGCAAATGCAAGTGTATGGATTTCAATATAACTTTATTGAATTATTCATCCAGTATTGTAAAAAAAAAAACAAAAAAAAAAACAATAAAACCATACAACCTTGTTTGACGAGGTCATAATACACTCATGCAACACTGATAGAGGATACAGAATGAGACAGTTACTACAGGAGGGACAATGAGAAATGGTGGTAGTGTGGCCAATCCCAGACAGTCTGAAGGTAGACAAGGTTATAGAATGCCTCCTCCCACAAGGGAGCAGACGTTACTGTGTTGGCTAATAACATATTGCAGTGTAAGATCAGCAGACAGGTCGTCTGTCATGGCATACAAGGAAGCCAGACAGGCTCTCTTGGAAACTCAGACACATAATGAGACATCAGGCCAAAAAAAAAAAACAAAAACAATTGAAGATCATATATCGGTGGGTTTACAGGAGCAAATACTATACAAAATACATTAACAAACATTATTTTTGCTGGCGTCCGAATCTTTATCCCATTTTAGCTTCTTTCATCCTCTGTCACTTGTTCTTTCGCGCAAACACGCAGTTAACACGGAGTTAACCAAGCACAGCGTATAATTAAACAAACAAAAAAGAGAGGGATGAAACATCTGAAGGAGAAGAGACTCCAAATGATTACACATTCACTCCACTTCCTTCCCCTTCGCTACACACATAACCACCAATTACAGGAGAAGAGAGGAGGACGAGGACAAGTGAAGCAGCCAGAAGTCTATTTGTGTATCTCTCGATCTCTCTTTTCTCTTTTCCTCTGAAGCCTCACAGCACCAGGAGGCGAGGAAGAGAGGAGAAAATACAAGTGGAAAAACAAGAACTATATATATATATATATATATATATATATATATATATATATATATATATATATATAAAGAAAGAAATCAGAGTGTTTCACATCTGGTTGTGGGATTGGCTGAGATGTAAATCAGGCAGATCTGGGCCACAGTTGCACTCATTGTTCAGTGAGCTTTTCTGCACAGTCCAACCCAGCGACAGCAATGAATGTTGATTGTGACCTTTGGCCTTCGGGTACAGTGAAAACAGCGTCACATTTATGGAAGCGTGCGTGATTGCACGCTCCTCTGGATTTGCATGCGCCCACTTGCAACATTCAGTGTTTTCTAGTCGTTTGTGATGTCGTTGGAGCGCACCTCAGGGCACAGTCAACGGTCGATGGTTTTTATGTGTTCCATACCAAACTCACCGACAGCGTTGAATGTTCACCGTGGCACGCGCAAGACTGCGTCCGTGACCCAAACAGACAGGCAGGACGGGGCCCGGCGCAGGAAGGGTAGACAGTTCTGCAAGCGGCGTGGGGGACCAGGACAGAGCCGAGGTGGTCAGCCAAACGGCGAAGGTCAGGTCACAGAGTGACACAGGACAGCAGCAGAATGAGTCGACTGTGCAGGACAAGGCTTTTTGGGTTCAGGTCTACAAATCATTAATCATGTATGTTTAAAAGTGCAAGATTATGCATGAGCACCACTGCAACAATCGGAGGAACTTGTAGTCTTTCATCTTTAGTTCAGTGCTGGTCAGAGAGGCATCTGAAACACACAGGAGGAAGTTATTAGCACAGCACGTTGCGCGGTGTTATTTCAGCGTTGCAGCATGTGCAATAGAAGATGGGAAATTAAAGGTCTACTTGTCCTGGAAACACTGTGTGCTGAGAACAAGCTGAGCCTGCTACGGTTCTTATGGATATCTAACCGAGAACAATGCCGCGCTGTCGCGCTGCGCAGCCAAGCCAAGCTGAGCGCTCCCATTATCAGGAGCAGGTCACTGCTGGAGAACAACTACCAATAGTGTCACTCCGCTGCGGCACAGACGCAGACTGACGTCAGGATGATAAACGCCGATCTGTGTTCATTCATTGCCCCCGTTTCATCGACCTACGGCGCTGATGTCATTGAGAAGACGCGCCTGCATCCATTACTCGGCTGGGCTGGGCAGCCAACATCAAGCATGTGCGAGATAACACACTTGCTACAATGGATGACTAATGCATGACTTTATTGCAGCTATAATTCAGAAAGTCATAAAACAGAGAATTTGGTTGTGTGTTGCCAGTACTGAAGCTCTGTGCACGTTGTTGTGGCATGACATCCTTTATCAGCACACAAAAGGCACTTACTGATTTGTGGGATGTGGGGGGGGGGGGGAAGCATGAAATTACAGTGAGGTAGTCCTGACTGCAGTATATTACTGTGTCTGTGAATATTAAAAACCCTTTTAGCATTTTAATGTAGTTATTTTATCTTAATATTGCCACTATTCAGAGTAACTTATTAATAACCTCATCTGTATAACTGTGGATTATTCTTTATTTTAAGATACTGTAAAATGTGTAATATACTGTACATACCACCCAATTCTTCTTGCTATATTAAATCTGATACTTCAAAGAAAGAAAAAAAAACTACCCAAAATTACAATGTGTGTATGAACGTGTGGGTGATTCTTACACTACGGGCACTTATTATGTACTTTGATCATATTGTATGAAAAACAGAAAAAAGGGGAAATTTCACACTTTTATAGTTATCTTTACAATGAAAGTGTGTTAAGAAATTTGTTTTAGTAGTCTATGATGACTTTTCCACCTTTTTTCAGCATCATATGCAAATATTGCCGTTTTGTGCTTGTCCCACACCCAGACTTTTGATCTTCAATGATAAAAATGAATGGTAAAGAAACATTTTTTTTCTAATGTTTTAAAATATCTCAATAAAATATCAGTAAAATAATCAAAACATAATTGGGGTATTCAATGACATACAACTGTTGTGATTTTTTTTAAACAAAATGTAGTTGTCCCACACTATTGCCATAATTTCCACCACAACACTGTAATGTCCCTTTAAAAAGTTTCTATGAAAGATTGTTTGGATAGTTTCTATGGAGATAAACAGTGACATCAGAGCACATGTATATAGCGCCAAAGCACAACAAACAGTTGCCCCAAGGCGCTTTATATTGTAAGGCAATGGTGTGGTGGAAGTTACATTTACAAGTCCAATAGTGCCCGTAGTTAAAGAATCACCCATGTACTGTTGATCGTTGTGCACCATGTGTCTCTGCATGTTACAGAACTGAAGGGAAACACCTTCATATTGATGCCAGTGCAAAACACTCCCAAACCAAATTTTTTTTTAGCATTTTTCTATTCTTTTCTTTTTGAAACAATACACAGGTGTATGTGAATGAATAAATGAGTTTTATTCAGCATGCACCATGCCCATGTCTATGATGAAAGACATTGGAGAGGTGATCCATACCCTGCATGCACATGGTTTGAATTATAGGAGGCACACACACAAAAGGTAAAAACATTCATTTGGGGAGGGGAGAAGGGTTCAAAATATATCTTCTTACCTGTAATATTAAATATTACAACATATTTCCCATATTCAAGCCTAGAACAAACTTGCAATGTGATTCCAGATGCCCCTAAAATGGACCAAAACATTTGCTAACATTAGTTGAACATCTCATATATGTCTGCCTCACTCCCATCATTGCAATAGCTCATTTAAGTCTACTGTCCAATGTATGGTGCAAGCAAAAGTATACTGTATACGAAGTAGCCATCTAGGTTATTTAATATAATTTACAGTCTTACCTTCAAAGGTTATTTAACTGTGTCAAGTGTCCACAGATGAATGCTCACAGTGAGTTCATAATTTTGTCTGAAGTTACAGTTTAACTTACTAACAAGTAGCTAAAGCTCAGGGTTTCCTGACCTAACTAATTTTGGATAAGGGCCCTCCTGACAGTCCTGGCAGAGAAGAGAAGACGGGACAAACTGATGGGCATTATGGATGATGCCAGTCACCCTCTGCACACCATCATCAGCAACCAGAGGAGCCTCTTCAGCCACAGACTTCTCCTTCCCAAGTGCAGGACCAACAGACTGAAAAACTCCTTTGTCCCTCAGGTCACCAGACTGTAAAACTCCTCACTCAGGGGGAGGAGGAGTAACAGGAAGACATGGGACAGGAACAGTAGTAGCAGGAAACCAGTATGTCTGGTATTTATATTTGCAAACTGTTTTTACTTTCACCTTTGATTAATGGGATTAATAAAGTTCCATCTAATCAAATCTACAGAATAGGGCAGACAGGTTTAGTGGGTGTGTTTCACAGAACATGCTGAAGTTCAGCTGTGGACTTCTGTGACATATGTCACAGAATCTTAAAACAAGACATTTCAGGTCAATTGTAAATATAGGAAGTGATTTCCTAAAAGAATGCTGGAGAATTGCAAAGTTTTATGGATGTTTAGCTGATTCATATAAGCTTTGCATCACCTCCATGGCACCATTGGATTTGGAGCTATAATGCAAAATGCTGTTGTTGGACAATTATGACATCATTTCATGGTATCTTTATGATGTTATCCAAACATTACTCAATCCAGCAAATGATCTACTGAATGATTTAAGCTTTATGGAGGTGATGATGGTTTAAGGATGGTTAGAGCGGTGGGCTCAAAACCAAAAGATCCTCGGTTCAGTTCCCTGTCACCGTAACAAGCCTGGAAACAGGTTTACAGAGACTGATGACTAACTGGCCTACAGGTGTCAGGGTGAGCATACAGGTTTTACATGGTGTCTCTAACCCTACTGGTTGTGGAGATATCCAAGAAAATGTGTTTTCCCAGCTATATTTTTGATGACTTCGGTATTGACCTTTGACTGATCTGATCGACTCCTACAGTTAATCATCTGAAGACACTCACCCAAGAAATATTCCTACCAAATTTGCTGAAAATCTGCTCACCTGGGTCTGAGCTATTTGTGCACAAGCAGGCACACAGACTCGATTTCGATAACGGGCACTACTGCTGACTCATGAAAGTGTGCCAGGCAGCATGGTGGATTAGTGGTTTTGCCTCAAAGCAAGAAGGTGAGTGAGCACTGGTGTGTTGCAGCTCCCAGCAGTGACCCCTTAACTGGAATAACCTGGTATAGAAAATTAATGAAAGTGTGCCCCTTTACAGGGGCCATAATATGCACCTATTCGGTGAGCTATTACAAGGGAACAAGTGTCTTAAAAACTGAAATTTATGTTTGAAACCCCAAATTAACCCACAGACATCAAGATGATGGATCATAAAAAAATCCCATTTTCATTTCCACAAAGCTAAATTTGCTTCTAGCAGAGGAGTTTCTCCACACATATTAATGGGAGGATGATCCGAATTGTTTGTGAAACTTTTATGAATTAGGTTATACTTTTATTAGTCACATAAAGTTAACACTGACTAGGCTTAGCTGACTGGCTGGAAATGTAATATATAACTGTGGAACTGACAGCGATATAAATCTACTTACCAGGAATCTCAATAAGTAGCATTTAATGTCATCATTCTACTTTTGTCAATGATTTGCAGTCATCTTTTCTGACATCTACCAGCCAGCTGGTTCAACTGTAGCCCTGCACCCTCTAATTTAACTAAATATCTGTGTTTTACTTCGTTTTCGAAGCCATTAAAGGAAGTGCGGCTCATTCCGAATGCTTGTATTGACAGGCAAAATATTCTTGGATATGCCGTGTTTCACTCAAGATAAATCCTGCTATTTTTCCTTTCGCACTGCGTTGTTTCAAAGCAAGATTTATGGTGCAATTTCGCCATGGCTGCTGCTAACGGGCGGTGACGCTGCCCTCCAAACACCCCCCACCACCACTAATAGAATTTGCGTGATTTGGAGGATGTTCAAGACTACATTTTAACTTTATTTAAATGTAAACTGTATATTAAAAAAGCACGATTTTGGACATTTTGCATAAATTGCATAAGTTATATTAACAACCCCCCCCCCACAAAAAAAAAAAAATACACTTACGCCTCACCCGACAATAAGACCGAAAATGAAAAATAGGCTGAGGGTCGAGGGAGAAGGGACAAGGGGGCTTTGTCATGGCAACCCCAGTGTCAGCCAGCCATTTCTTCTTAATCCCCCCGCGGTTCAATGTCGTGCCCTCTGAGGGGGAGCCTCCCCCTGCCTGCCCCGCGATCCTACAGCTGAATATTTCTTTTGTGTTTTGTAACTGTGTGTGTGGGTGCACATACGGGGAAGGAGGGAGGTTTCATAGACGTGGAAGGACTTGGGTTGGGGCGGAGATCATAGCTAAACCATCTTAAAGTGGGAGGGGTCAATCTGCAGACGAGAGTCTCAACATTACACCAGAGTGGTTAAAAACCAAAGATCAAATCACACACATATGCACATTTAAACACTATATTGATAGAGGAAGATAATCTTTTGAAATAGCAGATAATTACTGTACACCATATGGCAAACAGCCGGGCCTTTTCCGCCTCAAGCCTATCGCCGACCAACCCTGCACTTTTAGTTTCTGCTATGAAATTCTCATGGTCTCTGCCTCTGCCTGCGTGCAGCACTCTACATTACTGACAAAAGCGGTTTTGGACGAGTGGGATGGGAGAGATTTAAGCTGCTAGACAAAATAAAAAGCCGCTATTTGTTCCTGACAATAAAATGTCCCCGTCTCAGAGCTCCTCCACAGCTGCAGCCAGATAGGCTTTCGTTTCCAACTGCAGACGAACAGGCAGCAACGGCTCCTTCCTCTACTGTAAGCGGATTTACTGAGCGTGATGAAACTCGGGAGGTTTATAGTCGTCAATCTGTGATGACTAGAAACCTGAAATAGGAATGTGGTGTGCAGTGAAACAGGCACACCCCCCACTCCTCACAAAAAAAAAAGAAAAAAATGCATAAGAAATTTATGAAGGCGTTTTATTAGAGGCGAACGGTGTCTACCTGATGGCAACAGTCTTCGGGGAGTCACTGAAGTCTGCTACACAGGACGAACATCTGCAAAGAGACAGACACATTTAATAATAAAAGACACTCAAGGACATGAATTTCGCATGGAACAAAAATGGCACTTTCGTTGTCGTCTTGGAGTCTAAACAGTTTAAAATTGCAATTAGTGTGATTTTCACTGGCAAAAGAAAAGATTAATGCTCAGTGTATCCTGCGGAAATCCCAAAACACATTTCCCCTTGAGGCTGAGCGGCGGCAGGGGTGGAGGAAGTGCCAGCGGTGCGTCTCTGGGGTGGTCTGACGCGGTCGTGAGTGCAGCTTTAATGTAGTAGTGCGTCCACTCCAGTGTATACTGTACGTTTAGTTGTAATGACTAACAGACATGCCGCCTGTCTGTAGGGGCCTCACATGTCAGGCCGTGCCTACACATGTGAATGCTCTACTTTAATGGCGGTTTTCAGACTTTATGAAAAGTGTGCTTTGGTGTTCACAGAAGTGCAGTGTGGATTTTTCTTAGCGAAGGGAAAAATACAACATATCAAGAAAGTAAATGGTTGATCCCCAGTGGGTTTGATGACATAACGTGGTCATATGATTCAATTTGAAATGGAGTAATTCTGCACTCTGTGTTCAGTGCAGTGGCAAGTACAGCTAAGCTAAAAGTTAGCTTAGATAACGGCTAATTTGCCAACTGAAAAATTAATTCTGATAATGTAAAACCGCTAAAACAATGAATTGAAGTTACGGATAACTACTAACTGCTAATTTTATTATATTAATTTAGGTTTAGCTTGATATTTTTGGCTTCAAAACCCTCAAAAAAATAAACTTAAAGAGCTGGTTGTTTGATCCAATTTAAAATGGTACAAAATTATACCGTATGTTCAGTGCAGTGATGAGCACTGCTAACCTAAAAGTTAGCAGATAAGCAGTTATCTAAGCTAACTAAAATGTTAACTGTGAAACTAATAAACCACTAAAACATTTAGCTGAAATTAAGGATGCCCACTACTTCTACCTTTTATGATATTAATTTAGCTTTAGCTTGGTATTTTTTGCTTCAAAAACCTCAAAAATAAACCTAAAAAGCTGGTTGTTTGATCCCATTTAAAAATGGTACAAAATTATACCATATGTTCAGTGCAGTGATGAGCACAGCTAACCTAAAAGTTAGCTTAGATAACTGCTTATCTGCAAACTAAAAAGTTAACTGAAATTGATAAACCACTAAAAAAAAAAAAAAAAAATTAGCTGAAATTAAAGATGCCCACTACTGCTACCTTTTATGATATTAATTTAGCTTTGGCTTTTTCTTTGTTGCTCTAAAACTAGAGTTGCCAATGAAAATAAAGGACCCCCCCCCCACAGTTCCTCAGGTTCACTACTACCACCCAAGCATTGGTATATTTAATTTTGAACAAAGCATTTAGTCATATTTAAATGCTTTATAATCACAAAACTGTTAATGATAAACTGTGCAGTCACTGAAGTGTGCAATAACAAACAAATAATATTAAGGAAAACAGACATTTTTACTTAAAGAGGAAATAAAAAAAATTGTTAAACTTATTTGCCTTGTACCCATTGCCACCAACACTGTCAAGCCAGGGGTTTGACTCTTCCCACTCACGTCTGTACATTTTCAAACATTTTTGCTTTTTGGCTGTGGTGGGGTTTCGGGTGTAGACATGCCAGGCAACCTTTGACAGGACCACAAAGGTGACAAGGAAATGCAGACGTGAAAGTCAGGTCTATCCGCTGTAGCAAGGACCCGATGCGAGGTACAGAGTTGACCTTGGCAGTGCTTAATATTTCCTGTTTTATTTTGTTCATTATTCAGTTTTGATGAGTGTGTGAGGGACATTTATGAAAATATGGAAGAATTTACGTTCCGTATTGAATCATTACGAGATGCAACAATTAATTATCAAATAAAGGACAATTCTATATTTTAAAGGACAGGCAGCAACCCTATCTAAAATCCAAAAATAAACGTAAAGAGCTGTTCATATGATCTCATTTAAAAATAGTACAATACTACACTGTATGTTCAGTGCAGGAGTGGCCACAGCTAACCTAAAAGTGAGCTTTGATAACCACTAATCTACTAACTGAAAAGTTAACTGTGATAATAATAAACCGGTAAACAACTAAAATACAGTATGTCACTGAAGCTACCCAAAACAACAATCGCCAACTTTTATCGTATGAATTTAATGCATAAAGGAGTGGAACGTTGTTGGCGCCGTGTATGACAAAAGAACACTGAACATCAATCAACTTTTATTTATATAGTCCTTTACATAGCACAAAGGGTGACCACAGTGCTTTCCAGTATAACTAAAAACAGAAAAATCAAGGACAATATACACACACATCTTGAACTGTTTATCCAAGATTGGGTCATGGGAGGCTGGAGCCTATCCCAACAGTGACGATGTACAATGATAAAATAAAATCAAAGACAAACAAGTGTGTACATAAAACCAGAATAAAAAGTCACAGCACTATTAAGTATTAAAAGCCATTTTAAAAAGAAAAATCTGTAGTTTTAAAAAAGACCCAGATCAGTGATGTTGCATAGATGAGGGGGGAGCTTGTTCAAAAGTCTGGGCCCAACGACTGAGAAAGTCTAGTCACCCCAATGTTTCAGGTTTGATCTAGGGACATCCAACAGATGGAAATTGGATTACCTCAGAACCCTGCCTTGGTCACGTACCAACAATAACTCACTCAAATATGGTAGTACAAGACCATTAAGAGCTTTAAAAACAGATATTAAAATCAATTTGACAGCAGATCGGAAGCCCGTGCAGAGAGTATATGTGCCCCTCCATTCGAGGCCGAACAACCTAAAGTAACAAACTAACCTCAGTTTGGGTGCTTAATAAATCACACTTTTGGGGACTGTGCAATGGTCCTCATAACTATTTTCTATCCTGTGTCATTTTAAAATCCAGCACCATTCCACTGTTTTCACATAATTTATTATGTGATCAGTATAATATCATCTGAGGGAGTACTTATGTGCAAAACTGCCCTTGTCAAACTCCCCTTTATACGAGAACTGTCAACACCCCTCAAGGTCAATGTTTAGACACAAACTAGACCACAATACAATGCGCAGCACCACTTGGCTGCTATTACTGAAATAATGTATGGAGGGCAGCTTCCCTAGAACCCGTCTGGGAAATTGCATGTGATATACGAGGGCTGTCAATAAAGTAACGGTCCTTTTTATTTTTCAAAAACTATATGGATTTCATTCATATGTTTTTACGTCAGACATGCTTGAACCCTCGTGCGCATGCGTGAGTTTTTCCACGCCTGTCGGTGACGTCATTCGCCTGTGAACACTCCTTGCGGGAGGAGTCGTCCAGCCCCTCGTCGGAATTCCTTTGTCTGAGAAGTTGCTGAGAGACTGGCGCGTTGTTTGATCAAAATTTTTTCTAAACCTGTGAGACACATCGAAGTGGACACAGTTCGAAAAAGTAAGCTGGTTTTCAGTGAAAATTTTAACGGCTGATGAGAGATTTTGAGGTGATTCTGTCGCTTTAAGGACTTCCCACGGTGCGAGACGTCGCTCAGCGCTCTCAGCCGTCGTCGTCAGCCTGTTCAAGCTGAAAACCTCCACATTTCAGGTTCTATTGATCCAGGACATCGTGAGAGAACAAAGAAGTTTCAGAAGTCGGTTTCAGCATTTTATCCGGATATTCCACTGTTAAAGGAGATTTTTTTAATGAAAGACGTGCGGACAGGTCCGCGCGTCGGGATGCAGCCGCCGCGACGCTCCGCCACAGGAAAAACACCTCTGTTGAAAGCCTTAAGGACAAGTTGGAACATGTCCTGCCTGTTAAACAATTTCTCATATACTCACTCCACTGAAAGCCATCAAAAGCTGCCTGGATTTTACAAATGGTTAACAGGGAGGTGTTTTTCCTGTGCCGCTGCACCGCGTCGGCTGCGTCCCGACGCGCGGATCCGTCCGCATGTCTCATTAAAAAAAATCTCCTTTAACAGTGGAATATCCGGATAAAATGCTGAAACCGAAATAAATCAACCAATAAAAGCCATTTCAAGGAAGATCATCAGTGGAAAAACTGAACAATCAAACTCAGTTTCACTAAAATTTTAGTTTCTGAAGACAAATGGCAGGAACTGTTACGGTTGAACCAAAGCTGAGGCAGCAAACAGAAAATGTGCATCGTGGCAGAGTCCTTAGTCCAGAGAGCAAAGGCCACTTTGTAGCACAAGGTGCCAAGACATGAACCAAAAATAAAAAGGCACTGAGTTCGTGTCTTGGGACTGATTGGCAGGGTGGGGATGCTGGGTGACCTCTGACCTATTTAACCCCAGGAATGTTGTTGTGCTGGTGCGGGTATTGTTCCAGACACGCCGAGGAGTCCCCGGCTATACCTCCAATGAATACGTATGAATGCTCAATGTTCCTGAGGGCTTCTCTTTTCTCCCAGATCTCCTCTTTCTTGCCCATAATCCTCTTTTCTACTCCTCATCTCCAGATGTCAACAAACAAAAGGGACCAACAGGTCTGAGAGCTGTCATCTTCAGTTTGAAGTAACGTGTGCCAGGCTGACATGCTTGGAAAAAAGGCTGCAGTAAATGGCAGCTAAAAAAAAAAAAAAAAAAAAAAAAAAACCTACACTGTTTACTTTTCCTCGCAATTAAACCCACAGTGTCATTGATCCATCTTCTGGACTTAGGATGACATCATGGTAGTCTGTGAGTCTGGCTGTGCGGAGAATCTCACCAGCTGACTGATAAGAGGGTGAGACAGAAAATTACTGGCCAGGTATGTTCTTGACTCCCACATTGGGTTTTGTCAGAGGAAATGGCGAAATTTATGATGTCATTAAAAACATGCCAAAAGTGAAAGGCCTGAGAGCAGATCGTCTCTGGAGTCATAACAGATTGCTGTAGCTTCTGCTCACTACCACCTGAGATGATACATCAAAAACACCTTTGGGTGAGCATGCACAAACATAACTACTAGGAGAGTCACAAAACAAACATACCAATGAGTAATGGACTAAAACACAAAAACGTCTATGATAGATAGACAAACAGCGACAAAGAAGACAACACAAAGTGGGCAGATTTTTTTTCAGTAAGGAAATATTATACAATTACTATCAATACATAAAGTATTAAAAAAATGCATGAGTAGATCCTTGTCATTTCATTGCTTACGTGTATGTCATGTGACATGGATTATTCATACCATTTGCCATTGTGTTTCATTGACTGTGCAATAGTTCTTTTTTAGCGTGCAATTTTGGTGCTATATGAAATGTGCTATTGCACACCCCGACCACCGCGCATGCTCCCACTACCGGGGGTGGCATTTAGCTAAACATAGCGGAGTTTGTTTTGCTGGCGGATGATGATTTGAGGGAGCTAACTGACGCTGCTAATTCTTCTAACACACACAAAAACAATTCCACCACCCCATAAGCTGTTTGGAGGCATGAAGAGCTGTTAGAATGAAAAGCTGGACATATTTCTGTCGCAATTTCACTAGACTGAGGAAAGCCGAAGGCAGTCTGCACACGAAGTCAGAGGACGGCATCAGACTACTGAGAACAATTTTGGACTCCTATTTAAAGTTTGTGTTGGACTGTTGAGCACCAGTGACGAGCACCAAAATGCAAGTCCCTTTTCTGTTCATAAGTTAATAAAACATCAAATGACAAGGATCATTTTTTGCCATTATATAAAACAAATAATATTTTTCCATTCTTTCAATGGAACAAATATTTAATTTGGTGAAAGCTGGAACGTACCATTCAACGAGGCTTTCACCTCATGAAATATTCATACCATTGAACTCAAACATTCATTATTTGTATAATATTGACCAGGTGTCTTAAAAACACATCAAACTAAATCTCTTGCAGATTTAGTTGGCTAAAATCTGCCGATATTTAGTTGACAAAATTTATATAACAAAATGATGACTGTTATGTTTATAAATTAATAAAATATCAAATGACAAGGATCTATTTTTTCCATCATATAAAATAAATAATGAATGTTTTTCCATTCTTTTAATGGAACGAATATTTAATTTGGTGAAAGCTGGAATGCAGCATTCAACGAGGCTTTCACCTAATGAAATATTTGTACCATTGAACTCAAACAATTATTTGTATAATATTGACCTGGTGTCTTAAAAACACATCAAACTAGATCTCTTGCAGATTTAGTTGGCTAAAATCTTACGATATTTAGTTGACAATTTATGACATACAATCAATCAACCAACTTTTTTCTTGTATAGCGCCAAATCACAACAAACAGTTGCCCCAAGGCGCTCCACATTGCAAGGCAAGGCCATACAATAATTATGAAACAGTCTACGTCTAAAGCAACATAACCAAGGGATGGTCCAGGGTCACCCGATCCAGCCCTAACTATAAGCCTTAGCGAAAAGGAAAGTTTTAAGCCTAATCTTAAAAGCAGAGAGGGTATCTGTCTCCCTAATCTGAATTGGGAGCTGGTTCCACAGGAGAGGAGCCTGAAAGCTGAAGGCTCTGCCTCCCATTCTACTCTTACAAACCCTAGGAACTACAAGTAAGCCCGCAGTCTGAGAGCGAAGCGCTCTAATGGGGTAATATGGTACTACGAGGTCCCTAAGATGAGATGGGACCTGATTATTCAAAACCTTATAAGTAAGAAGAAGAATTTTAAATTCTATTCTAGCATTAACAGGAAGCCAATGAAGGGAGGCCAACACGGGTGAGATATGCTCTCTCCTGCTAGTCCCCGTCAGTACTCTAGCTGCAGCATTCTGAACCAACTGAAGGCTTTTTAGGGAACTTTTAGGACAACCTGATAATAATGAATTACAATAGTCCAGCCTAGAGGAAATAAATGCATGAATTAGTTTTTCAGCATCACTCTGAGACAAGACCTTTCTGATTTTAGAGATATTGCGTAAATGCAAAAAGGCAGTCCTACATATTTGTTTAATATGCGCTTTGAATGACATATCCTGATCAAAAATAACTCCAAGATTTCTCACAGTATTACTAGAGATCAGGGAAATGCCATCCAGAGTAACGATCTGGTTAGACACCATGCTTCTAAGATTTGTGGGGCCAAGTACAATAACTTCAGTTTTATCTGAGTTTAAAAGCAGGAAATTAGAGGTCATCCATGTCTTTATGTCTGTAAGACAATCCTGCAGTTTAGCTAATTGGTGCGTATCCTCTGGCTTCATGGATAGATAAAGCTGGGTATCATCTGCGTAACAATGAAAATTTAAGCAATACCGTCTAATAATACTGCCCAAGGGAAGCATGTATAAAGTGAATAAAATTGGTCCTAGCACAGAACCTTGTGGAACTCCATAATTAACTTTAGTCTGTGAAGAAGATTCCCCAGTTACATGAACAAACTGTAATCTATTAGACAAATATGATTCAAACCACCGCAGCGCAATGCCTTTAATACCTATGACATGCTCTAATCTCTGTAATAAAATTTTATGGTCAACAGTATCAAAAGCAGCACTGAGGTCCAACAGAACAAGCACAGAGATAAGTCCACTGTCCGAAGCCATAAGAAGATCATTTGTAACCTTCACTAATGCTGTTTCTGTACTATGATGAATTCTAAAACCTGACTGAAACTCTTCAAATAGACCATTCCTCTGCAGGTGATCAGTTAGCTGTTTTACAACTACCCTCTCAAGAATCTTTGAGAGAAAAGGAAGGTTGGAGATTGGCCTATAATTAGCTAAGATAGCTGGGTCAAGTGATGGCTTTTTAAGTAATGGTTTAATTACTGCCACCTTAAAGGCCTGTGGTACATAACCAACTAACAAAGATAGATTGATCATATTTAAGATTGAAGCATTAAATAATGGTAGGACTTCCTTGAGCAGCCTGGCAGGAATGGGGTCTAATAAGCATGTTGATGGTTTGGATGAAGTAACTAATGAAAATAACTCAGACAGAACAATCGGAGAGAAAGAGTCTAACCAATACCGGCATCACTGAAAGCAGCCAAAGATAACGATACATCTTTGGGATGGTTATGAGTAATTTTTTCTCTAATAGTCAAAATTTTGTTAGCAAAGAAAGTCATGAAGTCATTACTAGTTAAAGTTAATGGAATACTCAGCTCAATAGAGCTCTGACTCTTTGTCAGCCTGGCTACAGTGCTGAAAAGAAACCTGGGGTTGTTCTTATTTTCTTCAATTAGTGATGAGTAGAAAGATGTCCTAGCTTCACGAAGGGCTTTCTTATAGAGCAACAAACTCTTTTTCCAGGCTAAGTGAAGATCTTCTAAATTAGTGAGACGCCATTTCCTCCCCAACTTACGGGTTATCTGCTTTAAGCTACGAGTTTGTGAGTTATACCACGGAGTCAGACACTTCTGATTTAAAGCTCTCTTTTTCAGAGGAGCTACAGCATCCAAAGTTGTCTTCAATGAGGATGTAAAACTATTGACAAGATACTCTAACTCCCTTACAGAGTTTAGGTAGCTACTCTGCTCTGTGTTGGTATATGACATTAGAGAACATAAAGAAGGAATCATATCCTTAAACCTAGTTACAGCGCTTTCTGAAAGACTTCTAGTGTAATGAAACAGCAACAGCACACATGGGCAGCATACAACATTTAAATAAGTCACACATTGCAAGGCTTCAAAAACTTAGGATGTTGCAAATTCAGTGTTCCAGTTTGATACAGATTTGCTTGTTAAATTTTCTAGACTAACTTTTTTTTTTTTTTTTTTTTTTTTTTTTTTTACTTCTGCCGTTTTGCCTAGTATCACCACAGCTGTACCGGTGCAGATCTGCATGTTGATTTGGAGCAAGTTTTAGGCCGGATGCCCCTTCCTGAAGCAACTCCAGATGTCAAAGGAGAATGAGGCACATGTGGCCTGGAAGCGGGGACATTCTCATTGGTAAGGAAACACACTATATGCTTGCACTCTCTCAGTTCTATCACTCACTATCCGCTTGTAGGAGCATGACAATTCATTTGCTGCTCATCATTTTGTTCACCAATAATTCCGTGTATCACAGATCTCGTAATTTCATTACATTTGACATGGTTATGGGTCTACAAGTTTGAAAATTTACTAAAAGATTGAGTCACAAAGGCTACTAGTGGGGGAAAAGGTTGGTTGTGACATCACCAAGGAGGCTAAGATATAACAGATTGGTTTATTAAAAATATTTAATACCCAGTTCTATTCTGATTCAGTTTGTTGCCTGTAAGAAGGCAACCACAACAAACTGAAATAATCCCTTAAAATAGGGGAAAACATATGGATTTGTTTTTTTTTATGTTTGTTTGCTACCTCTGCCAGTGAGGGTTAGGGTTAGTTTTCTGTGTTTGTCTGTTTGCAAGATAACTCAAAAAGTAATGAATGGACAGATAACATTCTGGGGAAAAAAAGTGGTTCACTTTTGGAGGTGATCCAGAATGATAGTCTCGCACTGAGACCCAAAATAATGTTTGGCACATAGCAACATTTAACTCAAATCCCTCATTTTCTGAGGGATTTTATTTTGAATTTGATCTGGAACATATCTGGATCCAGGGTCTAGAAGGCATATTAAGCATTCAGGAACATTTAATTCAAGAATTTATTAATAGTGAAGTTTGATAACATTTTGTGAGCAGATGAAAAATATCAGAGGAAATCATTATGTAATTTTTGAGTCTGAAACATATCCTAGATCCAGGATCCAGAAGAATAAGAAAGATAAAGTAACACTGAACACAAAACTTATGACTGGATCTTGATGAAATTTTTTATGAGCATGTTGATAAATTTTCAGAAACAAGGCTCGATGCTAAATGCAAGTAAAAGTGGCTCTTTTGGCGGTGGAGAATATGTTGCATTTGTTTGTTTTTCCACTTTGGATAAACTCAGATGTAGATAAAAAAAAAAAAGCATTAAAGATTTCACCTAAAAGTGGAATAAATGGGTCATGACCAAAATATCAGAAGGGCCATGAGCCTGTGTTCCAGTATTTTGCAATTTAAAAAAAAAGTTCATTCATGTTTTAAATGATTAGTCATTTCATAACTGTTGAAAATGCATTTTTAAACCATCATCATCACGATGCATCTACTTTCTCCCCACATCCTTACACTTTTCTCCAACACTTTTTTGAAGACGTTTGTGTTATGAGCTGGATGGTCTGGAGATCAGAGAGGTCAGCTTGTGACCAGAAGATCCGGGATATGATTCCCAGTTAGACTGGAAAAATCTCAAAGGGCAAGGTCCTTCATCCCCAAGTACCTCCCGGTATGCAGGTGAGCACCTTGTGTGTGTGTGTAAGGCATCATTCTAAAGCACTCTAAGCATCTGATTCAGATGGAAAAGCAGTGCACTGTAAAAAATAAATAAATAAATAAAAATCTGAAGGTAATTCTACTTAAATACAAGTTTCAAGTTTGTTGCCTTTAAAGTGAGTCAAGATGCTGTTGACAGACGCGGTTGCTATGGTTAAAACTCACTGTTAAGTTAAATTGACACATTGAAAATTTTACTTCACTGAACCAACTCATAACATTCAATCAAAGTGTCATAATTCATGATGTTACGTGGAAGTAAGTTAAAGAAACAAGCTACAACACTTACTGACCATATATCTTTTTTTAACAATGTATAGAAATGCTGGAAAAAGGTGCTTTGCCCTCTTCAGGTCGGTGGAGTGTCCTTGCCTCAAGTGGAGGAGTTTAAGTATCTCGGGGTCTTGTTCACGAGTGAGGGACGGATGGAGCGTGAGATCGATAGACGGATCGGTGCAGCATCTGCAGTGATGCGGTCGCTGTATCGGACCGTCGTGTTGAAGAGAGAGCTGAGTAGGGGGGCAAAGCTCTCGATTTACTGATCGATCTATGTTCCGATCCTCACCTTGGTCATGAGATTTGGCTCATGACCGAAAGAACAAGATCGCGAGTACAAGCGGCCGAGATGAGTTTCCTCCGCAGGGTGGCTGGGCGCTCCCTTAGAGATAGGGTGAGGAGCTCGGTCACTTGGGAGGAGCTCGGAGTCGAGCTGCTGCTCCTCCACGTCAAAAGGAGTCAGTTGAGGTGGCTCAGGCATCTTTTCCTGATGCTCCCTGGACGCCTCGCTGGAGAGGTGTTCCGGGCACGTCCCATTTGGAGGAGGCCCGGGAAAGACCCAGGAGACGCTGGAGGGACTACATCTCTTGGCTGGCTTGGGAACACCTTGGGGTTCCTCCGGAGGAGCTGGGTGAGGTGTGTGTGGATCAGGAGGTCTGGGCGGCTTTGCTTGAGCTGCTGCCCCCGCGACCTGACTCCGGATAAAGTAATAAGTAATATTGAAAAGAAAACCACCGTCTGATTAGCTTGTGTAACATCACACATTTCCTGACAATGGTAATAGATATCAATTCTGATTATTTTTCCAGTTCTTTTATTGATTCCTCATCAATTTTCTGTGTGGGGAAACACTGTTGCTCTATGTGAGTTTTCAGCATCAATGCAGCTGTTTTACTTGTTTGTAGATACAGAGCTTGGTGTCATGGTGTTACCTTTGAGGTCATGACCCATGAATTTTTACAGCACCAAACTGACAAAAGCATGCACTCTAAAAAATATTACACTATTCAACTTAAAAAATAAAGTCTTTAACAAATCTTTAAATAATTTCAAGGCAGCCATTACTGAGTGTGACTTTTCAGACCTAATTTAAGTTTAGAAAAGCATTTAATTAACTAGATTAGTTCACTTGACATACTTTGCCCTCTACAAGGTTAATTAACTTGAGCCAACTTAACTTAAAGCTTTTGGTGTCATTACGTAGACTTTTATTATTTAAGTTATTCTAACCTCTATTTTACCTCTGTTCTACTCAGAAATGTCCATGCAAATTGTTACTTTTATTTTGTGAAGTTTTTTCAACTTATTTCACTTAAGTCGTAATAAATTACATGTTGCAATTCCAGTTTAATGATCAAACTGTCCAACTGTTTTGTAAATCGGAACAATTTCATAAAAATATTTGTAAGTCATCAGCTTCCTAAAATGTGAACATGCAAAAACCTTTTTTTTCCCCCTATGCTGAAAATTCTCTTCAATTTCACTAAGACAAACTAACGCCATGAAGAATTTTTACATCCGCCAAAGGTGAAATAAAATCGGCATTTATTTATTTGTCTATCTGTAAGCAGGATTACGTCAAAACTATTGCACGGATTTTGATGAAATTTTCACCACAGATGAATATTAGGCCAAGAAAGACTCCATTAGATTTTGGAGGTGCTCTCCATCCAGTGTCGCAGACCAAACGCCCCCCCTTAAAAATTGGTCCTCCCTGCCTTCACTGCGCATGCGTCATTTGGGACCACAGCAGCTTGTCTGAGATGGACTCTCTTCACCCAAAGTGATCAAAGGGAATAATGTGATTATTAACCATCAGATGACAAAATAAAACCTCTTAAATCAGTCTAAAGCCAGTTTTAGGCAGAAACTAGGCAGTTTTAATCAGAAACAAGGTGATACTTTGAAATTACCGACACAGTGAACACATCAGCTACCAGCTCATGTAGCTGCTGTGCTCTGATCGCTGCTTCTGTCTTTTACAGTGGTGTCAAAAGTACACACATTTGTTACTTAAGTAGAAGTATAGATACTGCAGTTTAAAAACACTCTGGTAAAAGTTAAAGTATCAACTTGACCTCTTTACTCAAGTAAAAGTGAAAAAGTATGTGCTCCAAAACCTACTTAAAGTATAAAGTAACCTTTAAAAAAAAAAAAAAAAAACAGGTAGATGCCACTATATGAATTGAAAGCTTAATTTACAATCTGATTCGTTCTACATGTGGCCCAAGACCCAAAACCCAAAATTACCCCCCCAACACCACCTGCACGAAAATGTTTCAATTCTAGAAGCTCTGAAATGCAATCTGGGACTATTCCAGACAAACTGGAGTGAGTGCAGCATCCATTTAGTGAAGGAAAAAAAAACAACAACAACAAAAAAAAACCATAACTTTTCCTTATTCAAATTCATTCCAGTAGTATTCTGCTCTTACAAGGATGCAGCAGTTTTCTAGTTTGGCAGATAGTTCTGGAGGAAATCACTGAAGAAATTAACACATTAAAATATGGTTTGACCATCATTAAATAAGACAGGGATGAAGTGGAGGTGTAAGAGTCACTAGGTGTTCACAGGAAACACTTATTTATGTATGTTCATTGTTAGTTGCTTTTATATTTTCTGTTGTGTTTCTATTCAGGTTCTTTTCCCCTCTTTATCTAAAATTATATATAATAATCATTAGATTATTGATATATAAACAAAAATAAATTTAAGAAATATTACAATTTGAAAACAAATGCACCCGAACGTGATGAGAGCTGCAACTGCTTAATGCTAACTTTTAACATTGAAAACGCCATAGACATGCTAACGCGTTAGCGTCGCTCCCGTTTTTAAGTTATAAAATACATCAGCTGTTTCAGAAGACCATAACAGGTCGGTTTAACGTAGAAAACCGAAATAATACTCAGAAGTATGCTCTTTAGGATTTTAGCGGGGGAAAATTAAGCGAAAGAAAGAAAGAATAAACGAAGCAATAGGTCGAAGCATTCAATCTGCGAACCACTGCTTGGATTGGTTCACGGTTCAAAGCAAAGCCGTGCTGCAGAAAAGTTGATTACAGGCGCACATGACGTGAAATATATATCTATATATAAACATTAAACTGAAGCCAAGAGTAACGAGGCTGTTTGTTTTAAAAATGTAAGGAATAGAAAGTACAGATACTTGTGTGAAAATGTAATGAGTAGAAGTCAGAAGTAGGCAGAAAAATAAGTAAAGGAGTAAAGTACAGATACCTAAAAAGTGTACTTAAGTACAGTAACGAAGTATTTGTACTTCGTTACTTGACACCTCTGGTCTTTTATGATAAAATAACGCTGAATTTATGTGGAAATGATTGTTGTACAAAAGCTTCAGCTGTCTGTGGCTGAGACAGATGATGTCTGGAGTGCAGTTCGAAGCAGAAATGAGGTATTAATCAGTGAACCACAGCTGATGATGGATGCGCAGTGAAGGTAGAGTGGACTGATTTTTAGGGGGGGACCATTCAGTCCCCGACAACAGTAGAGCTGATTTCACTCTACAATAGAGTGTTTTTACTCTAGATCAAATGTTATCCCAGCAGAGTAAATTTTACTCAGCAAAATTTACTGCGTAAAGACTGTTTTTAAAAAACAAAGGTAACGGTGGTGGTTTGCTCTAACTCAGGAGGTTTCTCCACCATTAAAAAAAAAAAAAAAAAAAAAAAAAAAGGAGTGGCTGCACAAACCTGATTCCTTTCAGCCATTCGTTCGCCTTTGTCCCAAAGGACAAAACAAGCAGCCTCCTGGCTACACTACAGCGGCCAGATACCTGGGAAGTACGGCTGAAAAGGAGGTGCAAACCAACAATAGGAGCAGGAATAAGGTGTGAATCAGACGTGCAGCACGGCCGACCTGCTAAAACAGAAAGGCTATCGAATAAAAACAGAAACACGAGGGCGTTGTGTAGAAGTGCATCGTGAAGAGCTTGAAAATCATAAAAAGAGAAACAACCTCTTTCCCCTGCCTGTACCCCTTTCTTCTTTCCTCATTAAACATACTGACTGTATATAAGGGCCTGAAGAACTTTGAAGTTAAGGAAGGCAGGTCCCCACCCACCCTTTTTTTTTTTCTTCCTTCCATTTCTGTACTTTCATGCCAGCTCAGCAGAAAGAAGGCGGCTCCTGTATACGAGGTACCGCATAGGGGCGAAGTCAGTTTAAGTCCTCCCCAAACCGAGCACAGCAGGCTAAATGTAAAGCTTTACATTCCACACAACGCGGCCCGCCTCAGCAACTGGACCTCACTGTCACACCCCATAAAGCAACGTTTAAAGTAGTGGGATGGGGGGGGAGGGAGATAAGGAGAAATAAGGATGAATCGGGAGAAAATCACTCAAGAAGCTGAAGCGAGTGTGAAAAAGCCCACAACAAAAGCTCTTTAACTGAAATTCTGATGGCAGGACTCCAGTATGCCGAAGAAGAAAATATACTTTCAGGGCAAACTGCTGCAGGGAAACATGGGGAAAGTGAAAATGCCATTGAGAGATTGTCAAGACTATAATCCTCTGTATTTCTCAACTGAGAGGGAAGTGATGACCCACGAGTTTATTTTCGAACAGTCCACAAAGAATGCCTGTTATTTCCTGGCGTTGCTCACCTCCATATGAAAGCCCCCCCCCACCCCTCCCCTTTCCTTTAGGAACAATGGGAAAGATTCCAAAATTTCCAAAGAGAATTTCTTATGGAGGAAGACAATAGAAAAATTGCAACACAACTGAGCGAGACTGTGGCTTTCGGCTTTGACAAGATGGGGAATAATGCAATACTTTTGTCTTACGACGACTATACTTCATGATTAAAGAGGCTCCAACGGCAATAACATCTCATAAACAAGTGGAGGATGATGTTTAATGGCAGATAAGAATCGATGCTTGACAGCTTGCTGCCATATCGGTTACATCTCCCATGCAGAATTCTGCTAACTTACAGCACAAACTCCCACATGAAAGGAGCTTTTGAAGCTTTAGAATAGGCAATTTGACAAAGGTCTGACTTTATTAAGCAGAACACATAGTTCAGCAGCATGCAGGATGATTTAAAATATATATGTATATATCATATCGCTTCTCTCAGCAAATGCTCTGAAAGATTTGATCTGAAAAGTTTCTCCGTGCCGACTGCAATACAGATAAGGAAATGCCAAAAGAGTCTCTCTCACTCACACACACACACAGTTTCTTGAATAATCCAAAGAGTATGTTTGCTTGTAAAGTGCAAAAAGTTCAAATGTCATGTGCTACTGAATGAGCAATAGGCTCTGAAAGCACCTGGCTTGAAACCAAGTTGACCTATGCCTGTAGCTAGCTAAGAGGTCATCTTCTCATCTAGATAGGCAGTATGGCTTGAGGTGGGAGTGCGTTGGTGTCCGTTACTGAGCCTTTCCATTTAATGAACGCCAGAACTGCACACGTACAAACACACAAAAGGCTCCTGCTGTCTTTATTTGTTACCCTCTGCATTGGCAAAGCAGCAATAGCAGAGTGTTTTCACTGGTGTGTCTGTAGACAAGATAACTCAATAATGGCAAAGACAGTTTTTTTTCCAGATTTGGTGGGAATATTACTCAGACAAGAGGTGTTTAAATTTTGGAGTAGTTTAGACAAATTGCAGGTCAAAGGTCAAGGAAAACATGGTCCAAAGTATATCTCAACAACCAAGAAGCCTTGATGGATCATACTTGGTGAGAGTATTATTTGGATAGATATCTCACTGATTAGATTTGGGAGTAGTTTGGTCAAAGGTTAATATCCAGGAAAACACGGTCTGACAACATCTTTTTTGTATATATCGCAACAACCAAGAAGCATGTTCTAAATAATATAGTGATCAGCTAAATATTTGTCATGGATTAGTGCAGATTACTTTATAATGAAGTCACACAGAAATCTTGACAAACTCATACATAATCAAAATCAACTTGTGTGTTAATATTGTGGTGTGTAGAGCATGCAGGGTAGATATCGGCCCTCTGGTGCCTTTCATTCTTTGAAGCAACAATCCCGGTCCAAGAATATTTACTAAGAAATAGAAGGAGAAGAAGACTTCTCTCAGCATCCTTTGCTTCAGAAGCCAGATATGATGTCATGATGAGTGGCTAAAGCAAGAACCGGGGGTCTCTGGTGAGAATCACGTGGTAGTGGAAGAGGTGAGATGGCACTGTCTGATGCAAACATTACAGTTTCGCTGATAACAATTACAGGATTATTTTGGGGTTTTGGGTGGGATGGGGGTGCGGGGGTGAGCTGTTACAGGAAAGGGTATGAGAAGGAGATAATGTGGAAAACCTGAGAGCCTCTCGGCTCTGATGGCAGGCTGCTGCTCTCCGTAATGGCACAGTGAAGCAAATCCATCGCATGCACTGACAATGACGAACACCTAACTGTGTTCAAGATAAGTCAACATCCAACCATAGCAGCTTATATTCAATCCTGCAGCAGATATGCACACAATTTGTCAGAGAGCAGGAGGTTTCTGCTTTTCTTTACTTTTTCTCTCTTCATGAAGAATCAAATGAAATTGAATTTTGTGCCCTGAAGAAGGATGGAAGGGAGGACATCACAGCTGATCACATCAGCACCCCCCACACACACACTGAGACTGAGTGTGCCCAATAAAATGTAATTATCACTTATCTCCAGAAGAAGAGTGTCAGCGTTTGTTAAATACGCAACCAGTAGAGAGCATTCGTTCTGTTTTTTTTTTTTCTTCATTAAATATAGCACCCTGTACAGCCTATTAAATGCAGTACCGCATATCCAGATGGCAAAAGAATTTATGGAGGCTGCCTCATTAACCTTAAGGCGTATTAGTTCTTGGCACTGCTGCGCGTTGCACGCTGCGTCTGAAGCCTCCATAAAAAGCTCTAAACTACCCTGATAATGTGATTTTTTTTTTTTGTAAGGGGGAAAAATGTGTTGATTTACTCAGTCTGACAATGCCCACCCTGAAAAATGGAAATCTAGCTGGTTAACCTTGTGCTAGAGGCCCAAATTCCACCAAGAAGTCGGATTCCTAAAGGCAAAAATCCGAGAATCCGTCACGAGCAAACTTACCCCGCTTCAAATTCTCGTTTTAAACACATAACTGCATCTGTCCGGGTGTTACCGTGTGAGACTGGGCTGTACTTATGACCCACCTATTGCCTACCCATTAAATATGTCCCGATCCCCCGCCGCACAGGTGCGCATTTCGCTTTTCTGGTTCCGCGAGGATCGCATCATGAGTCACAGGGTGGCGGCTTCAGAACGATCGGTGTCTTGTTGTTTCCCGCTGCTCTTCAGGTGTCTCAGCCGGATTCTTTGCAGCGGGAGAGGTCTGCTGTAACGTCGATACACTGACAGATGGCGCGCACACAAAGCCGGTGCGCATTGTTCAGATGAAAAATAATAGCCACCATTTATCAGTGCGCGCCGACTTCCAGGCCCAATGGAAACAGGAGACTGTCTGCTGAGTGGAATGAATCAAAGTTAGTAACGTCTGGGAGTTGGGGGGCTTGCAGAATTCCTTTGCGATCCGGCAGGCTGTTAAAAAAAAAAAAAAAAAAAAAAAACTTTCCAAGCAACGCAAATTGCACGCGATGTAAAAGTTGGAAGTGTGGAGCGAGACAGAGAGAGACAGAGAGAGAGAAATGCTTCATTTTTGCACAGACAAAACGGGAAGTCCCTTATGAAATGATGAAAGACGCCCTTTCCCCCCCGACACACACGGTTTGAATAAAATCACGCACGAGTATTTAGAGACACACAACCGCCTCCACCACTCAAAACATCATATTCATTCACATTTTTTTTAATCCGTGCATATGTACCATGAATCCATTCTTCAAATTCTCTCCACAAATGTAATATAAAAGCAGCAATTTCACCTTTTACAACAGCAAAATAGACATTTTACGCAAAGCGTTAAAACAACCAAAGGCTATACTGTTTTAATCAGTTGATGTATTTTACACGGTGGCATACTTACAATTTTTTTTTTTTAAATATCCACATGACCTCCCCTGTGCGTAACTGTCACCGTCCTGGCGAGGATGCGTTTTTCTTCAAGTGTGCCACGGTGACATTTTCACTCTCAACACCTCCACAGAAGACAAACTCCGCACAGACTGAGCGCCCGTCTCTCTCTGATCCACGGATTACGCCTGCTGGAGGGGGGTGGATAAGGAGGGGAGGCATCCGGTTTATGGATCTCCATCAAGGTCAGGATTGGCTCAGAGGACGGGAGCGTCATAAACCACGCGCTTTCCATTGGACGCTGCAGGGCGCGGGGAGGGACCGTTGCGCGGAACCGGGTGGGGAAGCGGAGTGGACGCTCGCAGCAAAGGGGTGCATGCAGACAATGCCTGTCAGAAATCCAGTTTTCATTGGTGGGTTTCAGTAAGATTATGGTTTGCAGTAATCTGATCATACATTCTCGTTGTAGAAGTCTGTATAGTTTTATATGCATCTGTTATCGAAATGTAATATTTCATTATCTTCTTATTGGAGTATATGTCACAGAAAACATCACAAATTATTCAGGTTACATCCAACATAACAAAAAACATTCAATTACTCCTCATTAAAGGGGACATATTGCGCACAATAAGTTTTTTTTTTTATTTATATATTGCAGTTAAATATGGTTTTGGTATTGATGATATATAACCCGAAAATCCCACAATTCTGTTTTTGTATGTAAAAGTATACATTTGCAGCTGAAACTATATGTTATAGACAATGGACACACCCACTATGCGGTCTGTATGACATGCTCACTGTGTGAAGCCCTGTTCACACAGACATGATTTTGCCCACACCTGTCCGTGATAACACCATGTCAAAGTTGTGGTGAATCTTGACCACATCCTGTGAACTCTCAAACCTTCTCTGTGACAAATGACCTTATTATAGCAGAAAAGATGATTCATCACAATTAAAATAAAAACTGCTGCAATTAAGCACAATACCATTGATGAAGAAATGAAGTAATAAAGAAATCACATGTACATAAGTATTCACAAACTTTGCTCAATACTTTGTTGATGCACATCTGGCAGCAATTACAGCCTCAGTTCTTCTTGAATATGATGCTACCCAGTCCGAGGTCAAGAGCACTCTGGAGCAGGTTTTCATCCAGGATGTCACTGTACATTGCTGCATTCACACCAAAAAGTTCAATCTTTGTCTCATCAGACCAGAGAATTTTGTTTTTCATGGTCTGAGAGTCCTTCAGGTGCCTTTTGACAAACTCCAGGCAGGCTGCCATGTGCCTTTTACTAAGGAGTGGCTTCTCTCTGGACACTCTACCATACAGGCCTGATTGATGGATTGCTGCAAAGATGGTTGTCCTTATGGAAGGTTCTCCTCTCTCCACAGAGGAATGCTGGCGCTCTGACAGAGTGACCATCAGGTTCTTGGTCACCTCCTTGACTAAGGCCCTCCTCCCCCAATTGCTCAGTTTAGATGGGTGGCCAACTGTACAAAGAGTCTGGGTGAATCCGAACTTCTTCCATTTATGAATGATGGAGGCCACTGTGCTCAGTGGGACCTTCAAAGCAGCCATATTGTTTCTATACCCTTCCCCAGACTTGTGCCTCAAGACAGTCCTGTCTCGGAGGTCTACAGACAATCCCTTTGACTTCGTGCTTGGTTTGTGCTCTGACATACACTGTCAACTGTGGGACATTATGTGTAGACAGGTGTGTGCCTTTCCAAATGATGTCCACTCAACTGAATTTGGAGTCCAGATGGACTCAATTAAGCCGTAGAAACATCTCAAGGATGATCAGTGGAAATAGGATGCGCCTGAGCTCAGTTTTGAGCATCATGGCAAAGGCTGTGAATACTTATGTAGTTGTGATTTCTTAGTTTTGTGTGTGTGTGTGTGTGTGTGTGTGTGCGTGTGTGTGTGTGTGTGTGTGTGTGTGTTTGTGTGTACATACATACAGTACATTTGCAAAAATCTAAAAAAAAAAACTTTTTCACATTGTCATTATGGGGTATTGTGTGTAGAATTTTAAGGAAAAAATAAATTCATCCATTTTGGAATAAGGCTGTAAAATAACAAAATGTGGAAAAAGTGAAGTGCTGTGAATACTTTCCAGATGGACTGAATGTGAATGCAACTTTTTTCTCAACAAAGTCAGCGATCGTATTCTTGAGAGGGCTGTGAAGGAGACTGTCTGTGACCCTCCTAAATCGCTGACGGTCTTATCTGTGCGACTGGGACTTTAGCTGCTGTCACTTTCATGATTTGAGTGGCAGTGATTGCAGAGATGGTAAAAATGCTGACAGTATTGTTGTGAATAGAGTCAGACTAATTTACAAGCTCACCAAGAGCTTGCCATGAGTGTGCACCATGGAAGCACCCCAGGTGCAGCCTTTCTCAAACAATCCAGTATTTTAATGTTGCCTTCATAAATGATTGATCTGTGGATTTGTGCTGATAAATGTATTTTAGGAAAGTAAAACATGCACCACAGCACAGAAATAAACCAGCTCACATCTAATGGGAGTAAAACATGTCTCTCCCATACTCGGTTTTAAACTACATGTACTGTACATGGACAATGGAGCACAGTTGGCTTTGAAAGATCAGACTCACAGTCATTAACTCTAACTGTTTTAAGCAGGCAGGTTGTGTGTTGATCATGGATAAAGTGGTTCAATGTTGCACTGAATTAAGGCCACATGGAACATATATTATTAAAAAATAACAAAGAATTTATTTGGTGCTGCCTCACAACAAGAAGGTTGTGGCATCGCTTCCTCCATGGTCCTTTGCATGTGGCCTTTGCATGTTCTCACCTTGTTTGTGTGGGTTCCCTCCAGGTGTTCCGGCTTCCTCCCACTTCCAAAGACAGGTTTGTTGATTTGGAGACTTTAAAGTGACTATAAGTGTGAATGTGTTTGTCTTTGGCCCTGCAATAGATTGGCATCCTGTCCAGAGTGTGTGTTTCTCACACAATGACAGCTGGGATGGGGTCCAACTCCCCCATGAGCCTTAATTGGAATAAGCAGCTATAGAGAATGGATGGATGGATGGATGGATGGATGGATGGATGGATGGATGGATGGATGGATGGATGGATGGATGGATGGATGGATGGATGGATGGATGGATGGATGGATGATGGATGGATGGATGATTTTACAGGATACATGCTAGGCTTCGGAAAGCCTAGGAAACTCATACAAAATTAGATCAGATAGAACTTTATTAATCATTTGTGAAGACTCCCTCAGGGAAATTGAGGTTCCCAGCACACAAGGTAAGAAGCACAAAGAGTACCAAAAGAGAAAGTAAAAAAAAAAAACAATTTGCAAATATAAATCTAAATACACAAATATAAATACCAGACATACTGTCCGCTACTGGTTTACTGGCTACTACTTTTCCTCTCCTTCCTGTCCTCTGTCTTCCTGTTACTCCTCCTCCCACCGAGTGAGGAGTTGTACAGTTTGATGGCCTGAGGGACAAAGGAGTTCTGATGAGACAGAAGGCTTTTTTTAATCTTCTGATACCGAGTCTTGATCCAGTCCTTGTCTTTTCATAGATGTTACACTTGCACAATACACAAGTACACCCCTTGACAATTAAACAGTTCCACCATGCATTAAGAAAAAATAGCCTGCAATCTGAACTCCTTCTTAAAGTTTTTTGATAAAATAATAAAGTAAACAAACAGATTTTTAATGGCTTTTATCAATTACACTTTGTGTTCTCTGGAACATCCTGACAATTTGTGGGATCTCCAAGAACTTACTGCACATCCAGCCTATAAACAGGTATTATGGGTGTTGTTCCAAGAAGGGAAAGAAACTCTATTTTCACTGTTTAATGCTTGTGTGGACTGGGCTTAGGGAAGGACTGTGGAAACCAGTGACTCACGTGCTTTTGTTGGTGAGGAAAGGTTTACTGACTTTGACTTCATGGGCAGTACTGTGATCTCTACGGAATCAATGGCTACCCTGATTACAGAACATGAGAAGCTGAGTGAGGAATCAGAGTGTCTGGGTTTGCAATGGTTCTGGACCAAGACTAAGATCCAGGGTTTCAATGACTCCTTGACCCAGTGTCACAGACCAAACGGTCCGCCCTTAAAAATCGGGCCGCCCGTTGTATCCCCGCATGCATCATTTCAGACCACAGCAGCACGTCTGAGACAGAATCTCTTCACCCAAAGCAATCAAATGGATTAATAGGATTATTAACCATCAAAGGTAAAACCTCTTAAATCATTCTAAAGTCAGTTTTAAGCAGAAACAAGGCTGTTTTAACCAGAAACTCGATGAAATTCCGTGATGCATTGAAATAACCGACACACAGTGAATTCATCAGCTAGCAGCTTGTTTAGCCACAGCACTCTGATTGCTTCCGCCACCTTTTATGATGAAATAATGCTGAATTTATGTGGAAATGATTGTTGTACAAAAGCTTCAGATATCTGTCGCTGAGATAGATGATGACTGGAGTGCAGTTTGATTAGAAACCAGGTGTTAATCCATGAACCAAGTCATCACGGGGGACCGATTTTTAGGGGGACCATTTGGTCAGCGACACCAGCCATCAGAAGTTTATCTGTTTGTGGCAAAAGCATTGAGCCCTTAGAGACATTCACTTATCTCTGCAGTGACGTTCATGTTTCTGAGTCCTTGAGTTTCTGAGTTTTAGAATTCATCATAGTACAGAAACAGCATTAGTGAAGGTTACAAATGATCTTCTTATGGCTTCGGACAGTGGACTTATCTCTGTGCTTGTTCTGTTGGACCTCAGTGCTGCTTTTGATACTGTTGACCATAAAATTTTATTACAGAGATTAGAGCATGTCATAGGTATTAAAGGCATTGCGCTGCGGTGGTTGAATCATATTTGTCTAATAGATTACAGTTTGTTCATGTAAATGGGGAATCTTCTTCACAGACTAAGTTAATTATGGAGTTCCACAAGGTTCTGTGCTAGGACCAATTTTATTCACTTTATACATGCTTCCCTTGGGCAGTATTATTAGACGTATTGCTTAAATTTTCATTGTTACGCAGATGATACCCAGCTTTATCTATCCATGAAGCCAGAGGATACGCACCAATTAGCTAAACTGCAGGATTGTCTTACAGACATAAAGACATGGATGACCTCTAATTTCCTGCTTTTAAACTCAGATAAAACTGAAGTTATTGTACTTGGCCCCACATTCTTAGAAGCATGGTGTCTAACCAGATCGTTACTCTGGATGGCATTTCCTGATCTCTAGTAATACTGTGAGAAATCTTGGAGTTATTTTTGATCAGGATATGTCATTCAAAGCGCATATTAAACAAATATTAGGACTGCCTTTTTGCATTTACGCAATATCTCTAAAATCAGAAAGGTCTTGTCTCAGAGTGATGCTGAAAAACTAATTCATGCATTTGTTTCCTCTAGGCTGGACTATTGTAATTCATTATTATCAGGTTGTCCTAAAAGTTCCCTAAAAAGCCTTCAGTTGGTTCAGAATGCTGCAGCTAGAGTACTGACGGGGACTAGCAGGAGAGAGCATATCTCACCCGTGTTTGGCCTCCCTTCATTGGCTTCCTGTTAATGCTAGAATAGAATTTAAAATTCTTCTTCTTACTTATAAGGTTTTGAATAATCAGGTCCCATCTTATCTTAGGGACCTCATAGTACCATATTACCCCATTAGAGCGCTTCGCTCTCAGACTGCGGGCTTACTTGTAGTTCCTAGGGTTTGTAAGAGTAGAATGGGAGGCAGAGCCTTCAGCTTTCAGGCTCCTCTCCTGTGGAACCAGCTCCCAATTCAGATCAGGGAGACAGATACCCTCTCTACTTTTAAGATTAGGCTTAAAACTTTCCTTTTCGCTAAGGCTTATAGTTAGGGCTGGATCGGGTGACCCTGGACCATCCCTTGGTTATGTTGCTTTAGACGTAGACTGTGTTTCATAATTATTGTATGGCCTTGCCTTGCAATGTGGAGCGCCTTGGGGCAACTGTTTGTTGTGATTTGGCGCTATACAAGAAAAAAGTTGATTGATTGATTGATTGATCTTTTCGGTCAAGAGGTGCGATTGAAGAGCTCATGAGGTTGCTGGGCAGAGGCATTTAGTGATGCCGTTATCTTTGCAGGAGAACAGAGGTCCAAGTCTTTAGGGTCCTGATGATTCCTGTCTTACTGAATGCTAACCGGTGACCTAAAGTGACGACTAGATGCTGTGTTCTAGCTCTTTTGGAGAATCTTTTAGCTCCCACTGAAATTACTTTTGTGTCCAAAACTGTTATTTAGGGGAGCGTCAGATGAGGAGTATCACTTGCATTGTGAGGGAGTATCAGTTACAACATTTCTGTCCATGTGGCGTGTTTCTCTGGGCATGATCTAGTTTGCAGGTGATCCCGTGTTGAGGACCCCAGTGACTGGAGAAGGTGAAGAGGAGACCTATATTTCCTCAGATAGATGGCTGCTTTTGAGAGGTGGGGATGGACTGGCCATCTGCCCATGTGGACATCGAGGACCTGTGGTGGATGCAGTGACACCAGTGCATGCTCCCAGACATGATCTGCTAGGTGTCAGTAATAGTAGTTAAAAGTGTGGTAAGATGAAAGAGAAGGTCATAGTACACACTCCTGTCAGGATGGTAACAGAAATACTCCAACAGCATCACACACCTCGATGCTAATTGCTAACATGGCTTGTTGTGTGCTTTATTGGCCTGACAGATCATCTAAGAAGTGTGTGCTGCAGTTTTTCTGTAGAATGAGGTGGTGGCTTACACACACAGAAAGCCACACTGCTGAGATTGCCACCTTCCCTGCAGGACAGACACACACACACACACACACACACACACACACACACACACACACACACACACACCACACACCAACACACACACACCACACACACACACACACACACACAGCCACATACAGCATATATAAGGCACTTTATATGTACTCACAGCTTCGATTGAACAATTGAGCAAAACTGGACCAGTCAAAGTGTGAAGTATGACACTGTAGAGGGATCACAGTAAGAGTCATGTTTAATAAAGCTGACGCTGATCAGGCAAGAAATGCTTTGATCGAACACAATATTGATCTTTATATCAGACTGGGATATTCTGAGTAATTTTGGTATATCATTTTAGTGAAAACTATTCACACCCATTGGTCTTAAAGGGTTAATAAGATCCCTTTTTAAGAACTTGCTTGAACTATTTTAGCGTACTGATTATATCCGCCAAGGACGTAATAAATCATCAGTGTTTGATTATTTATTATTTGTTTGTTTGTCTGTCTGTTAGCAGGATTACATCAAAACTACTTTGTGGATTTTGGCGAAGGTTTCACCACAGATAGTAAAGAAGCTTGAATCTTCGACTGGACTGGGTTGCTTGACGCGAGGACGTTTCGCTTCAAATCGCAGAAGCTTCCTTAGCTAAAATTCTTGCTCTGGAAGTCTGACTTCTGTCTGACTCTTGTAGAGAAGAATAAAACAGAAGCCTGTTGTGTGGGCCGCTGAAGAGGAGGTACTGCTGGCCCACCACCACCAGATGGCGCCCTGCTTGGAGTGCGGGCTTCAAGCACGAGAGGGCGCCGGAGCCACTGGGAGTGACAGCTGTCACTCATCCTCAGCACCAGCTGTCACTCATTCATCTCATCACCATCACCATAAAGGCCGGACTGCAACTCCACCTCCTCGCCGAGAAATCAGCTACCATTCAGGTAATTTTCTCTGCTGACTCAAAACGTTGAGTAATAATCTGAAACTTCTTTTGCAGCCATTATCCTGTGGTGGTTGCCTTATCTGGGGATTGGCGTTTGGTGTGATCAGCGACGGCTTCGCTTCACACTCCAATCAGATAAGTGGTTAGACAGGAGCTGCACGAGTGTGTGATTGGAGGTGGAGGTTCTCCCTCCTTTACTGAACACTGACTGTGGGATTACTGAGTGTGCGAACTCACACTCATCAGGACTGTCTCTGTTTTCTGCCAGCAGTACTGGGTCTGACTCCTGAAGACAGCGGCCACCTGGGGCGCAGGGCTTGGCGGCTCCGGTGTTCTTCAGCTCCATTGGTGGTGGAAGCTGTGTGGGGATCCGGCTCTTCTCTCGCCAGGCGTCTTCTATCGTCGAGCCTGCCCACACGTCACCTGGTGTATGATTGACAGTCCACCATATTGTTATTGTCTGTACGTCGTTGTGCGATTCACAACATTAAATTGTTACTTTTGGCTTATCCATTGTCCGTTCATTACCGCCCCCTGTTGTGGGTCCGTGTCACGACACTTTCACAACAGGATTTCTCGGCCAGCGTCATGGATCCCGAGGGGCGTCAACCATCGCTTGAACAGCCAATGGAAGAGCGAGGTACACAGGCGCCAGCAGGAGGCGTGTTGGGTGAGCTGCAGCACATCTTAACCGCCTTTACCGCTCGGTTGGACTTAGTTACCGAGCAGAGCAGTGTTCTCAATCGTAGGATGGAGGCTCTCACCGCCCAGGTGGAAGCGCGTGCTCAGGGCGCTGCTGCAGCACCTCCTCCTGCTGACTGTGTGCCAGAAACAGACATTCCGCTGGTCGTTCAACGAACCCCCCCCCCACCATCCCTGAAGCATACATAAGCCCTCCGGAGCCATACGGAGGCTGTGTGGAGACGTGCGCAGACTTCTTGATGCAGTGCTCGCTCGTCTTTTCACAGCGTCCCGTCATGTACGCAGCAGACGCCAGCCGGGTGGCTTACGTTATAAATTTGCTTCGAGGAGAGGCACGCGCCTGGGCTACGGCGCTTTGGGAGCAGAATTCACGGCTCCTAACGGTTTATACTGAGTTTGTGAGGGAGTTCCGACAGGTGTTCGACCACCCTCATAGAGGCGAGATCGCTTCAAGTGTGCTGCTGTCGATACGGCAGGGGCGTCGGAGCGCAGCGAAGTATGCAGTCGACTTCCGCATCGCGGCAGCGCGAGCCAGCTGGAATGCTGTTGCGCTCCGCGCCGCCTTTGTAAACGGACTGTCTCTGGTCCTTAAGGAGCACCTGGTGGCGAAGGACGAGCCGCGGGATTTAGATGGGCTTATCGACCTGGTTATACGGTTAGACAACCGATTAACGGAACACCGACGGCAGCGAGACGAGGGGCGTGGTCAGGTACAAGCCGTCCCTCTTCCTCCCGGGTCTGAAAGGAAGCCGACTTCCCCACGCTCCACTGCCAGGGCTCTCCACGTGACAACAGCTCCCCCTGCTGACGTTGCTATGGAAACGAGCAGGGCCAAAAAACGATCAGATCAGAGACAAAGGAGGCTGATCCGTGGAGAGTGTTTTCTCTGCAGCTCTACCGAGCACACACAGAGAGAATGCCCCAAACGGTCAAAACAGCAGCACTCGTCCTTAGAGACTGGGCTAAGGGTGGGTCACAACACCCACGTGGGGAAACCCCGACGATCTGCACGAATCCCAGTCACGATCCTGAGTAGGGATCTAACCCTTCACGCCCCAGCACTGGTGGAAACGGGGTCGGAGGGGAATCTGCTGGATAGCAGATGGGCAAAGGAGGTTGGGCTCCCTCTAGTGGCCTTACCGTCACCATTGTCGGTGCGGGCGCTAGATGGCACCCTTCTTCCACTAATCCACACCAGACACAGCCAGTGACATTGGTGGTGTCTGGGAATCACAGGGAGGAGATTGTGTTTTATGTAAGACCTTCTACCTCCCGAGTGATTTTGGGTTTTCCATGGGTGTTAAAACACAATCCCCGGATTGATTGGGCGTCTGGGGTTGTGGTTCAGTGGAGCAAAACCTGCCACCGGGAGTGTTTAGGATCCTCGGTTCCACCCGGTGTGACAGCTAAGGAGGAGGTTTTAATCCCCCCCAATCTGGCAGCGGTGCCGGCTGAGTACCACGACCTTGCTGACGTCTTCAGCAAGGATCTGGCACTCACGCTGCCCCCACACCGTCCGTACGATTGTGCCATTGATTTGATACCGGGCGCTGAGTACCCATCCAGCAGGCTGTACAACCTCTCACATCCGGAACGCGAATCAATGGAGACCTACATCCGGAACTCGTTAGCTGCCGGGTTGATCCGGAACTCCACCTCCCCGATGGGTGCTGGTTTCTTTTTTGTGGGCAAGAAGGACGGCGGACTCCGTCCATGCATTGATTACAGAGGGCTGAACGAGATCACGGTTCGCAACCGATACCCGTTACCTCTGTTGGATTCAGTGTTCACGCCCCTGCATGGAGCCTAAATTTTCACAAAATTGGATCTTAGGAATGCTTATCACCTGGTTCGGATCCGGGAGGGAGACGAGTGGAAGACGGCATTTAACACCCCGTTAGGTCACTTTGAGTACCTGGTCATGCCGTTCGGCCTCACCAATGCGCCCGCGACGTTCCAAGCATTGGTTAATGACGTCTTGCGGGACTTCCTGCATCGGTTTGTCTTCGTATATCTAGACGATATACTCATCTTTTCTCCGGATCCTGAGACCCATGTCAAGCATGTATGTCAGGTCCTACAGCGGTTGTTGGAGAACCGGCTGTTTGTGAAGGGCGAGAAGTGTGAGTTCCACCGCACTTCTTTGTCCTTCTTGGGGTTCATAATCTCCTCCAACTCCGTCGCCCCTGATCCGGCCAAGGTTGTGGAGGTGAGAGATTGGCCCCAACCAACGAACCGTAGGAAACTACAACAGTTCCTCGGTTTTGCAAATTTCTACCGGAGGTTCATCAAGGGCTACAGTCAGGTAGTTAGCCCTCTGACAGCCCTGACCTCCACAAAAGTCCCCTTCACCTGGTCAGATCGGTGCGAAGCCGCGTTTAGGGAGTTGAAACGCCAGTTCTCGACTGCACCGGTTCTGGTGCAGCCCGATCCCAAGCGCCAGTTTGTTGTTGAAGTGGATGCCTCTGACTCAGGGATAGGAGCCGTGCTATCCCAGAGCGGGGAGTCCGATAAGGTTCTCCATCCATGTGCCTACTTTTCCCGCAGGTTGACCCCAGCTGAACGGAACTATGACGTCGGCAATCGGGAACTTCTTGCGGTGAAGGAGGCTCTTGAGGAGTGGAGACACCTGTTGGAGGGAGCATCGGTACCATTTCCGGTTTTCACGGACCATCGGAACCTGGAGTACATCCGGACCGCAAAGCGTCTGAACCCCAGGCAAGCCCGCTGGTCGCTGTTCTTCGGGCGTTTTGACTTCCGGATCACCTACCGCCCCGGGACTAAGAACCAACAATCTGACGCCCTGTCCTGGGTGCATGAAGAGGAGGTCAAGACCGAGCTGTCAGACCCCCCTGAAACCATCATCCCCGAGTCCACTGTCGTGGCCACCCTTACCTGGGACGTGGAGAAGACCGTCCGGGAGGCCCTGACACGGAGCCCGGACCCGGGGACAGGTCCGAAGGACAAACTGTACGTCCCACCAGAGGCCAGGGCTGCGGTCCTTGACTTCTGTCACGGTTCCAAGCTCTCCTGTCACCCAGGGGTGCGAAGGACCATGGCAGTGGTCCGGCAGCGCTTCTGGTGGGCGTATATGGAAACCGACGTCCGGGAGTATGTCCAGGCCTGCACCACCTGTGCCAGGGGCAAAGCCGACATCACAAGGCCCAAGGCCTCCTCCAGCCTCTGCCTGTGCCTCGTTGCCCCTGGTCTCATATCGGCCTGGACTTTGTCACGGGCCTCCCGCCGTCCCAGGGCAACACCACCATCTTAACGATAGTGGACCGGTTCTCTAAGGCGGCCCACTTCGTGGCCCTCCCGAAGCTCCCGACGGCCCAGGAGACTGCAGACCTCCTGGTCCACCACGTCGTGCGTCTGCATGGGATTCCAGCAGGCATTGTCTCAGATCGTGGTCCTCAGTTCTCCTCCCAGGTCTTGAGGAGTTTCTGCAGGGAACTGGGGGCCACCGTCAGTCTCTCGTCTGGGTACCACCCCCAGACGAATGGGCAGGCAGAGCGGACGAACCAGGAACTGGAGCAGGCCCTCCGCTGCATGACCTCCGCGCACCCGACAGCCTGGAGTGACCATCTGGCCTGGATCGAGTACGCTCATAATAGCCAAGTTTCATCTGCCACCGGCCTCTCCCCGTTTGAGGTGTGTTTGGGGTACCAGCCCCCATTGTTTCCGCTAGTGGAGGGAGAGGTCGGGGTGCCCATGGTCCAGGCCCATCTGAGGAAGTGCCGTCGGGTGTGGCGTACCGCCCGCTCTGCCCTGCTCAGAGCCCGGACGAGGGCTAAGGCCCATGCAGACCGCCGGCGTTCCCCGGCCCCTGCATACCAGCCCGGGCAGACGGTTTGGTTATCCACAAAGGACATACCTCTGCAAACGGAATCCCAAAAGCTGAAGGACAGATTTATAGGACCCTTCACCATCGTGAAGGTCCTCAGTCCAGCCGCAGTGAAGCTGGCAGCTTCACTGCGGATACATCCAGTATTCCATGTCTCCAGACTCAAACCCTGCCACACCTCTCCCCTCTGTGCCCCCGGACCGGCGCCGCCGCCTGCCCGGATCATCGACGGGGAGCCGGCTTGGACTGTGCGCCGACTCCTGGACGTTCGTCGACAGGGCCGGGGGTTCCAGTATTTGGTGGACTGGGAAGGATATGGACCCGAAGAACGCTCCTGGGTGAAGAGGAGCTTCATCCTGGACCCGGCCCTCCTGGCCGAATTCTACGCCCGGCACCCGGACAAGCCTGGTCGCGCGCCAGGAGGCGCCCGTTGGGGGGGGGTCCTGTTGTGTGGGCCGCTGAAGAGGAGGTACTGCTGGCCCACCACCACCAGATGGCGCCCTGCTTGGAGTGCGGGCTTCAAGCACGAGAGGGTGCCGGAGCCACTGGGAGTGACAGCTGTCACTCATCCTCAGCACCAGCAGTCACTCATTCATCTCATCACCATCACCATAAAGGCCGGACTGCAACTCCACCTCCTCGCCGAGAAATCAGCTACCATTCAGGTAATTTTCTCTGCTGACTCAAAACGTTGAGTAATAATCTGAACTTCTTTTGCAGCCGTTATCCTGTGGTGTCTGCCTTATCTGTGGGATTGGCGTTTGGTGTGATCAGCGACGGCTTCGCTTCACACTCCAATCAGATAAGTGGTTAGACAGGAGCTGCACGAGTGTGTGATTGGAGGTGGAGGTTCTCCCTCCTTTACTGAACACTGACTGTGGGATTACTGAGTGTGCGAACTCACACTCATCAGGACTGTCTCTGTTTTCTGCCAGCAGTACCAGGTCTGACTACTGAAGACAGCGGCCACCTGGGGCGCAGGGCTTGGCGGCTCCGGTGTTCTTCAGCTCCGTTGGTGGTGGAAGCTGTGTGGGGATCCGGCTCTTCTCTCGCCAGGCGTCTTCTATCGTCGAGCCTGCCCACACGTCACCTGGTGTATGATTGACAGTCCACCATATTGTTATTGTCTGTACGTCGTTGTGCGATTCACAACATTAAATTGTTACTTTTGGCTTATCCATTGTCCGTTCAATACCGCCCCCCTGTTGTGGGCCCGTGTCACGACACTTTCACAACAAGCCAACAAAAGCTGGAGTTTTAAACCTAACCAGACCCCTCCTACTGAGAGGCAGACTGCTATAGGCTAGTGACTAAACAATAGCTCTAATTAGCAACTATTGTGCTGTAGTTAGCACACCTAATGGCAGGACAGCTGTCCCTCTAATGATGATGACGTGAATGACTCATTACCATGAACAAAAGACTGAAACTCCTTTGACCTGAGTACCCCATTGTAAACAGGGGATAAAGCGTGTCTCAGACCCCCTCCCCGGTTAAGGCTGGGTTTCAAACGTTTCACAAAGAATGCCTCCTTGACCCCTCTCTCAAACCATTTCTTCTCTCTGGCTAATATTTTAACTTCCTTGTCCTCAAACATGTGGTTAGTGTCTTTAAGGTGGAGGTGAACCGCAGACTGAGGTCCACTGGCTGTTGTGAAAGTGTAGTGACACGGACCCACAACAGGGGGCGCAAATGAACGGTCAATAGATGAGCCAAAAAGTAACAATTTAATGTTGTGAAGGTGCACAACGAATACACAGACAATCTCAGAATCTGATAACAGTCAATTCACAAAGGTGACGTGTGGGCAGGCTCGAGGATAGAAGACATCTGTCCTGAGAAGAGCCGGAACCACACGATTTCCGCCGCCACCAAACCTGGTGAATACTGGAGCCGCCAAGTCCCGAATTCCCAGGTGATCACCGTCCCCGACTGTCGGATCTGGTACTGCTGGCGAAGAACAAAGACAGTCAAGTGTGGGTGTGTGTACACCCCGTAACAACAACGGTGGGAATGCTACGTCCACCTTTAACACACACTCGTGCAGCGTCTGTTTAACCACTTATCTGACGAGACGAAGGACGAAACAGTCGTGACCCACGCCGGTCCTCTGGTTGACAGCTGCAACACAATAGCTCTGGAAATCACTGAATGCTGGCAGAGAATATTACCTTCATAGAAGTACGATATCTCGGCGATGAGGTGGAGATGACGTCTGGGTTTTATGGAGTGAGATGATGAAGAATGAGTGACAGCTGTCAGGAATTAATGAGTGACAGCTGTCACTCCCGGCTGTGTCCGTGGCGGCAGCGCCCTCTCGTGCCTGAAGCCCGCACTTCAGGCAGGGCGCCCTCTGGTGGTGGGCCAGCAGTACCTCCTCTTCTGGCAGCCCACACAACAGGACCCCCCCCCCCTCAACGGGCGCCTCCTGGCGCCCGACCAGGCTTATCGGGGTGTCGACGGTAGAAATCGGCCAGGAGGGCTGGATCCAGGATGAAGCTCCTCTTCACCCAGGAGCGTTCTTTGGGTCCATACCCCGCCGGACCGGGAGCACAGAGGGGTGAGGTGTGGTGAGGCTTGATTCTGGACACATGAAAGACTGGGTGGATCCGCAGTGAAGCCGGGAGATGGAGCTTCACTGCGGCAGGACTGAGGATTTTGAGGATCTTGAATGGTCCAATGTATCGGTCCTTCAACTTAGGGGAGTCCACTTGGAGGGGGATGTCCTTCGTGGACAGCCACACCTCCTGCCCGGGCTGGTAAGCAGGGGCCGGGGATCGCCGGCGGTCCGCATGGGTCTTCGCCCTCGTCCGGGCCTTCAACAAGGCAGAACGGGCGGAGCGCCACACCCGACGGCACTTCCGCAGGTGGGCCTGGACTGAGGGCACACTGACCTCTCCCTCCACCACGGGAAACAATGGGGGCTGATACCCCAAACACACCTCAAACGGGGAGAGGCCGGTGGCAGAGGACACCTGGCTGTTATGCGCATACTCGATCCAGGCTAGATGTTCACTCCAGGCCATCGGGTGTGCAGACGTTACACAGCGCAGGGCTTGCTCCAATTCCTGATTGGCCCGTTCTGCCTGTCCATTGGTCTGCGGGTGATACCCGGACTAGAGGCTCACACTGGCCCCCAGTTCCCGGCAGAAGCTCCTCCAGACGTGTGAGGAGAACTGGGGACCACGATCAGAGACGATGTTGGTGGGTATCCCATGCAGACGGACGACGTGGTGGACCAGGAGGTCTGCTGTCTCCTGGGCTGTTGGGAGCTTCGGGAGGGCAACGAAGTGGGCCGCCTTGGAGAATCGGTCCACTATCGTGAAGATGGTGGTGTTGCCCTGGGACGGCGGGAGGCCCATGACGAAATCCAGGCCGATATGGGACCAGGGGCGATGAGGCACAGGAAGTGGCTGGAGAAGCCCTTGGGACCTCTTGTGGTCTGCCTTGCTCCTGGCACAGGTGGTGCAGGCCTGGATGTACTCCCGGACGTCGGCCTCCATAGACGCCCACCAGAAGCGCTGCCGGACAACTGCCACGGTCCTTCGCACCCCTGGATGACAGGAGAGCTTGGAACCGTGACAGAAGTCCAAGACTGCAGCTCTGGCCTCTGGTGGGACGTATAGACGATTCTTCGGACCAGTTCCGGGGTCCGGGCTCCGTGCCAGGGCCTCCCGGACGGTCTTCTCCTTGTCCCAGGTGAGGGTGGCCACGATAGTGGACTCCGGAATGATGGGCTCCGGTGGATCCGACAGCACCGTTTTGACTTCGTCTTCGTGTACCCGGGACAAGGCATCCGATCTCTGGTTCTTGGTTCTTCAAAACGTCCGAAGAACAGTGACCAGTGGGCTTGCCTGGGGTTCAGCCGCTTGGCGGTCCTGATATACTCCAGGTTCCGATGGTCAGTGAAAACCGTGAACGGCACAGACGCTCCCTCCAACAGGTGTCTCCACTCCTCAAGAGCCTCTTTCACCGCAAGGAGTTCTCGATTGCCGACGTCATAGTTCCGTTCAGCTGGGGTCAACCTGCGAGAAAAGTAGGCACACGGGTGAAGAACCTTATCGGTCTCTCCGCTCTGGGATAGCACGGCTCCTATCCCTGAGTCAGAGGCGTCCACTTCAACCACGAACTGGCGGCTAGGGTCGGGCTGCACCAAAACTGGCGCAGTAGAGAACCGTCGTTTCAACTCCTTGAATGTGGATTCGCACCGATCTGACCAGGTGAAGGGGACTTTTGGAGAGGTCAGGGCTGTCAGGGGGCTAACTACCTGACTGTAGCCCTTAATGAACCTCCTATAGAAATTAGCGAAGCCGAGGAACTGTTGCAGCTTCCTACGGCTTGTTGGTTGGGGCCAATCTCTCACCGCCGCAACCTTGGCCGGATCAGGGGCGACGGAGTTAGAGGAGATGATAAACCCCAGGAAGGACAAAGACGTGTGGTGAAACTTGCACTTCTCGCCCTTCACAAACAGTCGGTTCTCTAATAACCGCTGCAGGACCTGACGTACATGCTGGACATGGGTCTCAGGATCCGGAGAAAAGATGAGAATATCGTCCAGATATACGAAGACGAATTGGTGCAGGAAGTCCCACAAGACGTCGTTAACCAAGGCTTGGAACGTCGCGGGGGCATTGGTGAGGCCGAACGGCATGACCAGGTACTCAAAGTGACCTAACGGGGTGTTAAATGCCGTCTTCCATTCGTCTCCCTTCCGGATCCGAACCAGGTGATACGCATTTCTAAGATCCAGCTTAGTAAAAATTTTGGCTCCATGCAGGGGGGTGAACATGGAATCTAACAATGGCAACGGGTATCGGTTGCGAACCGTAATCTCATTCAGCCCCCTGTAATCAATGCATGGACGGAGTCCGCCATCTTTCTTGCCCACAAAAAAGAAACCTGCACCCATCGGGGAGGTGGAGTTCCGGATCAGCCCGGCAGCTAATGAGTCCCGGATGTAGGTCTCCATTGATTCGCGCTCAGGTCGTGAGAGGTTGTACAGCCTGCTGGATGGGAACTCAACGCCTGGAACCAAATCAATGGCACAATCGTACGGACGGTGCGGGGGAAGGGTGAGTGCCAGATCCTTGCTGAAGACGTCAGCAAGATCGTGGTACTCAACCGGCACCGCCGTCAGATTGGGAGGGGCTTTGACTTCCTCCTTAGCATGCAAACCGGGAGGAACCGAGGATCCTAAACACACCCTATGGCAGGTTTCGCTCCACTGAACCACTACCCCAGACGGCCAATCAATCCGGGGATTGTGTTTCAACATCCAGGGGAAGCCCAAAATCACACGGGAGGTAGAAGGAGTTACAAAAAACTCAATCTCCTCCTGATGGTTTCCAGACACCACCAGAGTTACTGGTTGTGTCTTGTGTGTGATTAAAGGGAGGAGGGTGCCATCTAGTGCCCGCACCTGCAATGGCGAAGGAAGCGCCACCAGAGGGAGCCCTACCTCCCTTACCCATCTGCTGTCTAGCAGATTCCCTTCTGACCCCGTGTCCACCAGTGCTGGGGCTTGAAGGGTTAAATCCCCGCTCAGGATTGTAACTGGGAGTCGTGTGGCAATCTGTGTGTGTCCCACGTGAATGTTATGACCCCCCCCTTAGCCCAGTCTCTAAGGGCGGTTGTTGTCGTTCTGGCCGTTTGGGGCAGTTTCTCTGTATGAGCTGCAGAGAAAACACTCCCCGTGGACCAGCCTCCTCATTTTGGCCCTGTGCGTTTCCCTAACAACGTCAGCAGAGGGAGCTGTTGCCCCACGGAGCGCTGCGGCTGTGGAGCGTGGGGAGGGCGGCCCCTTTTCGAACCCGGAAGGGAGAGGGACGGCGCGTATCTGGCCACGTCCTTCGCCTCGCTCCAGACGGCGTTCCTCCAACCAATTGTCTAACCGTATAACGAGATCGATAAGCCCATCTAAATCCCACGGTTCTTCCTTAGCTACCAGATGCTCCTTCAGGACCGATGACAGTTCGTTTATGAAGGCGGCACGGAGCGCAACGTTATTCCAGCCGGACCTCGCAGCCGCGATGCGGAAGTCGACTGCATATTTGGCTGCGCACCGGCGCCCCTGTCGCATTGACAGCAGCATTGTTGAAGCGGTCTCTCCTCTGTTAGGGTGATCAAACACTGTTCTGAACTCCCCCACAAACCCAGTGTATGCTGATAACAACCGTGAGTTCTGTTCCCAGAGCGCCGTAGCCCAGGCACGTGCCTTACCCCGAAGCAAATTAATTACATAAGCCACCTTGCTGGCGTCAGACGCGTACATCACGGGTCGTTGTGCAAAGACGAGCGAACACTGCATCAGAAAGTCCGCGCACGTCTCCACACAACCCCCGTACGGCTCAGGGGGACTTATGTATGCTTCAGGGGATGGTGGGGGGGTTTGTTGAATGACCAGTGGAATGTTAATACCCTGCACTGGGTCGGCAGGAGGAGGAGGAGGAGCCGCAGCAGCGCTCTGATCGCGCGCTTCCACCTGTGCGGTGAGAGCCTCCACCTGCGATTAAGGATGATGTTTTGCTCGGACATCAATTCCAGCCGAGCGGTAAAGGCGGTGAGGATTTGCTGCAACTCACCGAACACGCCTCCTGCAGACGCCTGTGCACCCTGCTCTTCCATTGGCTGTCCAACAGATGGGTGACGCCCCTCGGGATCCATGACGCTGGCCGAGATATCCTGTTGTGAAAGTGTAGTGACACGGACCCACAACAGGGGGCGGAAATGAACGGTCAATAGATGAGCCAAAAAGTAACAATTTAATGTTGTGAAGGTGCACAACGAATACACAGACAATCTCAGAATCTGATAACAGTCAATTCACAAAGGTGACGTGTGGGCAGGCTTGAGGATAGAAGACGTCTGTCCTGAGACCACACGATTTCCGCCGCCACCGAACCTGGTGAATACTGGAGCCGCCAAGTCCCGAATTCCCAGGTGATCACCGTCCCCGACTGTCGGATCTGGTACTGCTGGCGAAGAACAAAGACAGTCAAGTGTGGGTGTGTGTACACCCCGTAACAACAACGGTGGGAATGCCACCTCCACCTTTAACACACACTTGTGCAGCGTCTGTTTAACCACTTATCTGGCGAGACGAAGGACGAAACAGTCGTGACCCACGCCGGTCCTCTGGTTGACAGCTGCAACACAATAGCTCTGGAAATCACTGAATGCTGGCAGAGAATATTACCTTTATAGAAGTACGATATCTCGGCGATGAGGTGGAGATGACGTCTGGGTTTTATGGAGTGAGATGATGAAGAATGAGTGACAGCTGTCAGGAATTAATGAGTGACAGCTGTCACTCCCGGCTGTGTCCGTGGCGGCAGCGCCCTCTGGTGCCTGAAGCCCACACTTCAGGCAGGGCGCCCTCTGGTGGTGAGCCAGCAGTACCTCCTCTTCTGGCAGCCCATACAACACTGGCGCCCTCTCTGCGGTGCTGGTATAGCCTTTTGTGTAAAGGTTGCTTTGTTTCACCTATGTAGTGTTCGTTACAGTTTTCCTGACATCTGATAGAATACACTGCATTGCTCTGTTTGTAACTAGGGATCCTGTCCTTAGGGTGAACTAATTTCTGTCTCAAGGTGTTATCCGGTTTAAAGTAAACTGGGATTTTGTGCTGTCTGAAGATCCTCTGTAGTTTTTCCCCTACTCCTGCTAAATAAGGGAGATACACTCCTCTTGTTTGGGATATAATATTATAATATTACCCATTTAAAGGATTACACTACATGACATAACTCCAACATTCAAGATCTTCCAATTATTGTCTTCATTAAGAGTCCTTTGACAAAACAAACCTAAAAATGTTCAACGAATTTGAAGAGAACTGCTATGAATAAATCAAATATTCTGTACTTTGTCTCTCTGTGACAGTGCACTGACCTGTGTGTGCACGCTAAGAGAAAGCCAGAAGTGCAGAATTTTGCACACAGGAGCAGAGATGAAATGGTGCATGGATAATTCTCTCCTCAGATCCTCTGGTATACTTGCTTGGAGAGTACACAGCTGAATCGATAGTGCTCGAAGCTTTCTCATGTTCCTCTTCCCACATCAGCGCTGATCTGCTGGGAGCCCATTTTGCCACCAGAGAAGTCCAGGACAGTCTCTTTCTAGATGTGATGCTTTGAAATAAAAAAATAAAAACTCCAGCGCTGAGCTGTGGGAGCGTAATTATAATACGATACGCTCACATCCATAATACACACTGTGAGGTGTTAACCTGCAGTCTGTGCAGACAGAGAAATCCCAATAACCACTGCAGGGGCTCATCTCTGACCGGTATCCATGGTGATTGAACACATTTCTCCACACGTCAGAAAGGCGGTGTGTCTGTGCTGCACCACACCGGCCCATTATTAAAGGCCAGACCCTTGGACTGGAAGGAAGGAAGGAAGGAAGGAAGGAAGGAAGGAAGGAAGGAAGGAAGGAAGGAAGGAAGGAAGGAAGGAAGGAAGGAAGGAAGGAAGGAAGGAAGGAAGGAAGGAAGGGCCAAACAGTGGCTCACACCCGTTTCATTGTGACCCAACAATTTTACAGCCTTCTTTGGAGAAACTGCTAAAATAGCGCGCTGCTCGGTGAAGCGAATTTCAACAAAGCGCCACATCATCTGATTACGGCACAGCTTTGTGGGCTCATTTGCATACCTGGTGGGAATAATTCACTCTCAGACGTAGCACCTAGATTTATTCGGTCTAATTTCAAACATTCACAGAAGAGGAAAAAGCACTGGCTTGATTTAAGCTTCTAATCTCTCTTTCCTCTTAATTTAGCGCCAGCGTCAATTGTGGCTCTTTTACCAGTGTCAGCCTGTGGGAATTTTAGGTGTGTGTGTGTGTGTGTGTGTGTGTGTGTGTGTGTGTGTGTGTGTGTGTGTGTGTGTGTGTGTGTGTGTGTGTGTGTGTGTGTGTGTGTGTGTGTGTGTGTGTGTGTGATTATTCCAGATTCTAGAAGTTCAAACTGTCTCAGTATTTAGAATATTCTATAACTGTGTGGACTTGTGAAGTGTACATGCCAAATGTGCAGCCATCGGCCTTAAAGCAATTAAAGTTGATATTTTGGGATGAGGCCATCTTCTCCTCCTTCTTCATCTGACCATATGAGGGTGAGCAGACCTCAACTCAGCCCTGGACTCAACACAAATGGGAAGTGTCCGATGTGCGACTGTTGATTTCCATGACAACGTATTAAGCCAAGGCTTAAACCATGGTTATCTCATACTGTGCCTAGTAAGAGTGACATCTCCAACTGCTCCAGTAATGAGCTGTCTAACGTGCTGTCATCCTCGGCAGATGGTGTATATAGGCTACTCATCTCTTTGAGAATTATCTAGTCTAGCCTTTCAAAGTTTTACCAACAAACTGATGTTGAGACATTTGTGAAAATCCATAGATAGACTTATACATGATAAAGTGTGTAGAGGGCTGTTGGGTAAATTACAGTCACAGAAAACTGCAACAGGCAAATGCAATTAAGGCATGCCAAAGGGGTCTTAAAAGAGATAATGATGTTTGTAGCTTAAAATGCATCAAAAACATTGAGTATCCAAAGTGTAAGTTATTCCTTAAACCTTCGACCAATACCTCGAGAAATCTAACCGATGTGTGTCTAACTAAAGAGATAGATACACTACCTTTTATTGTACAGCCAAACCCTTTTACAATGAAAAAAGAGTTGAACCAACTTAAATGAATTATTTCAATTGGTAGCATCTAAATATATTAAGTTGTTTGAACTTAAATTTGTAAGTTAGAGTTGATCTAACTTATTAACTTAAGTTCAAACAACTTAAATTATTTAGATGCAACCAATTGAAACATCTCTTTAAGGTGGTTCTTTTTTCAGTGTACACTGCAATAAAGTTCCTTCAAGTACACAGTCTCTCAGAGATGTTATTTCATTTCTCAAGTTATAGTTTTACTATAATTCTAAGGAATTTCCAGCAAAATATCATTAAGTGGCAACTCAGCAATAAAGCTTTGATTATGCTATCTTGGATCAAAGGTCAACAATCATGGTCAAAGGTCAGTAATGAGATATCAAAGATCAAAGGTCAGTGATCAGGACTGACTCGGGACTCGGTATAGTGCAGCAGATAACAGAATATTGACAGTGGAATCGTTCAAATGGTTATGCAAGCACCAAATTTGGCAGAAATACTCCTTAGACATTACTCTTTAACACAACAACAACAAAAAAATGGCCATTTGAATGTTCAATAGGCAGCCAGGTAGGGGTCAATTGAGGAATTACACAGGGGTCAAAAATTAAAAATGCTCCAATCATATTGAAAACTATACCACAGTTTTTGACTCATCATAAAGATTCCACAAAGGTATAGTTTGGACTATCTACAGCTGAATGTTCTGGAGTTATGGGGTAAAAACAGCAAGAATGGTGACAAAGGTCGATTTCAGTTTGTACAGGGGGCAAAAGTTACTCCAATTTTGGTAAAAAAAAAAAAAAAAAAAAAAAGTGGTGCAAATTATTGGTTGAGTTAATAGGGTTTCAAAAAGAAAAAGTTTGCACCTTGTGTCATCCTTAGTTATTATTTTATGGGGTAACATGATAACTAAGGGGTAACATATGTCACACGTCATAGAATCCAATGGATGTCGACATTGTTTGACTTTTACTTTGTAGATCAAACATTCAACACAGTCAAAACTATTCCATTTATTAATCCCATTGAACGATTGCTTCAGTTATCTGCTGCACTACTAATCAGGATAAAATGTTAACAATCTGGATCAAAGATCAGATATTGCATCAGCCATCAAGATTAAATTTCATCAGGATCAAAGACTAGCAATGTGGTCAAAGATTGTCAATCAAGAAAGAATCAAATGTAAGTGATTGGAATTAAAGATCAGCAATCAGGATCAAAGTTCAGTGACAAACATCAAATACATCAAAGTTCAGCAACTGGGATGAGTTAGAATAAAATGTTAGTGATCATTATCAAAATTAAATCCTGATGACCATGAAAGTCACAAATGAGATCAAATATCAGAAATCAGGATCAGTGTTCAGTGAACAAGATACCATATCAGTGATTAGAGTCAAAGTTCAGGAATTAGGATGAGTTATCAGAATTAAAAGTCAGTGATCATTAGCAAAATGAAATCCTGATCGCCATCAAAGTCATGATTGAGATTATCTTCTCATGCAGCTCCACTTATTCCTTTTAATTTTATATACCTTTTAATTTTTCTGGTTTAACTGCTCTGGTTTCTTTGTCAGACTGTATGTATGTATGTATCAGGCTTCTCCTTGCTTCTGTTAGTTTGCTGTTTTTTGCTCAGGTTACAGTGTTTTGTTTTTGATCCCATGACTCCAATTCCCAATTCCCGTCTTTCACTGTCCTTGACAAGAGTCTATGTCTTTGAAAATTCTGCTGTTTGATCCCTTGAAGGACTGTTGCTATTGATGAACTGGTTTTTGAACTCTGCCTGGCTTTGGATTATCCTCCTGGTTTTTTTCCCCACTCAAAGATTCTGAGACTATTTTGGACTTATTACTGTGTAAGTTCTTGGTTCCAATGTGGGGTTGGAGCCCTCCTTAGGGAGTCTCCAAAGATCACAGAGGGTGCACAAGGTTTTTGTTTTTCAAAATTACTAATTACTCACTCATCTTCAACCACTTACTATAATTAAGGGTCATGGGGAGGCTGGAGCATAACCCAGCAGTCACAGGACGTGAGGCGGGGTACACCCTGGACGGGACAACAGTCTGTCACAGGGCCATATATAGACAAGCAAACACATTCACACGCACACCTATGGACAATTTAAAGTTTCCAGTCTACCTAACCTACATGTCTTTGGATGTTGGAGGAAGCCAGAGAGAACCCACACAAACACAGGGAGAACATGCAAATTCCACACAGAAAAGCCACAAATGGGAATCGATCCCATGACCTTCTTCTTGTGACACAACAGTGCTAACCACTAAGACACATGCTGCCCTTATGTGACACCCAAAGCTAATTAAAACGATCATTTTCTTTGTATGAACCAAAGAGAAAAGGGGGAAAAGGCTGAGCTAAGGGAACTCAGCATTCCTTAGGCACAATTTTGGGGGGGGGGGGGGGGGGGGTGAAAACCACTGGTGTACCTGAACCAAGTCAGCATTATGATCATTCATTCTGCCTTTTGGTGCTGCTGCAGCTGAACTATTATTTTGTAACAGTAAAACCTGTTCAAACTGTCCTTTGTTGTAGTTCTCTGCTATGAGGTCCTTGACTAGATCACTACAAACAGGAGCTCTGCAATGACTGAACAGTTTGCCACATGGCAGTGCCATGCAGAATTAAGATCAGCTTATGGGGCGTGTCCACAGATCAAATAGATATAACAGATATGGAGTTTTGTAACACATGTCACAGAAGACAAAAACCAGTTGTTTCACCTCAAAATTTGTGTTTATGCCAGGGCAGTTTCTACCTGTGCACACAGAAACTAAGTCTTTGTAGGACTTTGACGATGTTTAACATGAAATTCCAACCATTTTTTTTCACTGTAAAACAAGGACTAAAACATATTCTGCACAATATGGTCCCTTTAAGATTGTTGCAATCATCCACCAAACGCATTTTACCTCATTTGTAGCTATAAAATGCGGATTATCATTAGACACATGCAGGTTTTGTTTACTTGATAGGTCCGAAACTCTTCCTATACTGTTCCCTGCAATAGTTGCCTCGCAGCTAATTGTGAGCCCCAGTGTGAGCGCCTTATCGCACATCATCAGCACCTTATCTCACATCATCAGCAGTACATGGCACAATCCCTTCCAACGCTAGACCACCTCAGCCAATCTTGCATGCAACTCCACCATCATGCGTGCCTCCTGTTGGCTTTCATTCTTTCACAATGTCAGGAGCGAATGCTCCGTCTCAATTAATCACTGAGTTTCTAATGGAATGCTTCCCTTCAGGATGAGGCCCATCACACAGGGGGCTGCAGTCAGCGCTGTCACTAAAGCTGCTCTGATTGCCTGAACACACTCCCAGCTTTGGAGTTGCTGCAGATGTCTGCTAATTGTGGTGATTATGGCAAATGGAGGGGGGTAAGAATATGTAATGAATTTCCCATTGCTTTCATGCCTCACATCCTTTGGAGAGTATGTGCATCTGGTATCCAAGCCGAACATCCGCAGGGTTTGGAAACTGACAAAAGTGGCATGAACGTTGGGCACGGGTGACAATTCTAATGCCAACTGCAGCCACATTGGGCCCATTTATTCTTTTATTTCTCTTTATTTTCAAATGGTTCTCCCCTTATCCATCTTATTTTGTACTTTCTCTTCTCTCATATTTTTTGAAACTGCTCTGCCTTTACATCTGGGTGTGTAGCTGAATTTTTAAAAAAAGCTTTCTTATTGTCTTTTTCTAATTTATAATTATCTAATCATAAAAGAGCACACTTTCATTTTTATACCAGAGAAATCAAATTTCACTGCATGCAAATTGGTTATGCAGCTTATCAACCTATTAAATTGAAGGGATTATACACGCAACTTAAATTTTTGTACGTTACATCCCTTAGTTATCGCGCTCTTCTGGACATCCTACTCTGGACGTTGAACTGGAACAAATATGTTCATATATTTAGCATATTAATGAGGTTAAATGTCATAAACGCGTTCGCCTCTACTGGAAATGCAAACACGGCTGATTTGATGTGGATGTGCACACTTGTAAAGCTAGATTTAGTTTAATTCCTTTGGGGCAAGTGCCCTTCCTGTCACACTGATCAAATACATTCTTTTTGATATGACTATAAAGCGCTCTGCGCCGCATCAGTGTGTGCGTGTGCGCGTGCATGTGTTTGTCACTATGTGTATATGTGCTATGAGTTGGGGGTGTTGTGTATTCTATATCCATCCCCCATCACCAGGGGCTGTATTATGCATTGTTGTTAGCATGCCCTACATGCTCACCCAAGCATGTCCCGGTGTGGTACAGTATGCACATCTTCCCGTCCCCACATGTCGTGTCCTGCAGGCTCACTTCATTTACCTTTGCTCCTGAATTAATGCTTGTTAACTGTCACATTAGCTCAGATCTGTTGGTCCACTTTGCAAGTAACAAAAAAGCCCGGTATGTGGTCGCCGTGAATATTTTTGCTTGGATAAACACCATACGCATGGATTCATTTTGACTACCTAGGCTCCCTAAAGCAGAAACCTTCCACAGTGTTTATCGTATCTCCTCGAAAACTGAATAAGATAATCAGACATGTTACATTTTAATGATATATGCTGGTTTGGTTTGGTTTTGTTGTTTGCTCGCCACAACTAACATAGGGATGTCAAATTTGAGTATTTTTATAGTGGTTACTTGAGTAATAATGAGATGAATTAAAGAGGTCATGAGTCACAGCGTGGGTGTGGCCTTGAAGCTTCAGTCTAGGATTTAGGGGTGTTTTGGAGGGGTCTCTCTTGTTATGTTGAAATCTGAGGAAATGCAGGTAAAACTCATATTCATCCAATTATTATCTTACAAAAAGAAGAGCCATAATAATAACTAGTTGCTAATTTGGCCATATTGTGCAGCCCTACTGTCAACTAGCTGAAAAGTTTGAATATGAATTTATATCTACATTTTAAAAAAAGCTTAAAGTAGCAGGGGGTTAAGAGGGCTGTAGTTAGAGGGTCTGGGGGGTGAAGCCCTAAGGAAGCTGAAGGTTTTTAGTCATGCTAATGCTCTCCAGAAGCATTTACTGAAAAAAATTTCTGAAGGCGCTAAATGAGATGGTGAGATGATAACTTTGCTCATTCATAACCATGACATATACATATTTATAACTAGTTGAATAAAAGGCTCATTCAAATTATTTATCTCTTGAATTCAAGTTTTTGAAATGTGATGATCTGGTGGATTGCCACATATCTCAGTTAATATATAAAGCACCAAAGAAGTAAGATGGAAGTGTTTGAAAAGTGTGGCACCAACCAGTACGAGCTAAGAGGAACAAACATGGTAGAAGTGATGAAGGAAAAGCGTGTTTCTGTGAAAGGTGTTATTTTTTGACAGCATGAACAAAGAGGTGATAGATTTTAAAGACATTACAAGTTTTTACAAAGTTTTAAAAATACTAAAGAAACATAAGAAATTGAAGTGATGAATTATGTTTATGCTGATAAAAATTGCAAAGTACTATTGTAATGACCATGTGTGTGTGTGTGTGTGTGTGTGTGTGTGTGTGTGTGTGAGAGAGAGAGAGAGAGAGAGAGTGTTTGTTCATAGATCGGTGAATTTTTTATGTTTTTGTGTACTGAGGAAACTCTATTCTGCATTAATGAATTCAACAGTGATAAGGAAATGAAAACTAGAGCACCGTGCTCATACAGTGCAAACCTCCTCCAACACTACTTTCCAATTCCACAACATTTTACTTTGGAAAAAATTTTCAAGGTCAAAGTCATGTTAGAAGTGGCTTTTCATAAGCAAAAATATAATACAAAATATAGATCAAAACGGGTTTTCAATGTTAAAATTAAATATCCGCTAAATCCACAATACAGATCAGATGTGGATTAAACTTAGTCTATTCATTCAGAGTGCCAGTTTGCACCTCACTGTTACAAATGAGAGTGATTGAGGCACTTTTGATTGAGAAATAATGCAAAATGTACATCAAATGGCTTTATCAATATTAAATTCACGTGTCCATAAAATCCACAATTCGGATCAGATCCAGAACATTTCAATTCAATTTATTTTATTTGTATACCACCAAATCACAACAATGCTGCCTCAAGGTGGTCCACAAGAGTATGGTTGAATCTTTTACCAAACCTCCTGAGCGAGAACACAGGCAAAAGTGGTAAGGAAAAACTCACTCTGGTGATAATAAGGAAAAAAACCTCAAGCAGACCAGACTCAGAGGGGTGTCCCACTGCTTAGGCCAGTCTAACACATTTTTACAAATTTTACAAGAATTTCTTAACAAACAGAAACAGAAACAACAGACATAGAAAAAAACAGAAGATCAACAAAAACAGTCCTTAATTCAAATTAAAAAGTAGTCCATTTTGGGTCTTTAAACTTAGTGTGTCCATTTCCACACCAGGTGGGACTTCCGACACAAGCAGGGCCTCCAGTCATCGGAGAAATAGGCAGGGCATCCTGAGGTCAGTCCGGCGCCCTGGAGTGCCAAACTTTGTCAGGCAATACTGAGTGGCATTCTGCACCTCACTTTCAAATATGAGAGTGATTGAGGCACTTTTGATTGAGATATAATGCAAAAAATACACCAAATGGGCTTTTCCATATTAAATTCAAATGTCCAACAAAATCCACAATTTAATAAAATGCAGATCAAACTTTGTCAGGCAATACTGAGTGGCATTCTGCACCTCACTTTCAAATATGAGAGTGATTGAGGCACTTTTGATTGAGATATAATGCAAAAAATACACCAAATGGGCTTTTCCATATTAAATTCAAATGTCCAACAAAATCCACAATTTAATAAAATGCAGATCAAACTTTGTCAGGTGATAGTGAGTGCCAGTCTGCACCTCACTTTCAAATATGAGAGTGATTCGGGCATGTTTGATTAAGATATAATGTAAAATATACATTAAATGGCATTTTAAATGTTAAATTTTTGTGGTCTCAAAATCCATCTGCAGTCTGGATCAGATCCGGATCAAACTTTGTCAGTTTATAAAGGATACCATCCTACACAATGCTGTCAAATATGAAAGAAATTTAATCTTTTTTGACAGTTATAAATTTTTGAATATTTATTTAATGTTAAAGGATAGGGATTTTTCCAAGATTTTTCCTAACTTTGATCTTTGCCCTATGACCCTGAAAATTGAAGCTCTTGCCAATCAGGATATGAATCTTCAGTAAAATTTCATAACAGTATATGAAAAATTGTGGGCTCCATTCTGTTCACAAACAAACAAATGAACAAGGGTAAAAACATGACCTCCTAGTTCGTTGCTGGAGGTAATAAAACACAGTGAGAGTGAATAAATTCAGTTTAATGACAGTACATGCATTGTACAATGGACAAAACTCAGAGGACAAACAATTGAGATTTACATGTTTATGCCTTTGTGTTTTTAATGCAGAAATTTCAAACAACATCACAATGTAATTTAGCTTCTTTCTTTCCTTAAATAATCCTATTTTATAATGTTTTATAAAATACACTTCTGGAATCATAACATTTTTTGCATTCCTTTAATTTTGTCATACTGGGATTTTAGCATGTAATTAGGAACACGCGGCAGTGGCCTCCAGAGCTTTGGATATGAAAGAAACTGGCAAACTCATTTCAACCTGCATGTAACCTCAACCACACCTGCTCCTACTTTTCAACAAGCATGAGATGAAAAAATGATTTCATGCAAAAAAAAAACCTAGGCTTTCCCTGTGTTTGAATAACTTCCTTTGGGTTTCTTCTGAGTGCTGTGGTGCAGGTGTTTCATGTCCTTCAATAGAGGCCAAAGTGTCCTTGTGTCTGTGTAGTTCTTCACGTGTACATGTGCTTAGACTATATATTTGCTAGCCAGAAGCAAGTGTGTTAAATTCTCCAAGCATGTGTGACGAATCAAGCGGCTGGGAAAAGAGCAGCAGCACATTGCCACAACCAAGCTCCTCTCACAATCTGAACTCTAAAGACGAAATTGTTACTCTGTCTTACTGATCCTCGTTTGTATCTCTCTTTTCCTCCAAACGTTTTGTTGCAAATTTTGCATTTTGCAGAATGTGGGCGAGAGATTAAGTGAGACAGATTAAAAAAAAAGAGAGCGACAGAGAGAGTGCATCCCCCCACTCGTATGTCTTTCATCCTAATCCATAGTCTGTGTCCAAGAAAGGGCCTCCTTTTCACCCGTCTGACCTAAAGCCTCTTACACATGACCCTTGTGTGTCTCCCTCGAGGCTCTCTCCCACGGCCAGAAATCACAGTCTCAGACACTAACTCACATCTGTGCATTTTAGTTTAAAGTAATCAGGCATGGAAGGGGAGTGCTGCATGTGTGTGTGTGTGTGTTGAAATAATGCAATAGTTCAACTAAGGGGGGAAAAAAATCAGCAGAGGTCAGAAGACATTTGTTCCAAACACCCTTAACAAAACTGTACAATCCTGGGATTTGCAGAGGCGACAGATCTGCGTGTTTTGCCTGAAGGTGAAGTCAAATCTGCAGCCAGCCTGACTAACACAGCTGCCGGGGGAGAGCGTGTATCTTGTTAAAATAAGTGACCTCAATAAAGACGGACGTTTGACAGTCGGTTACGTAACTGACTGAGGATGATCCCCAGGCTGTATCTGTGAGCTTTCATGTTTGGGACAGAATATGTGCAAGTCTGTGAAAGATGGGGGTGTCAGGTGTACGAGGGAATGCAAGAATGTGCATATAAATTTTACGTGCATATACATCCTGTCATGTGCTGTTAGCTATTGACGGGGTAAGCTTAAACCTAAGTGTGTAGGATTTGGGGTTTATGTTGGCATCTTGGATATGTAACTAGATACAATATGATTCAGGAACCATACTTTTTATTACGGAAGGATGTGATTCAATATCGTGTGCTACAATTCTTTCTTTAATCTAGGCATTTATTTTCCAATAAGCCATAGGTGGCCATGCTTACCTTCAAATACATATTTCATGAAAAATCAGAGACTAGGGACTAGACCAGTGGTGTCCAAACTATTCCAGAAAGGGACAAGAGGGTGCAGGTTTTCTGACTTTAGCAGGTGATTTCACTGATTAGCATCCCTTTGAACAGGTGGGATGAGTTCATCAGTGAAATCACCTGCTGAAGCCAATGGCTGCAAAGAAAACCTGCACCATCTCTGCCCTTTCTGGAATACTTTGGACACCACTGGACTAGACCTTCTTCAGTTTTGTTTTGTTTTGTTTTGTTTTGTTGTTTTTTTTACTGCTGTGCTGCAGCACCTCTGCTCACCTGTTGTTCACCACTTGGGGCAACACCCCATATAGTAGGTGAAAGCCCAACAAAGAAGAAACCAGAAGAAGCCAGCTGTTGTTAGCATAAAATAAATTTGATGTTCTGAACCAGTATGAAAATTTTAAGAAATTGTGAACTCACTATCATGTTCAAATGGGTAGATTTATCTATTATACAGTTTACCATTATCAGACATGCTAATTTTGTTTTTACATTGTAAAGCTAATGGTCCTCTAACCAGATCCTCGTGCTGAACTTGAACTTTTGCAAAAGTTTGAAGTCACAGAAATAAATTTATACACTGACAAGTTCATAGTACATTTATATCAATTCAGAGGTCTGTATATTCGTGTAGCTACAGCTATTACTTTTAAATACATTTTTGATATCTTAGCCTTTCATATCTATGTAGAAGCAGGCACCCTCATTGAGGCTGCCATATTGCACTGCCATGTTGATACAGTAGCCCAAAAGAGACACACTGGCGCTTACCCTGCCTTTCATTTTGTAGCACAGCCGGAAGACTGAAAAAAACAGAAGAGTCAGTGGTTGCACCCACATGCCATATTTTCTAGACCAGGGGTAGGCAACCTGTTCCAGAAAGAGCCATGAGGGTGCAGGTTTTCTTTGCAGCCACTGACTCCACCAGGTGATTTCACTGATTAACTGATTCCATCTGCTCAAAGTGATATTAATCAGTAAAATCACCTGGTGGAGTCAGTGGCTGCAAAGAAAACCTGCACCCTCATGGCTCTTTCTGGAACAGGTTGCCTACCCCTGGTCTAGAGGATAAGACATGTTTTTTTTACTAGTTTGGGAGGTCCTGCGACTTATATTTTGGTGCAGCTTATTTCTGGAAAAATCATGCTTTTGTTTATAATAATACATCCATCCATGTTCTATACCCGTTTACTCTGGTTAAGGGTTACAGGGGGGCTGGAGCCTATCCCAGTGGTCAGAGGGCATGAGGTGGGTACACCCTGGGCAGGCCACCAGTTTGTCGCCGGGCCACATATAGACAGACAAAAACACCCACGGTCAATTTAAAATCTCCAGTTCACCTAACACGCATGTGGGAGGAAGGCGGAGCACCCGAAGGAACCCACACAAACACAGGGAGAACATGCAAACTCCACACAGAAAAGCTCCAGGTGGGAATCAAACCCACGATGTTCTTGCTGTGAGGCAGCAGTGATAATAACCAATCCACCATACTGCCAATATTATATTAATAATAATAATAATAGCTGTTTTTGTTTCCCAGGAATCAAAGCACTAAATAAAATAAGCTCCAATAATAAAAGAGTAAATGCAACGATAATAAGAAGTACAGTACAACAATGCACAATAATCTCCACCCCCCTCCCCACACACACTTTTTCTTCTTTAAGAGGCATTTCATGACTGCTGTGACTTATATAATCTGGTGCAACTTATCCACTGGAAAATACGGTATTCTCTCTACTGGTTGCTGTTGCGTGCTAACAAGGTTCAAATCCCTCATTCTTTTGTGAATCGGTACCTTGTATCTATTGTTCACCACAGGTAGGTAAGCGAGCATGAATCTCTGTTGCAAAAAGAAGCAAAAATATGAAGGGAAACAAAATTGTGACCTGTGATGCCAAAATGAAATCTACAACCTCACCACTAGATGAAAAAAAAAAAAAAAATCCTACACGCTGTAACTCCAAAACAACCGAGCTGCGGTTTATGCAACGTGGGCTGCATCACTCAGTTAAATGGTGAGGATATGACATGGTGACGAAGGCGACATACCATTACAACAGTTCTGTTTGGTGGGGGATGTAGAAACCGTGCCTTCTATAGAGTTACTGTACTGCTTCAGAAGTGGTTTTAGAGTCAACATATCAGACTGCACGAAAACAGAAATCCATCTGTCTGCACTGAGGGATTTTGCGTTGGCTGGTGCTGCGCCTGGTGTGACCCCACCCCTGGTAAATACAGGGTTGAAGGTTTCCTGCATGGATAAAAATACACTTGCCTCTCAGAAGAGAAGGAAAAAAAAAATCAGATTTCTCGCCTGTTTTTGTGCCTATTGTGTTTAAGGAGCTTAAGCATTCCAGACTTTTTGCAGTCGTCACCAATTACAAAGATTTGCAAGAATATAAGGAATGCAAAAGTATATCTACAAAGTGCGCGTTGTTTGGTGCAGCGATGTTGGGAGGAACGCTGCAGAATTTACATTCTGTCGACTACACACAGTTCAAACTTGGTAGTTGTACTCATGAGGGCTCCTTCTTCCTCTTCACTTTTGTACCTCATGAGTCTCCATACCTCACCAAAAGTTACATCCTCATTTGGAGCTGCTGGGTTGTTTTTTGCTGGAAGGTGACATACTGTAGGCCTAAAACTGCTGAAGGTACGTCAGCATGATTAAAAAAAACACAAAAGACAAATTTTAACGTGTCGTGGCATTTTATCAGCTCAGTTCCAACTGTGTAAACCAGAACGTCCGGCTGTGCTGGATAAGAAACACTCTGGGTGACTTCCTTATTTGAGCTGGAAACCTGAAGCTGTCTGTCATGGCGCCTGGAGTTTACACCGGTAAGTACAATTTAACAAGGAATGTTTGCAGTAAACCAGAGCTTCACTTTGGAATTCCTACCAAAATACAACGTTTGAGCTGTTGATTAGAGTCGTACTGTAGCAAACAACACACTTACAGACATAAACTAGACAGGCATTCATGAAACAAGGCTCAACAATGCTGGAATTCTGTGTTCAGGTTTAACAACTTTAATCAAGTTCGTGGACTTGTTTTTTTACAACACAACTTCATTAACATTCAGAACGCTCTGAGTGTATATGACACTGTAGCAGGTTTACTTGTGGACATACAAAACATTTCAGTTGTTGGCTACTTGCTATGTGATACATGGCTAAGAGGTTTTGTGAAGGTCAGGATAACTTTGGAATTTTACAACATAGGCTCTGTGTTTAGATATTTTGGGGTTCACTCGGGACAAGCACAAATTAATCAGTGCAGTATTGATTTACCACGCAAATGCTGTCACTGGCCAACCTGCTTTATATAACACTGGCTACGTTTACATTGCGTTAATATTCGGGATAAGGTCAATAATCCGGTTTCTGAATCATTAGGAATAACCCGTTTACATGCTTAAGCAGACAGAGTTACTTCTGTATACATGGTCGCTGGTATCATTTGGAATATCCCCATCTAAACAGCGACACACATCTTCCACCGGTGCTTGATTTGGTTTGGCGTTCGTGCAAATCCTGCTTCGCGTAACTTTTTGGCCACCTTCTTGTAAATGTCGCTATCTCTGTACTTTCTACCACCAATAAAAGACATTATTATTATTATGTCTTTCACAATACTAATGAAGTACTCAGTTTCCTCCTCGTTCCAAAAGTGTGGTGCTGTGCTGCCGCGTCTGGATTTCCCCATGCTTATTTATCTCTGCTTCTCTGGTGTCTGGTGGGTTGCGCGCGCGGCATACAAGTAGTTGCCGTACTCAAAAGACCAAGATTCCTTGCAGATAGGACATGCGCAGAACACAAAATAATGTTGAATGAATGAACGAATGAATGAATGAGTGAGTTTATAATTATTATAATGCAGTTAATGCATTACTCCTTCATGGGGAGCCTTAGAACTTTTCAGCCTACCCTCGTATACATACACATACGCAGATATATACACGTATACATACCTACATGCACTTACATACATACGCACACACGATGACAATACCAAAAAGAAAAAAACGTGCAAACTTAGTCAGTGAACTCAAATTTACAAAATATAACCAGACAATACTGGCACACAACACACAAACCCGAAAGTAATAACAAGACCTAAGTCTTCAACTATAGCATGCAATTTTGTTATTCTTGTAATGTCTTTTAAAGCCTACTAACGTACCAAGTACTTTAATGTTGTCTGAACAGTTGTTCCAGATGTTAACACCTTTGACAGATACACAATGACTTTTTGCAGTAGTTCGGATGCTTGATTTTTCAAACAATAAAATTCCTCTCAAATTATAACTGGAGTCCCTCATTTTAAAAAGATCCTGGCCATGTTGTGGCAACAGTTTATTTTTAACTTTATACATAATTTGTATTGTAAAGTAATCAACCAAGTCCCAGAATTTTAGAATATGCAAACAGGCAAACAATGGATTCGTTGGCTCACAATGTGATTTGTTACAAATAATTCTTACAGCTTTCTTTTGCAACAAAATGATTGGATTAGTATTAGTTTTATATGTATTTCCCCATACCTCAATACAGTAGGTCATGTATGGAACGAGCAATGAGTGATATAAAATAGTTAATGAGTGTTGGGAAATTAAATCTTGTGCTTTATGCAGAATTGCAATGGCTTTTGAGATTTTGGATTTAACAAAATTAATATGCATTTTCCAGCTCAGTTTATCATCAATGACAACACCAAGAAATTTTGTATCAGTTACAGTTTCAATTTCAGTATCACTTAATAACAAATTTCTGCAGGAAATCCTGGACTTGTTACCAAATATAATAGACTTTGTCTTACCAAAGTGGAGCGATAATTTGTTTGAATCAAACCATTGTTTAAACTTCTGTAGTTCCTTCTCCATCATGTCCAAGGCCTGTCCCAAGTGATCCCCACTACAAAACACAGTCGTATCATCAGCAAACAAAATACAACTGACGGACCTGGAAGCCAAACATATGTCATTAATATACAGAAGAAACAACAACGGCCCCAGAACTGAACCTTGGGGCACCCCACAAGTAAATTTCATGAGTTCAGATTTTGCCCCACCAATATGTACACACACTGATATCTATTGTATAAATACCTAACTATCCAATCATATGCCAGTCCCCTGATACCATACCACTGTAGTTTGTCCAATAGCACAGTGTGGTCTATAGTATCAAATGCTTTCTGTAAATCAAAAAAAAAAAAAACCCCAACAGTATATTGCTTATTTTCAATTGCATTTGTGATCTGTTCAACAAAAGGAAGGATAAGCGACCTAATCCAAACCCTAACCACAAAACATTTAAGAGAAAGTTCCTCAAAAGAAACTTCCTCAGTAGTTGAGATACCGGGTTTAAAACCTCACACTAAACCCGGACGCACACATAATAGGGGTCAGTTCTGGGGATGCAAGATATTCTGAATTTGTATTTGCATGCACTGTACATGCATGATGGGTCCAGTCCTCTTTCACGTGTCAGCTGTTTCTTTGGGATTTCCGGTAGCTGGAAGCATTAATCTGTGTTCACATCACAGATTTGATGAGTCACTATTTGAAGAGTTTCAGTCAGGTTTTAGAATTCATCATAGTACAGAAACAGCATTAGTGAAGGTTACAAATGATCTTCTTATGGCCTCAGACAGTGGACTCATCTCTATGCTTGTTCTGTTAGACCTCAGTGCTGCTTTTGATACTGTTGACCATAAAATTTTATTACAGAGATTAGAGCATGCCATAGGTATTAAAGACACTGCGCTGCGGTGGTTTGAATCATATTTATCTAATAGATTACAATTTGTTCATGTAAATAGGGAATCTTCTTCACAGACTAAGGTTAATTATGGAGTTCCACAAGGTTCTGTGCTAGGACCAATTTTATTCACTTTATACATGCTTCCCTTAGGCAGTATTATTAGACGGCATTGCTTAAATTTTCATTGTTACGCAGATGATACCCAGCTTTATCTATCCATGAAGCCAGAGGACACACACCAATTAGCTAAACTGCAGGATTGTCTTACAGACATAAAGACATGGATGACCTCTAATTTCCTGCTTTTAAACTCAGATAAAACTGAAGTTATTGTACTTGGCCCCACAAATCTTAGAAACATGGTGTCTAACCAGATCCTTACTCTGGATGGCATTACCCTGACCTCTAGTAATACTGTGAGAAATCTTGGAGTCATTTTTGATCAGGATATGTCATTCAATGCGCATATTAAACAAATATGTAGGACTGCTTTTTTGCATTTACGTAATATCTCTAAAATTAGAAAGGTCTTGTCTCAGAGTGATGCTGAAAAACTAATTCATGCATTTATTTCCTCTAGGCTGGACTATTGTAATTCATTATTATCAGGTTGTCCTAAAAGTTCCCTGAAAAGTCTTCAGTTAATTCAAAATGCTGCAGCTAGAGTACGAACGGGGACTAGAAGGAGAGAGCATATCTTACCCATATTGGCCTCTCTTCATTGGCTTCCTGTTAATTCTAGAATAGAATTTAAAATTCTTCTTCTTACTTATAAGGTTTTGAATAATCAGGTCCCATCTTATCTTAGGGACCTCATAGTACCATATCACCCCAATAGAGCGCTTCGCTCTCAGACTGCAGGCTTACTTGTAGTTCCTAGGGTTTGTAAGAGTAGAATAGGAGGCAGAGCCTTCAGCTTTCATGTTCCTCTCCTGTGGAACCAGCTCCCAATTCAGATCAGGGAGACAGACACCCTCTCTACTTTTAAGATTAGGCTTAAAACTTTCCTTTTTGCTAAAGCTTATAGTTAGGGCTGGATCAGGTGACCCTGAACCATCCCTTAGTTATGCTGCTATAGACGTAGACTGCTGGGGGGTTCCCATGATGCACTGAGTGTTTCTTTCTCTTTTGCTCTGTATGCACCACTCTGTATTTAATCATTAGTGATTGATCTCTGCTCCCCTCCACAGCATGTCTTTTTCCTGGTTCTCTCCCTCTGCCCCAACCAGTCCCAGCAGAAGACTGCCCCTCCCTGAGCCTGGTTCTAATGGAGGTTTCTTCCTGTTAAAAGGGAGTTTTTCCTTCCCACTGTCGCCAAGTGCTTGCTCACAGGGGGTCGTTTTGACCGTTGGGGTTTTTACGTAATTATTGTATGGCTTTGCCTTACAATATAAAGCGCCTTGGGGTTTGTTGTGATTTGGCGCTATATAAATAAAATTGATTGAAATTGATTGATTGATCATCAAGGTAAACAATATTGCAGCAAAACCCATGACAAAAAGGTTTTAGAGTGACCTTTTATTGTGAAACGTGCAATAATCATGCTGCTTAATCAGCATGTTGACATGCCACAGCAGCCAGGTGGATGGATTCTGCTGGCAAAAGTGAAGTGGTCACAAACATGGATTTTAATTAATTTGTGAATTAATTTGATTGAAATAAGCTTTTTGTGTGCATAGAAGAAATCTTACATGTTTTACTTCAATGTATGAAAAATAGGAATGAAGACAAGTGTTGTTGTGTAATAATGACTTTATTTTCTTTACAGAGTAATGAGGTGCACTGGGACCTGCACAGCTTGAATTCTGGAAGAAATGGAGGAAGGTTGGGAAAACTGGATTTGACTGAGTGGTTTATCAGTTCAGTAGCAGCATCAAGGAAAACTGACAATGACTCACATGGGGCGTGAAAATCAGGGGACAGGACTGAGAGAAGTCTTTGACATTCTGGCTAAAGCGTCCCATGAGCGACTGGTAAGCGTGTCAGTCAAGCTGGGAGAGTCTCCTGAAGATCAGATTGTGCACGCCTTTTGTCTGATCTTTCTCCAGAAAGGACCACAAGCCCTGAAGAATCTCCAGTCGCTGAGGGAAAACTGCCTGGCAAACCATCTGGCTGAGAAGTGGCAAATGTCCGGCGGTAAATTAGAAGACTTCAGAGAACATTGTGCTCATGTTCAAGACTTTACAAGAGAGTGTCTGAAAACTCTGGCACGGATTTTCAACATTTTGTCTGACCAGAGGCTTTGTGATCCACTTTTAAGAAATTTGGCGTATCGGCGAGCCGTGTCTTGTACCAACCAGAAAACCAGCAGTTGTGAGGATCTGGAGTATGATCAACTCAGAGAGGAAGCTAAAGATTTGTGTGGACCTCAGTTTGAGGAGTGGATGTGTTCTTCTGGAGAGCTCAAGTTGGTTTCGAACCGAGATTCTGACGGCAGCCTTGAGGCAGGAAGACCAACCTTGAGTGTTAGCTTATCTCAGGTTCAAACGCAGAATACCAGCGCTCACAGTTTGCCCAGCCCACTGCAGGCTAGCTCCTCAGTGTCCTCGTATCCAACTCATATAGAGTTAAGTTTACCACCAACAGCCATAATAGGAGGGGATTCTCAAGGAAGTTCAAATAACCCCAAAACGTTGCTTTCCTTCCCTCAGCAATCTGATTACAGTCCTCAGCCTGATTCTATCAGCCATCCTCTGTTTGAGTCAGCGACAGACTCGAGGCGGCACGCCGCAGCCTGCGAAACCTCAGACTGGAGTCATTCGAACACTCCCATTCTGAAGAATGAGACTCCAAAGCCATCAACAGTACCAGCTGCTACTCCAAAACCAGTAACTCCAGACCCAACTAACACTTTCCCCCATAAACCGGCATTTCAGCGTGACATGCACGACTGCATGAGCGCAGACGAGGAAGAAGAGGACATATTCTACCCATTCGTCATCCTGCACGCGCCGGAGGATGCGGAAATGGCCGAGAGCATGAAGGAAAAACTGGAGTCTGTCATCAGCTGCGAAGGTGCAACCTTCTCCGAGGAGTTTGCCATCCCGGGTAAGAGTACTCTAAGATGTGTTGAGGACGCCATCAACAACTCTGCCTTTACTCTTCTGCTGCTCACCCGCAACTTCAACACGCGCATGCTGGAAATGAAGACGGACTCCGCTCTCATCAACTCCATGAGCAACCAGCATAAGTACAACACCGTTATCCCCGTGCTGCCGCGAGAAAACTGCATATCCAAACAGAGTATGCCAATGGTTCTCAAGACCTTAGTGCCGCTGGACGAGAAGAAGAACTTTGAGGCAAAAGTCCGAAAGGCTTTAACGCCGATGAAAATCAAACAGCAGAAGAACATCTGGACCGCTGAGCAGAGAGTGAAAATCCAGTTGAGGAAACAGGAACAGCAAAAGCTCGCAAACAAGCATTCTAAGCAGCTGATTCACGAGTGGAAAAAAGCTCAGTTGCTTGAGCAGGAAGGCCTGAGATATGTCATGGCACAAAAACTTCAAATGGATCCTAGGAGTATCCCTACGTTTCCCAATACGCTCCCTGATGGTGGGGAGGGCAGAACGTGGTGGCAACCACATTCCAACATCCATATCGAAAATGCAAAGTACATCATGATTGGTAATGACTCTCAGATGACTGTGGGAGTGGGTGGAGTTGGAGATAATGGCAATGATTTAATTTTCAAAGAGGAGATGCAATAAGGCTACAGATTTCTTGTTGAGAGAAAAAAATAGTCAATTTAAACACTAAAATACCACCAAACACTCTGGATTATTTGCTGTAATGTGTCATAAAACTTAATTAATATGGAACAGATAAACGAGATTACAGTGAAAAGAGGTTATTCAGCAGAGCAGTCTTTTTCAGCCTGTGAATGATTTAGTTTCAGCTGCCATCTACTGCCCAATGTGTGATAGTACAATTACTGATCCGCATTAGCTCACGTTGACCACTAGGGGGTGCTGCAAACGTGTTAAAATTAGAGTGGCATCCTCTGCTACTTCATTTTTAAAAAAAATTATTTTATTTACGTTTTTATGGTGAGATGTTGGTTAAGTGTGTCAAGAAGCCAGTGGCGGCGCCAGGAAATTTTTGTTGGGGGGACTGAGGTGAGGCTGGGGTAAAAGTTGGAGGGGCGCCAAAAAATGTCGGCGAAATGAACAATATATAGTAACTTGCTTTATAAATACCAAGGTACATGTTTTAGTCACCTGTGCTCCTCTAAAATGTGGTATCAGTGCACACATACATCACTTAGAATGACTGCAAGGTCAGTAAACTTGCACATAGGTATAAATAAAGATAAGTAAAGTTTTAAGAGTGGCCGTAATAAATGTTTAGGAAACATAAATTGTTGAAGTATGGAGTTAAATTTGTCTCATTAATACTTGCAAATGCACAGAGGGTGATTACAAATATCCTTTCATTTGTACACGTGCTTTGAGATCCACAAACAAATTTCTGATTTGTAACTTGTGTGTGGGTTTTTACAAATAAATGTTTATTTGCAAAACTAAACATTCTGTTTGTGAAGGGTGATTCAGCATTGGTGGACCACCGAACACACACATTCATCACTTTGCTCAGTTATGCAATATTGAGACATTCTCAGCGCAAAACTGCAGTTGAGAGCCACAAATATGTCAGTCGCTATTCACAGTATTGGCAGAATTATTGGGGGGGCTGAGGGGGGCTTGGCTCATTATTGGGTGGGCTTAAGCCCCCCCAAGCCCCCCCTTGGCGCTGCCAATACAAGAAGCTGTTTTAATGTTAAATATTATTGTTTGTTTATGTGGGTGTGTGATTTTCTATGGTTTGACAAGATTTTGAAAAGTACTTCATAGTTGTAATTTGTGTTCCAGAAATTCCAAACTTTTTTATGAAGCTATGTCTGAAATTCAAGCTATATGTATGACTGTTTGTACATGCTTCATTTTAATGAATGCATTTTCAGTTCACTGTGGAGAAAGGTCCTAAAATAACAACAGGAGACTAGAAACAGTTTAGTAATATACAGAATGTTAGACCAGTCTGTGGAGGTGGTCCCAGTTGCAATAGTGAAGGGGTACGTTGATTTCAAGCCCTGCCGTCAGAAGAAGGCAAGGGTGGTGCCTATCCCTGGCGTCAGACAGGGGCCAAACTTGTGACGGTGGAGTGGAGGAGGTTGTGTTTTTGGTCAGCAACTGCAAACAGCAGAAAAGTGAGTTAGAAGTGATTTTTTTTTAAAGTAATGTGTGTGTTTCCTATTGGTTTTGAGTTCATTTCTTACAACCCCAATTCCAATGAAGTTTGGACATTGTGTAAAATGTAAAAAAACAGAATACAATGATTTGCAAATCCTCTTCAACCTATATTCAGTTGAATACAGCACAAAGACAAGATATTTAATGTTCAAACTGATAAACTTTATTGTTTTGTGCAAATATTGGCTCATTTTGAAATGGATGCCTGCAACACATTTCAAAAAAGCTGGGACAGTGGCAACAAAAGACTGGGAAAGTTGATGAATGCTCAAAGAACACCTGTTTGGAACATTCCACAGGTGAACAGGTTAATTGGAAACAGGTGAGTATCATGACTGGGTATAAAAGGAGCATCCACTAAAGGCTCAGCCAGTCACAAGCAAAGATGGGGTGAGGATCACCACTTTGTGAACAACTGCGTGAAAAAATAGTCCAACAGTTTAAGAGCAATGTTTCTCAATGTTCAGTTGCAAGGAATTTAGGGACTCCATCATCTACAGTCCATAATATAATCAGAAGATTCCGAGAATCTGGAGAACTTTCTACACGTAAGCAGCAAAACCGAAAACCAACAATGAATGCCCGTGACCTTCGATCCCTCAGGTGGCACTGCATTAAAAACTGATATCATTGTGTAAAGGATCTTACCGCGTGGGCTCAGGAACACTTCAGCAAATCACTGTCAGTTCACACAGTTCGTCATTCTGTTTTTATTTACATTTTACACAGTGTCCCAACTTCATTGGAATTGGGATTGTAGATGAGGACCAACTGCTTCCTAATAGAGATACGACTTGAAAATTGAGTTTTCCTGGTCAAACGTGTACTGTTACATTACTTAAATCATTACATTATTTAAATCGTTAATTCCTTAAATCATTGATTTCTTGATTTCTTGGGGTGGGAGTTGACCTTTTTTTTCCCAAGTCAAGCAAATTCACTTTTATTCAAGTACAATATTTTTTTAAAGTTTTGTTTAGCATGTTAAGTTAGATTTTATTTCATTATTGTCTTGTGGAGTTTTGTGTCATATCCCCACTATCATATGATTCTTATGTGCTTCGACTGCAATAACACCTCCATGTTGGCTCTTGACTTTTCCAAGTGGTGCACTGATGTGATGATTGTTTCTTTTCATCTGAAGGGCATTTGAGCTTTTCCCCTTAATATCACAAAAACCATTAATGGCAATCATCCTGTGTGGAACACTCTGTGCTTACTTTGTGGTCGGTCTCATAACGCAATCCACATCAGGCCACATAGTGCACGGTGTAACTATTTCATTTTCTTACTTCATACAGATTATTGTATTAGAAGTACAAAAATTACACCTGGCACACGGTTCCTACAGTGCACAAACCATGACATCAGAAACTGTCAATCAACTAGATTTTTGAACAGTATTTGTATGTACTTTGATATATGATGTCAGTTTAATCCCAACATACAAAAACATTTACCTTTTTTTATTACATAATGTCAGTTCTATGAAAAGATTAACCCTTGAGTTTTTACACATTTTATTTTTTCATGACATCAAATGTAAAATAAGTTCACACTTTTTTATATTAAAATTTCTAAAATCATGCAGTAAACTTACAGTGCAAACAAATCTGTACAATATGGAATTCATAAAAAAGAAAAATATCAGTTAAAACAATAGATTTAATAAGTATGTGCCTCCATTAATATAACACAACTAAATCACTTTTACAGCCAGATTTCTTTAGACAAGTCAGAGGATGGATACATGAACATTTCCAAGTCACTTGGACTTCATTTACATCAAACATTAAGAAATACAAACAGTATGATTCTGTTTGGTAAATCTGTGTCAAGTGGGCAGTTACCAAAAACTGATTCACCCTGCAAGAAACTGGCAAGTGAGGGAAACCACCAAGACATAAGCAACAACTCTGAAGGACATATAGACTTCTGTGGCTGTGACTGAAGAAACTGTGAATTGTTCATCTTTTGTCTGTTGCAACACAAGTCACTTCTTCAAGTAGAACAAAATAAAGTCTCCCATGTGCCTTCTGCCATACTAGCTGAAAATCATGTGCGTCGTTCCACCGTGAAGCTGTATCACTGGTGATGCTGGAGACAAATGGTTGTCCTCCAGTCGCAGCCACAGAAGCCTATAACTCCTTCAGAGTAGTCTGGATGCCTTGATGGCTTCTCTCATTTCTTCTCTTAGGGAGGAAAGCCATCAAGAGACACCCAAGCCAAATTGTGAGAACAATGCAGTTTTACCTACTTAACACAGATTTACCATGCAGTACCATACTATTTGTATTGGTACAAATGAAGTCCATGGATGTATTTAGTGATTTGGAAATGTTCATGTATCCATCTCCTGACTTGTCCAAAGAAATTTGGCTGTAAAAGTGATTTAGTTGTGTTATACTGTATTAACAGGGATGCCTACGCGTCCCATTGTTTTAGATTTGATATTTTCATTTCATTAATATCATGTTGTAGTGATTTTTTTTTTCACTGTGCATTAAAGGGCTTCATTGTAGCAATTTAAACATAGAGACCTGATTTTTGCATTTGATGTTATGACAGATTAAAATGTGTAAAAGCTCAAGGTTCACAAACATTTTCCCAGCACTGTAGTTGAGATGTATGAGCATTAAACAGGGATTAACACTGTTTATTTTGTCTTCAGTAGAATAATTTTGCTGAGCTGTTACTGAGATTTAATTATAGGGTCATTTGAGGTCAAAAACCAAAACAAGATTTACGTTCTCAGGACAAATGTTCAGTCTGAGTAAATTAAAACTCGGGGTCACTAATTAATTTAAGGTCAGAATCAGCTTTCAGTGGTTACTGAGATTATAGCAAGGGATCATTGTGTCTGGGTCAAAGGTCAAACCTGCTATTTTGCCACTTCAGTTTAACTCCACCACATAGAAATACAGGGTCTCTAAATTAACTAATAATTTAATGAAATCTGTTCATCAGCCTCAGTGGTTATTGATATAATTGTGTCAGTTTCCATGGAAACGCTTCACACACACACACACACACATATATATATATAGTTATAGTTATAGAAATAACTTAGGACCCAAGTCATACAGTTTGCTGAAGGCTGGACTTTCTGCTCATGGTGTTGATTTTCATTAAATAAGCTGCAGCAGTGAGATAAAAGTACTGATGTTTAAAACATGTCTACGGTATCTCACTGTGAAGTGTGCCGCTAAATATTTTTATAAAATGTCAACACATAAGAAGCAATTACGCTCATAGGTTAAGTAACAAATTTAAAGTATTTCAGATTTGCAATAAAATGGAATCTTTGTTTGTTTGTGTTTGTTCGTTTTGACTATTGTATTCAGCAAGCTAAAAAGATTGAAATCTGTGTGGTTCTTCACATTTTTGTTGTACACTATGAGTACTTCCAACAATGTTTCCTTCTCTAAACTTCAAAGTAAATGAAAAGTCAACAAAATATTTTTCCTGAATTTGTTAAGCAGTACAAATGACACATACACCTTTTCATTGTCGGCATTTGCATATCGGTCGCCAGGTGTCTTAAAACACACACTGAGAGGGTACTCAAGGTGGGATGGTTGGGTGAGGTATGAAAGCATGTACTGGTGTCCCACGTTTCCGCATCTTTGAGTCCTGAATGGCAACCACCCAAACAGACATCCATCCCCACCTTTCAAAGGTACTCAGGTGAACCGTGGCGTCCACTTGGACTTCTCCTGATGCTGAGCTCCTCAACACTGAATCAACTGAGTGCTGAATTATACCCAGATAAATGTACCACATGGCCAAAACCTTCCCTCAGAATGGTCAGCATAGTCTCCTTAAACAGCTTGATTGACACAAATTCCAACAGTACTCAAGGATCCTCCAAAGAGTCTTAGTACCAAAGGCATACAGAGCACTGGTTAGTGTCCAGGAAGTACCAAGACCCCAGAGACTTGGACCTTCATTCTCATGCAAAGGTATCAACATTTGCCACCCACCTCTGTCCAGCGATGTCATGAATCCATAAGCTCTTTCCAAACATCTTGATCTAAAAGGCCGAGGACCCAGACGCATGAACCTCACTGCTAAGACAAGTGTCTGTCTCAGCACTTTCACCACATACAGCAGCACGGTGGATTAGTGGTTAGCACTGTTGCCTCACAGCAAGAAGGTCATGGGATCGATTCCCACCTGTGGCCTTTCTGTGTGGAGTTTGTGTGTTCTCCCCGTGTTTATGTGAGTGTGCTCCGGTTTCCTCCCAGTGAACTCCCCAGGTCTCCCTTGCAAAAGAGATCTCGATCTCAGTGAGACTAACCTGGTTAAATAATGGGTTACCGCAGAGTCATGTCACTTCCGGCGAAGTGGCCAATCCGAAGGTAAGAATTCGTACTTCCGCGACTGGCCGCCCGATGAAAACAAGCTCGGGCTGCATTGATTGTCTATTGAAATCAGATGGTTTTGTTTTGTCTCTAACTTGCTTCTAACATCCAGCTGACGGCTCTTACTGCCTGAAACAAAGACATTTATATACCAAACTGACCTGAAATGAGCCACTGTATATTAAATTGACTTTATTCAGGAGTCTGAGCCCTTTGAAAAGTGACCAAATTACATTTATCATAGCTTACAAAATAACTGGTTCTTTTCTGTTTGATAACCCACATTAATTCATACTTTTGTCCACATTTACACTCAACAAAAATATAAACGCAACACTTTTGGTTTTGCTCCCATTTTGTATGAGATGGACTCAAAGATCTAAAACTTTTTCCACATACACAATATCACCATTTCTCTCAAATATTGTTCACAAACCAGTCTAAATCTGTGATAGTGAGCACTTCTCCTTTGCTGAGATAATCCATCCCACCTCACAGGTGTGCCATATCAAGATGCTGATTAGACACCATGATTAGTGCACAGGTGTGCCTTAGACTGCCCACAATAAAAGGCCACTCTGAAAGGTGGCAGTTTTATCACACAGCACAATGCCACAGATGTCGCAAGATTTGAGGGAGCGTGCAATTGGCATGCTGACAGCAGGAATGTCAACCAGAGCTGTTGCTCGTGTATTGAATGTTCATGTCTCTACCATAAGCCGTCTCCAAAGGCGTTTCAGAGAATTTGGCAGTACATCCAACCAGCCTCACAACCACAGACCATGTGTAACCACACCAGCCCAGGACCTCCACATCCAGCATGTTCACCTCCAAGATCGTCTGAGACCAGCCACTCGGACAGCTGCTGGAACAATCGGTTTGCATAACCAAAGAATTTCTGCACAAACTGTCAGAAACGATCTCAGGGAAGCTCATCTGCATGCTCGTCGTCCTCATCGGGGTCTCGACCTGACTCCAGTTCGTCGTCGTAACCGACTTGAGTGGGCAAATACTCACATTTGCTGGCATTTGGCACGTTGGAGAGGTGTTCTCTTCATGGATGATGCGAAGGAGATGTGTTGCACTGCATGAGGCAAATGGTGGTCACACCAGATACTGACTGGTATCCCCCCCAATAAAACAAAACTGCACCTTTCAGAGTGGCCTTTTATTGTGGGCAGTCTAAGGCACACCTGTGCACTAATCATGGTGTCTAATCAGCATCTTGATATGGCACACCTGTGAGGTGGGATGGATTATCTCAGCAAAGGAGAAGTGCTCACTATCACAGATTTAGACTGGTTTGTGAACAATATTTGAGGGAAATGGTGATATTGTGTATGTGGAAAAAGTTTTAGATCTTTGAGTTCATCTCATACAAAATGGGAGCAAAACCAAAAGTGTTGCATTTATATTTTTGTTGAGTATATTTTTATATGTATTTGTTAATACCGTTATTGTAGGTTTAAGTACGCTATTATACTTTATACACTAATTACCATTTACATGGTGTAGATTTTTAATGATTCCGTTTATGTGTTCTTTTTAAAGATATCAACATGTAGTACTTTAGTTCTTAGATTTCCATTTGATAGCATATAGATTATGCTTTTTATTTTCTTATAGTATGCCAACTCAGCCACATGGGGTGTGCAGCCAGTACATTCTGAGTGCCGGTCCCAAGCCCAGATAAATGAGGAGGGTTGCGTCAGTAAGGGCATCCAGCGTAAAACAAGCCAACCCAACTATGTAGACTCAGAATCGAATTCCCATACCGGATCGGTCGCGGCCCTGGTTAACAACGTCCGCCACCGGTGCTATTGCCCAACAGGGTGCCGGTGGAAATTGGGCTACTGTTGGGCGAAGATGACGACAAAGAAGAGGAGGAAAACGTTGCCACAAACAGCGGGAGAAGAAGAAAACTAGAAGGGTGGAAATGAGAGTGGGGACTTTGAATGTTGGTAGTATGACTAGTAAAGGGAGAGAGCTGGCTGATATGATGGAGAGGAGAAAGGTAGACATATTGTGTGTGCAAGAGACCAAGTGGAAGGGAAGTAAGAGCAGGAGCATTGGCGGTGGGTACAAGTTGTTGTACCATGGTGAGGACAGAAAGAGAAATGGTGTTGGGGTCATTTTAAAGGAAGAGTATGTTAAAAGTGTGTTGGAGGTTAAGCGAGTGTCTGACAGGGTGATGAGTGTGAAGTTGGAAATTGAAGGGGTGATGATGAATATCATCAGTGCATATGCCCCACAGGTAAGTTGTGAGATGAAGGAGAAAGAAGATTTCTGGAGTGTGTTAGATGAGGTGGTGGAGAGTGTGCCCAAGCATGAAAGAGTGGTGATAGGAGCAGACTTCAGTGGGCATGTTGGTGAAGGGAACAGAGGTGATGAGGAAGTAATGGGTAGATATGGTATCAAGGATAGGAATGGGGAAGGACAGATGGTAGTTGATTTGCAAAAAGGATGGAAATGGCTGTGGTGAATACCTACTTTAAGAAAAGGGAGGAGCACAGGGTAACATATAAAAGTGGAGGAAGGTGCACACAGGTGGACTACATTCTTTATAGGAGATGCAAGCTAAAAGAAATCAGACTGTAAGGTGGTAGCAGGAGAGAGTGTCACTAGACAGCATAGGATGGTTGTTTGTAGGATGACTTTAGAGGTAAAGAAGAAGAAGAGAGTGAGAGCTCAACAAAGGATCAGATGGTGGAAGCTGAAGGAGGAAGACTGTTGTGTGAAATTTAGCGAGGAGGTGAGAGAAGCACTAGTTGGAGGGGAAGCAATTTTGGACAATTGGAAGAGTACTGCAGATGTGGTGAGGGAGACAGCTAGGGCAGTACTGGGTATGACATCTGGACAGTGGAAGGAAGACAAGGAGACTTGGTGGTGAAATGAAGAGGTCCAGGAAAGCATAAGGAGAAAGAGATTGGCGAAAAAGTTTTGGGATAGTCGGAGAGATGAAGAAAGTAGACAGGAGTACAAGGAGATGCGGCGTAAGGCGAGAAGAGAAGTGGCAAAAGCAAAGGAAAAGGCATATTGCGAGCTGTACAAGAAGTTGAATAGTAAGGAAGGAGAAAAGGACTTGTACCGATTGGCCAGACAAAGGGTCAGAGCTGGAAAGGATGTGCAGCAGGTTAGGGTGGTAAAAGATGCACATGGTAATGTGCTGAGAAGTGAGGAGTGTGTGCTGAGAAGGTGGAGGGAATATTTTGAAGAGTTGATGAATAAAGAAAATGAGCGAGAGAAAAGGCTGGATGATGTGGTGAGAGTAAATCAGGAAGTAAAAGAGATTAGCAAGGAAAAAGTGAGGGCTGCTATGAAGAGGATGAAGAGTGGAAAGGCAGTTGGTCCAGATGACATTCCAATGGAGGCATGGAAATGTCTAGGAGAGATGGCAGTAGAGTTTCTAACCAGATTGTTTAATAAAATCTTGGAAAGTGAGAGGATGCCTGAGGAGTGGAGACGAAGTGTGCTGGGTCCTATTTTCAAGAACAAGGGTGATGTGCAGAGCTGCAGTAACTACAGAGGCATAAAGCTGATCAGCCACAGCATGAAGTTATGGGAAAGAGTAGTAGAAGCTAGGCTTAGAAAACAGGTGAAGATCTGTGAGCAGCAATATGGTTTCATGCCGAGAAAGAGCACTACAGATGCAATGTTTGCTCTGAGAATACTGTTGGAAAAGTACAGAGAAGGACAGAAAGAGTTACATTGTGTGTTTGTGGACTTAGAAAAAGCTTATGATAGGGTGCCAAGAGAAGAGTTGTGGCATTGTATGAGGAAGTCTGGAGTGGCAGAGAAGTATGTTAGGGTAGTACAGGACATGTACAAGAATAGTGTGACAGCGGTGAGATGCGCAGTCGGAATGACAGACTCATTCAAGGTGGAGGTGGGATTACACCAAGGATCAGCTCTGAGTCCTTTCTTGTTTGCAGTGGTGATGGACAGGTTGACAGATGAGATCAGACAGGAGTCCCCATGGACTATGATGTTTGCAGATGACATTGTGATCTGTAGTGAGAGTAGAGAGCAAGTTGAGTTTAGTCTGGAGAAGTGGAGATATGCTTTGGAGAGAAGGGGAATGAAAGTCAGTAGAAGCAAGACTGAGTACATGTGTGTGAATGAGAGGGAGCCCAGTGGAATAATGCAGTTACAAGGAGTAGAAGTGGTGAAAGTAGATGAGTTTAAATATTTGGGGTCAACTGTTCAAAGTAATGGAGAGTGTGGTAGAGAGGTGACGAAGAGAGTGCAGGCAGGGTGGAGTGGGTGGAGAAAGGTGGCAGGAGTGATTTGTGCCCGAAGAATATCAGCAAGAGTGAAGGGGAAAGTTTACAAAACAGTAGTGAGACCAGCTATGTTGTATGGTTTAGAGACAGTGGCACTAACAAAAAGACAGGAGGCAGAGCTGGAGGTGGCAGAGCTGAAGATGTTGAGATTCTCTTTGGGAGTGACAAGAATGGACAAGATTAGGAATGAACATATCAGAGGGACAGCTCAGGTGGGACGGTTTGGAGACAAAGTCAGAGAGGCAAGATTGAGATGGTTTGGACATGTGCAGAGGAGGGACCCAGGGTATATAGGGAGAAGGATGCTGAGGATGGAGCCACCAGGCAGGAGGAGAAGAGGGAGACCCAAGAGAAGGTTCATGGATGTGCTGAGAGAGGACATGCAGGTGGTTGGTGTGACAGAGGAAGATACAGAAGACAGGGTGAGATGGAAACGATTGATCTGCTGTGGCGACCCCTAACGGGAACAGCCGAAAGAAAAAGAAGATTTTCCTATAGTATAGAATACATAGATAGATAGAAAACAATATACATTACATCATAGCTTCTGTTTCTATAATAAAATACCATGACCATGACCAAATCTCCTGTATTAATATTTAGGTTTTAATACCTACTCCTGTATATTATATGGTACCATATTTATTGTATATGTTGTTTATTACCCTCAATATTTAAATATAGTTATATATATTTGATGTCTTATCTTTCTTATGTCTTATTACTTATTATTATATACTTTTTCTTGAGCTGCTTGGGTGGGTAGGGAGAGTTCCCATGGGATAAAAAAGCTTTTCAACCTACCATCCCTAGTTCTCAAGACCAGGCACCTAAGTGGCTCTACGCTACTCTTTTCTACTCTTCTATTTTACTCTTCCTTTTTAGATATTTAGATATACCTTAGTATACTAGTATAGTTCCACCTTAGAATTGGAATATAATATAAGATATACCTTAATGAATTTACATGTATTTGTATTGAGCTCGGCGATGTTTTCATCGGCCAAAAATGGCCACCAGAGGGCGCTCGGTGTAAAGTCCCCGGCAGCCCACACAGACGATCAAGTCCAGAAAGTCATTGAAATCCTGGATTTTACTTCGTCTTAATTCAGGACAATCGGAAACGCGCAACATAATAGACCAGCAGAATAATCCAAAACAGAGTTTGAAGAGGACTTTTTTTTTTTTTTTTTTTTTTTTTTTTTGGCGGTGACTCGTGCCTGGGTGGGTGGACCGCGCATGCGCACTGCGCTCTTTGCGCTGATCAGTGCGGCAGGGAAAAAAAAAAAAAAAAAAAAAAAAAAAAAAAGCGCAGAGACGCCGCCAAGATAGAGGGAGAGAGGAAAAACATTTAGAAAAGGAAGAAAGAAGAAAAGATGGGCACAGACGGCTGCCTGGGTGGATTTATGAGGCTTTCCGGTCGTGTGGAACCGTAACCGGCCTCTGAGGAGCAGCCTGGGAAAAAAGAAAAAACATGTCAGGGAATCTTCAGAAATCCAAACGACTAAAACATAAGAACTGCGCGCTGCTGTAGCGGTCTGTCTTACTGACATACACCCGGAGCTGTGTGGGAGAGGAGCGGCGTTCCACCTCCCAAAAAAATCATCGTGACCTGGAACATCAGAGCAGACTCAAAAGTTTTTTTTTTTTTCAGAGGAGAATTTGCTGCATTGGATTCCTCTGGACGGGATGTCAGCAGGAATTCCACTGGCTGTGTGATATTCCCGGTGCAGTGTAAGAGGGAATTCTTGGATAAAAAAAAAACAACAACAACAACATGGGAGATGCTTCAGGCGACAGGCAGACCTTCATCGTTCCTGCTATCAAAAGCTTCGATCATTATGACTTTACGAGGGCCAAGATCTCCTGCAGCCTGACGTGGCTCGTGGCCAAAGCTTTCGGCTCGGGTAGGTGGCGGCAGCCCCCCGCTTCTTTTTCATTTTTCTGCACTAATTATTCACTTTAACACGTGTAACACTGCGGACAGCTGTGTTTATAAATAATTAACACGCCGCAGTCACCCCCAAACCCACACATAAAAAAGTGCCGACACCCTTTGCCTTTATGACGTCAAAACAAATGAGAAGAAACAGCCTTCATATAATGATGATGATGATGAAAGGCATCAGAGGGCTGATGCCCACTGTGTGCTCTACACACCATGAAATCAACATATAGGTCAACTAGTGCAGCAGATAAGAGAATATTTAGAGCGGAATCCTGCAAATGGTGATAAAAGCATCACATTCGGCAGAAATAGTCCTCAGACAATCCTCTTTTGAAAAAAAAGATTGGCCACTTGAATTTTCAGTTGGCGTTCAGGTAGGGGACAATTGAAGGATTACACAGGAGTCAAAATTAAAAGATGCTCCAATCATATTGAAACCTATGCCACATTATTTTTCTGATCATAAAGATTCCAAAAAGGTATGATTTGGACGGTCTGTAACTGAATTCTATGGAGTTACCGGGTAAAAAACAGCAAGAATGGTGACAAAGGTCAGTGTCGGTTTGTACAGGGGTCAAGAGTTAAAGTTGCTCCAATTTTGGTAAAAAGTGATGCAAATTACTAGTTGAGTTAATATGGTTTTAAAAAGTAATAGTTTGGACCATGTATCCTCCTTACTTATCACGTTACCGTGTAACATATGTCACATGTCATAGAATCCAATAGACGTGGACCTTGTTTGACCTTTTATTTGGAGACCAAGCATTCAACACTGTCAACACTATTCCATTTATTAATCCTATTAGCTCAACCAATAAGTTGCATCACTTTTTACCAAAATTGGAGCAACTTTATCTTTTGACCCCTGTACAAAATGAAACTGAGCTTTGTCACAATTCTTGCTGTTTTTATCCCGTAACTCCATAGCATTCAGTCACAGATAGTCCAAACTATACCTTTGTGGAATCTTTATGATCAGGCAAATAATGTGGAATATTTTTCAATATGATTGGAGCATCTTTTAATTTTGACCTCAGTGTGGTTCTTCAATTGACCTCTACCTGACACAGATTGAAAAGTCAAGTGGCCAGTTGGTTTTTTCAAAAGAGGAGTGTCTAAGGTGTATTTCTGCCGAATTTGATGCTTTTATCACCATTTGCATGATTGTTTCCGTTATCTGCTGAACTAAACATACAGATGTCAGAGGTCTCAAACTCATTCCAGAAATGGCCGAGAGGGTGCAGATTTTCTTTGCAACCATCCACTCCACCAGGTGATTTCACTGATTAACATCACTTTGAGCAGATGGAATCAGTTTATCATTGAAATCACCTTGTGAAGTGGATGGTTGCAAAGAAAGCCTGCACCCTCTCTGCCCTTTCTGGAACGAGTTTGAGACCTCTCCTGTAATGTGTTTTTTGACTATGCAGGACTTTGGTGTGACTGCATTATAAATGACTTCATAATGCAGTCACAAATATTTTGATGAAAGTATAAGGTTGTGGATACAAGTGGCAGATTTCTCCGTCAGGTATCTCCTGAATAGGGTGAGAAGCTCGACTATCTGGGAGGGATTCAGAGTTGAAAGGAGCCAGTTGAGGTGGTTCGGGCATGTGGTGAGGATGCACCCTGGTCAATTTAATTGAACTCATTTATATAGCGCCAAAGTTGCCTCAAGGCGCTTCACACAAGTAAGGTCTAACCTTACCAACCCCTAGAGCAGTGGTGTCCAAACTATTCCAGAAAGGGCAGAGAGGGTGCAGGTTTTCCTTGTAGCCACTGACTCCAACAGGTGATTTCACTGATTAACATCACTTTGAGCAGGTGGGATGAGTTCATCAGTGAAATCACCTGCTGGAGTCAGTGGCTGCAAGGAAAACCTGCACCCTCTTGGCCCTTTCTGGAATAGTTTGGACACCACTGCCCTAGAGCAAGCACACAAGTGACAGTGGTAAGGAAAAACTCCCTCTGATGATTTGAGGAAGAAAACTCAAGCAGACCAGACTCAAAGGGGTGACCCTCTGCTTGGACTATGCCGCCGACACAATTGACAATACGAATATACAGGAAGGGAGGTCTTCCAGTCCAACTAGGAGGAGGCCCCAGACATGCTGGCGGGATTCTATTTCCCAGCTGGCTTGGGAACACCTCAGGATCCTCCAGAGTTACAGGACTTGGCGAGGATAGGGAAACGTGGGTTGAGCTTCTTAGTCTGTTGCCACCAGAACCTGTGTCGCAGTCAGAACTGTCCCCCCTTCTGTTCGGTCCCCCCGCCTTCACTGCGCATGCGTCATTTCGAAGTGTCAGCAGCGATTCACCTATTATCATCTCGATTCTGCTTAAAACTGCACTCCGGTCATCATCTATCTCTGAAGCTTTTGTACAGCAATCGTTTCCACATAAATTCAGCATTATTTCGTAATAAAAGACGGAGGACCGATCAGAGCGCGACACCAGCACATCTGAGACTAACTCTCTGAGTCTGACTCTCTACCACTCAATGGATATAATGTTATTATTAACCATCAGATGACAAAGTAAAACCTCTTAAATCATTCTAAAGTCAGTATTAAGAGGTGATAATCTGTTAATTGTTATTAACGCGCCTACATGACAAATGCGCAGTGAAGGCAGGGGGACCGATCAGACTGCGACTTTGGGTTTTCACATGCACAAACTAACATAGAGGATCACTCAGACTAGGGGAGTGCTGAGACCCTGACACCAGATAAGCGGCAGAAAATGAATGAATGAATGAATGTGCTGCCTGTGTATTATTCACAGTGGGGTTATGTTGTGCAAATTGAGTTTATTAATCCTTATTTTACAGTTAAACACAATTGTTATTTCATGTGTAGCATTGAAACCACCCCTTTGTAAATTTAAATTTCATTTATCAAATTAAAATTTTGCCAGAAACAATTGTACGCATGCTTGCTGCGTCAGCCGCACCTACCATGCCGATCTTCAGTCTGGATGACATGCCCACAGTCTGTGAAGGAGGGACATCCATTCCCTAAAGTGAGATGTGACAGAGAGAGCAGTCAGCTTCTTAGGCTTTGGATCAAAGCTTTAATTTCTGTTGATACTGTGAAAACTGTGGTCAGCATACGGTGCATGTGGAAAGTATTCACAGCACTTCACTCAACAGTTTAAAAATCCTGACGAAGCGCCAGCTGCATGAACGAAACTGCGCGAAGGTTAAATGATGCCAATGAAAGTCAACAAAAGTCCAGATTTCTTGTTTCATCAGGGCTTTGTTGCCCTTCGTTAAGTGCCGTGTGACTGGGCTATTGCAGCCTTATTCCAAAATAAAGTAAATTATGTTTTTCCCCTCAAAATTCTACTTATAACACCCCATAACGACAGCATGAAAAAAGTGCCTGCTGCTGAAAAACATCCCCACAGCATGACACTGCCAATACCATGCTTCACTGTCCTCCAAACATGATGGTTGGCATTCATGGCAAAGAGCTCAATTTTGTCTCATCAGACCAGAGAATTTTGTTTCTCATGGTCTGAGAGTCCTTCAGGTGCCTTTTGGCAAACTCCAGGTGGGCCGCTGTGTGCTTTTTACTAAGGAGTGGCTTCTATCTGGCCACTGTACCATACAGGACTGTTTGATGGATTGCTGCAGAGATGATTGTCCTTCTGGAAGGTTCTCCTCTCACCACAGAGGAATGTTGCAGCCTTGACTGAGTGACGATCAGGTTCTTGGTCACCTCCCTGACTAAGGTCCTTCTCCCCCAATCGCTCAATTTAGATGTGCGGCCAGCTCTAGTGAAAGTCCTGTTGGATTCGATCTTCTTTCATTAACGGATGATGGAGGCCACTGTGCTCATTGGGACCTTCAAAGCAACAGAAATGTTTCTGTGCCCTTCCAAAGATTTCTGCCTCGAGACAATCCTGTCTCAGAGGTCTACAGACAATTCCTTTGACTTCATGCTTGGTTTGTGCTCTGACATGCACTGTCAACTGTGGGACCTTGTATGCAGACAGGTGTGTGCCTTTCCAAATCACATCCAATCAACTGAATTTACCCCAGATGGACTTCAATTAAGCTGTAGAAACATCTCAAGGATGATGAGTGGAAACAGGATGCACCTGAGCTCAGTTTTGAGCTTCATGGCAAAGGCTGTGAATACTTATATACGTGTGATTTCTTTTTTTTTTTTTTTAAGAAATTTGCAAAAATCTTAAAAAAAAAACAAAAAACTTCACATTGTCATTATGGCGTGTTGTGTGTAGAATTGTGAGGGGGGGTGGATTTCATCCATTTTGGAATAAGGCTGTAACATAACAAAATGTGGAAAAAGTGAAGCGTCGAGAATACTTTCCTGATGCACTGTAGGTGGGTGAGAGTGTCACATTTAGGAGATTTTTAACTTGATGTGCAATTTCAGAATCAGCGCAGACAGTTATCGAAGTGCTGGATATGCACAAAAAAGTAAGAGTGAAGACTGTCCAATGAGCACATGAAACATTTTCAGATTATTTTCTTGTATTGGAGAATTTAACAGGGTGTACCTTGCCTCTCGCCCTGTGACTGCTGAAATAAGCTCCAGCCCTCCGGGGCCCCTTAATTAGAGTAAGTGGGTATCGAAAGTGGATGGATGGATTGTGTGACAACAACAATATAAAGAACCACTATGAGGCAACAGCTTTGCACGATGCTGCCACCTGTAGCTCTGGCTTTGAAATGCATTCTTGAAGTTGTCATAGGAAATAATTCTGTTTTAAGGTTTTTTTTTTTGTCATGTTTTAGATTAATTATTTGTTTTAAAATGTAGCGTATATTTTAGCCAAAGCGGGAGCATTTTTTGATATGCTGTGGTGTTTGTCCTCTTATCACTGCTCATGTTTATTGAGCAGGATTGCTGCCTGTTGCTAACTACTTCCCACTGTTGAAGTTCAGGCCAAGTTTAGGGACTTATGCTGTGATTAGGTGATATATAAATAAATTGAATTGAACACTATTAATTATCTATGCGAAACAACGTATTCATTAATTATCCACGATAATGCTTTTATTTATTTGTTTTTTTGTTTTTTACTTTTCTTGACTTTAAGAAGAGCAGTCAGAGGTTGCAGACCCTTGCCTGTGAACATTTTTCCACTTTCAGATGTTGCTTTCACTCAATGATACAAATGGAAACATATTTCTTCTCACCAGATCCAAATGAGTCATTTCAGCTGAGTCACTTCATGCAGAGTGGCAGACGGGGATACCCATACGCCCCCTTTCTCTTTAATTTTTTTTTTCTTTTAACATTAGGACTTTCTCAGCAGAAATAACAGCCAAAATGCCCCCCCCCCCTACAGAAAGTCCTTTGATGGAAAAAAAGAATATCTCTGTGTTGGTAACAGCATAAGGTTTGGATAGCAAAATTGTAGATGTGAGTAAAATGGTTCCGCCTTGTTTTCATATCCCATTTGTATAATATCCGTGAAATGTGCAGTATGCCCTCTGGTGTTTTTCACAGAGAAATGCTTTTCCTTACAGAGACCACAGCAGCCACAGGCGAGAGTCTATGTATACATCATTTGACAATATGGGCATATCTACCACCCAACTAAATTAGTTGTAGCCGATTAACGAAGTCAGACTGTGTGTAGCAATATGGCCGCCATATTTGTATTGGGTAGCAAAGGGATGGATCACGCTGGGATACTCTTTGTACGAGTGAGATATTTTCCATCTATAAAGAGGAATCAAACGTACTCTAAACACTGCTGTGTTTTTGGTTGTACTGCAAACTAAGACAAGAGCCTGGACTTTAACTTTTGCTTACTATGGTTTCTGCAAAATCTACTGCAAAATTTGTTTGTTTGTTTTTTCCCCAAATGTACTCAATGCAAAATCTGCAATTAAAAAAAAATTCTAAAGGACGAGGTTCACACATACATCAGACATCATGAAGGCCTCCTGAGAAATGAATTGTTCAGTGACTGTCAAGGATTTATACACAAGGATTAAGTGATTACTTGATGTTTAACTTTTATGCATCAGATCAATCAAAAGCCTATTTGTTTAAATAAAATTAAAGAATGGATAGCTACATGTTGCTAGAGTTGATGCCATATCTTTTCATCTGTACTGCAAATTTGTGACGCAAACATGAAATGCTGTTCAAAGGAAAGACCTGCTGAACACTGGCACCTGCTGGATGATTCACAAATGTGCATCCATGTCATTATGAATTCATATTTAAATGCTACAGAGCCAACAGCCAGGCCAGGCCTCTGCCAATAATAATAATAAAAAAAAAATAATGGAAGTTGCTGCTTGATTAGTCTGTAAGAAGGGTATATCACATGTGCTGTCCATCATAAACAGACTTGGTGTGTATTTTAAGTGAAGGAGAGTGAAATATTTTTAAAACAAGCATCATGGCAGCACTGTACACTGCCATGCTTATGAAACACAGCGAGACAAGATGGTGAATGTATTTCTGTAGAATGTTTTTGTTCCTAGGTTAGTTTTGATTGATGTCAATGTGTATGCTGAATAGATAAATATGCGAGTGCACATGTTACAGAGACCTAGGACGCCAGCTGTAACGTGTGCCCGCCCTGCTGAATTGGTGACGGCAATAATAAGGCATCGTGACAGCCTACATTGTTTATGGTTTTCAGGTCACTTTGTGCTGTGGTTTTGGAGTTATGCATTCTGATGCACAGACTCAGTCTCAAAACCCTCAGAAGCAGAGTGATGGTGGCAACAGTCATCAAAACTAGCACTGGTTTCTTCTTGTGGACAATAGTATGCTTTAGTCATGGCAACATGAGTCCCACATGTCCGTTATTATGGGGTTTCAAGCATCTTTGGTCTCATAAAGACTGAATAATCCAGACTGCTATGACTCAAGACCTATATTTCAGCTTGTATTGAGTGTATTTAACGCCTGGTTCTCTCTAAATGTTCTCCACGTACCAATCAGATGATCATCCAAATAAGGACCATGGCAGTCTTCCTGTTTCTTTTCTTAAAGAGCATGAAATGTTGCAAAAAGTTAACATGAGTACGCCACTCGCTGTTTTACAAGACCCGAGATTGTTAGCTTATTGCCACAGTCTTATGTTTTCCCCGTTCCTCTGGTAACACAGATTCAGCTCTGAGCACTGCAAAGAACTGTGGCCCCGTTTCTAATCAGTCTTCCTCAGAGCCTTTGGCCTAGTTTGGATGGACGACCGATGGTTTTAATCTGGTGATGCTTCGACGTAACATGCTCTTCATCTGAACTTTTACACCAAAATTGCGCTGTAACTGTGTGGTAAATTGCACCTTTCAAGATGGAACATCTTTCCCACACTCACCAACCTCACATCCTGTGAGAGAAAAGTATCAATACAACTGACCTCTCATTAAAAAAAAAAAAAAGCCTTTAATGGTGTTTTCATGTCTTGTGGCTGATTTAAGTGGTGATTTTTTTTTTTTTTTTCCTCTGGCTCAGTGTTTGCTCAGTATAGCTATACTCATTTATGGCCACAATTGTAATATTTTATCAAACCTGACACTTGGAATTTGTGTGGCACTTTGAAACAATAGTAGGGTCAAACTAGTTTAACATGATCACATTTCTCCTTTCCTGGTGTAAAACAAGATGCAGAATGTTTTTCTGGACAGAACTTTGACTGGTTTATTCTGCAGTAATTTTCACGTACTATAGGTCTTCAGGGTGTGTTTTGAGTTTTGAAAAGTACATTCAAAATATCACTATTGCCCCCTGATGGCTGGTTGCAACTCTGATCATTTCAGTTAAATTCAGTTAAGTCAGCTCAAGCTGCTACACGTGAGTAAGGTCTCAGGGTGTGCTGAGGATCAGGTGCAGTGGGGTTGGGGTTTTTGTCTACTTTGAGGTTGTCAAAATTAAATGTTCAGATGTTAAATTAACCAAGCGGTGAACTTGGGTGGAATCACATGATGCCACCATTGGGTGGAATCACATGACGCAACTCCATATTACATGGAGAAATGTGGCAGGGGTGGGATTTGAACCCGGAGCCTTCTGAACTGAAACCAAGCACTTTAGCCACTTGGCCACCACCCCTGGTTGCAGTTGGCTCCAAAACAGAGCACATTCTCATGGGAGCCCATGTTAAAATGTCCAACTTTAGAGCAGGACTAAACATGTATACAGCCTGGGACAAAACTTTTTTTGTCTCTATAGGCAGTTTTCCCCTGTATGGCAACTGTACAGGATTGATAAATGGAATAGTTTTGACTGTGTTGAATGTTTGTTCTCCAAAGTAGAGGTCAAGCAAGGTCAACAGCCATTAGATTCTAGGGATGTGAATCGTACAACTTCTCACGATTCAATTCGATTCCGATTCTTGGAGTGACGATTCGATTCAGAATCAATTTTCGATTCAAAGAGCTCTGAGAAAGTTATATTACTCAAAAAATGTTTATGTTTAAGAAAATGCAGCTTTACAAGGTTAATCAAGTGATTCTAGATGTAAATTTACTTATCTGCTTTGCTCGTTCAGAGTTGGCTGGCAGTTTAGTGAAGCGCTGTTCAGTAGTCGGCAGATACCGCTGCTCCACTTCTTTTAGATCCGGGTGATGGTGTAGCATGTGGGCTTGTGGATTTGAAGTGTTTCCGAAGTACTTGACTTTCATTTTGCAGATTTTGCACACTGCATAAGTCATGTCAAGCTCCTTCTTACGCAGCAAATAATAAAATCCAAAATGCGCCCAAACATTTGCCTTCAGCAAAGACGGTGCTGGCTGAATTAGCTCTTCGTCCGCCATGCTAAGCTGCAGCTCACGAACGTTTGAAGCACGCCGGACCCTCCCCTCACGGGGACACTGTAGTACGGAAGCCGTTGCCTGACAAACAGTACACACAGCGAGTAAGCAAGAAAATGTTTAAAAAATGCTTTTTAAAAATCGATTCTTGGACATTTTGGAACGATTCAGAATCGTAATAAATAAGAATCGTGATTCGGACGTGAATCAATTTTTTTTCTGGCACCCCTATTAGATTCTATGACATATGTTACCCCACAACATGATAACTAAGCAGGAGAGATGGTGCAAAGTATTTCTTTTTAAAACCGTATTAACTCCACCAGTGATTTGCGTCACTTTTTTTTTAAACAAAATTGGAGTAACTTTAACTTTTAATCCCTGTACAAATTAAAATTGACCTTTGTCATCCTATTTTCTGTTTTTACCCCATAAGTCCATAACATTCATAGGCAGTCCAAACTATCCCTTTTTGGAATCTTTATGATCAGACAAATAATATGGTATACCTTGCAATAGGCCTGCACGGTATAGCCGGTTTAACCGTTACATGGTATAATTTTTGCCGACGGTAGAGAGTTGGACTCCACCGTGTAATCGCGATAATGCCCGCAGAGTTTTTTGATTCTAATTACATTTTGTTGTAAGTCCGTAAGTAAAAGAGTGCTGGTTAATTGAATCTATATGTGGTGGAGGGTGGACTTTTTTCTGGTTCCGGAGCACAGCGGTGTTCTGCTGTATCTGTTAGCTGTTTGAACTGAGCTGTTTGAGTTCTTTGAATTAACAGTCTTTTTCAAGACTTTTTTACTTTTTTTTACTTTTTCACCGTGCTCCAACGCCTAAAGAAGACCTCTAACGGTCGAAGCATCGCGACGGAGCTCTTTTATCAGCTAACCTTCATCAGCGTTGGCAAGCTAACTAGCTTGCTAACGCTTTCGTTTTTATTTTTATTTTATTTTTTAGCACTGTTGTCGTGCTGCTCCACAGCCTGCCTAGTGGATTTTTATTTTAGCACTGTTGTCGTGCGT